>NW_024580671.1:902774-974130 GCF_017639235.1 Corvus kubaryi
TCCTTCCTTCCTTCCTTCCTTCCTTCCTTCCTTCCTTCCTTCCTTCCGTCCTTCCGTCCTTCCTTCCTTCCTTCCTTCCTTCCTTCCTTCTTTTCTTGTTACTTCCCCAAACTTTAACCCTCTTGGACCACAAGGACATCCCATTTGTGATCCACAGCACTACTGAACAATTACTGGTGTTCACCTTACCCCTGCTGTAAGTAATCGGGGCATCACTCACTGATGTCCTTAGTTTCTATTATAGTAGTATATAGTAGTCCTGTTCGTCACCAAGGTCCCTTTAGCCTAAATGCTGTTTAATTAAATATTCTGTAGCTATATATCACAGCAGAGTGTGAAGAACTGGGAGACAACATAACTTTGTCAATGTGCTGTTTGCCTGGATTAATTAACTTTCACAATTTTAATGGTCAGACAGCATGCTGGTGTTACTATACTGATTTTGGTTTAGGGATAAGTACAGGGCTGGTGAGGACTTCAAACTAATGTACCATGTCACTCTACATATCAATAGAAACAGTCCCTGCCCCAGAATTCCTTATAGCCTGATAGGCAACACAGACAAGAGGGTAGCTGGAGCGCAAAGGCATGGAAAGGAGAATATCTATGGGCACAGCCACTGGCCTGTTCCTGAGAGTGAGCCTGTGCACTCAGCTACCTACTCTTGCTGCCCCAGTAGCAGATGCAGTCTTAAGCACATAAGAGCTGTGAAACTCAACTCAGACAAGCTGACATCCTTCTTAATTATGTTGTGCAAATGGACTCATTTCATTCATGAGTGAAGTATGTCCACATCAACACTTGAAGGAAACAAATATAAGCCCTGCTTGTTTCAACCTGGCTATAAGTCTAACATGAAATAGCTTTGTACAAGATCAGGTCTAAGTTGTGGTCTCCTGCATTGCCATGCTGCTACAGAGCCTGACTACAGAGAGGAAATGTGCTTGAGCAAGGATTTACCACTCCAGGCAAGTGATACACTCTGGTTTATAAGTATAAATTTCCACAGATAGGAGAAGCATTTTTTTCCTTAGCCACAATAGATGCTGATATGTGCCTTAGCTGGGATCTATTGTGCTCCTTGCTGATGGCTGCAAGGTAGCATGGTAAGTGGATCCTGTGCTGGCCAACAATATCACAGTGACAGATGAGTATTATGATAATCACAAGGTACTGGATAATCACCTCTGTTACTTACCTCACTGCCTGAGCCTCAACTCTCATCTTCAGAATAAGGAGTAATTTAACTGCAGTCAAACTCCCTGATTTTGTGCTGCTCCAGACAAGACTCTGACCTGAACCTGGCCCTACATGTTTTTCTCAAACATTCAGAATAAAATGAATATTTGAAGATTATGCTTCATTTTAGATAAATTGGCCATTGAATGTAGGTGTTCAGTTCATCTTCAAGAAATGTGAACTACAGATCATCCAAGGCAATGGATCTCATTTATTACTCTGTAATGTTTGGTACTCTGTAACGTGAGCAACTGCATCACTGAGATTTTTCCCTGTGACTGAAAAATTTTTTTAAGGGCCCAGTAAAGTGTTATCCATCATCATATATATCAATTAAAAAAAAAAATCTGACAAAGCATAATACTAATTCTTTTTGGTGAAAAGTTCTCAGTTCAGGTTCTGTGCAGCAGCAGCAGAAGAAAGCAGGGCTGTTTACCACAGCACACATCTCACAAAAGCTGCTGGTATTCAGCTGAGTGTCTGATTTCTCTGTTTGAAAGAAGAGTCCACTGGGTGCAGTTAAAATGCAAAGGAGAATATAAAAAAGTGGAATCCTGTGTGGGTGAATAAGCAGTTTCTTTGAAGCTCAAATCTGACACATATTTCAGAGCTCAACAGAAGCAAAAATCAATTCTCAGATTACTCTTCTTTCTGGCTTTGGATGAACTTGAAAGGAGAGCTGACACCAGCATGTACAGACATGTCCACAACCATTTCTGGGCCCTTCACATTTCCAGGAACAGGCAAAAACAACCAACATGAGGAAATAGCTTGGCAGATAGAGCCAGAACGTTGTCTCAATTTTTTTATTACTCTTACCTACTTCAAGTGACTGACCCCTGGAAGACCTGGGGTTTCTCTTTCCTAAAGCTCCAGTTGAATATTTGCCCTCTGGGGAATGTTAGCTACAGATTCTAATGAGAACAGAGACAATGTGGCTCTGCCTTCTGCATCAGTAGCTCCAGGATCAGACAAGTAGAGACTTGTGTTATTCCTCCCCTCCTTACCTTCCCCTCAGCCAACAAACCTCCCTTCTCACTTGACGAGTAGAGGAAGAAGGAGATGGAGAGGGAAGTATGAAATGAAGAGCAATTTATTGCTTACCCAGAGAAATTCCCCAGCAGACTAGGGCCACTGGATCACGTCTCAAGCAAAACCTGGGGCTGATATCTGAAGACATCAAACCATGTGGCAGGAGGAGCCTGAGGTTCTGCTGATGCCCTGAGAACCTGCATGGGATGGGAACCTGGTCCAGCACACTGCTCCACAAATAACAGTGTAATCCATGGTCAAGGGCTCAGCTTCATCTACCCTTGGCCATGAGATGCTGATGGCAGGCTCCCATCCTTACCCATCCTGTGGGCCATCTGTCCAGGAACCACACCTATCCTTCAAACCCAAGCCCTTACTGAAAATGTTCATGTGGCTGAAAGCCTTTGAAAACCATGGGATGGAAATTTTCTATACAAAATGCCATGATTGGTGGTGGAAAATATTTTGTAGGAAGTTTATTCACAATTATTCCTGTTTAACTGAAATAGAAATGTATAGTGGATTCTTTTGATTATCTAAGTACTGCATTAAGAAAAGCGATTCGCCCAGCATCAGGGGGTTCACAGGCTCTTCCCACCACTTTACATTCTGCTTTGAGCAATGTCCAAACTCAATTTAACATTTATATCCTCTTCCTAGCGTTGTTATGAGGTAATGGTTCTCTTAATCTAAATCTTATCTGCCCAGCTGCAGTTTTTATATTTTCCTCTGACTGTGTTAGTCACATAAGATCAAAGGACATGAGAATTCCGTAAATCTTTCAGAGCTTAAGATTATAAAGGTGGAATCTATTTTATCAGTTAACTTTATCAATGCTCTGCAGTCTGAACTGGATTTGAAACTCAAGTGAGTAGCACTCATTAACAAAAGAAATAAAATGCACCATGAGAAAAATTTAGTCTATTAATGTCTGCAACTTTTCACTTACAATAACAGAAATAGATTAAATGTACAACAAAGAGTGGAGAAAAATAAAGTCTATCTCTTTATTTCTCTCCTTCTCTATCGTTGCTCAAATAAGATATTTATGTATTCGTTGTCATTAAAAAATTGGTTTATGATTTTATTCAAGCAATACTCCAATAAAGGCAGAGAAATTAAGTTTATCTGAGTATAAATTGAATATCATCAATCTGTATATAGATCTATCACCTTTCAGAAGGCATCAGTTACGGAGTTTATTAGATTTTAGGCATGAACTCTACAGCAGAAGGAACAGTGAGGCCTGGATTGTGGCTGATGCTTCTGTGTGGTCTGTAAATGAATGTGTGCATGGATGTTTATGGACATGTGAGTGTTCCTCTGTAAAACATCTTGCCAGAAACTTTTCTAAGGATTAGGCAGCTGACCAGCTTCTGCAAGCCTGTCATCATTTGCCCAACCTCTCTCACTGCCTTCCAAAGGGAAATTTTCTCCCCAGGAAAAAGAGTGCTACTTGCTTGTCCAGAAAGGAAATTAAATAACTCAACAATTATGACCAACAGAATGCATTGTGAAGATAGTCAGTCCTGAGAAATTTCATCTTTGTCAGGCTATAATTTCTATTCTCTAGTTAAGTGGTTTTTGAATTTGGGTTGGTTTTAAAAGGTGGAAGCTGAGGCAACATGCCATGTGGCTATGAAACTGTATCACAGGGCAGATCTCTGCCCTTCCTAGTGGTGTGAGCATCCAGGAAGAGACACCGCTCTGGCAACTGTTCCAGCCCTGACTCTGCACCTTATCAAATCCACATCAGCAATATTTAGAAGCCAGAGCACAATTTCTATGCCATGTCAAAGCTCCATTTTGAAAAATGTCCTCACCAAGCAGAGCAGCTTTGCTTTGATGATCCATTACTATGCATAATTTCAGGGAGACATCAAGCAAGGAGGCACAAGTGGTTTTTTGCTATGTGCTACAACAAAGTGAAGAGGAGAAAGGGTTAATTTCTAACCCTCTTGGAGGTGGAGAAAGGCAAAATGGCTGTTACCCTCCATCCACAAAATATGAGTCATTAACATGAAGATATGTTTATTGAAGAGCTTTTAGATCATATTTAAATAGCCCATCTTTAGGGGCTTAGGTACAGTCACAAGTCACAATATTCTTCCACTTCTCATAAAAGTGAGGCAACTAACCTGTGATGTATTTATTCTATACAGCCAATTTTCTATCAAAGACATTTTCATATCTGATCAGTACATATCCCAATCTGCTTATAGTCTCAAATGAATCTTCTGTAACTTCAGAGTTGCAATGAAGAGGAGTGTGCAGCCTTTACATGGGTGGCCCTTTCAGTCAAGAACAGTTCACCAGCACACCTGTATTTTCCAAGACAACCAAAAGCCAAAGAGAGACAAAACATACTTCTCTGATTTTGTGTGACCTAGAAGGAAGACTACATAGTATGTAGATGCGATAAATTGGATTAAACCTCTGCAATGAAGAGAGAGTTGCAAGGTTTCTTTAGGGTAAGATAACAAGGCTACAAACATCTCTGTGTAACTTTTGGTGAAACCAGAGCAGTGTCTTCATTAAAGGCTTTTATGACCCTATCTAGCTTCACTTGCCCATGGAAAAATGTCTCTGGCTCTTATTATTATTGTATGCATTAAAGAACCAGCAAATGAATTTAGTGTAATAGGAGAGAAGAGAGCAAGGAAGAACCAGAAACAAGGAAGAGCCAGAACAAGTACTAGTAGCTATTCTTCAGAAATGCCTGAAAAGACTTTTACAGGATGAGTGTTCCCACAGGAGAGCTTAGAAGTATCACCAAAAGAGTGGTTTCTTAACAAGTTTCTGCTGTGTGAGGGGAAATAGGACTTTGTATACCCCTTTTAAACAAACACATTGGCAGCAAAGATGATCAGTTCCACTCACTCCATCAGTGAGCTAAAAATTATTTTCCTATTGGATCCTAGCCAAAGCTATCTTGTGCCATGGAAAGATCATGATTGATTTCAGTTCCAGTGGATGTTGTCCTTAGGCCCCGTACTGAGGCTTCCTATTGCACCTCCCTTAATGCAAGGCTTGCAGAGGAAGACTCAGCCTGGCCTTCATCTGTCCCACTACAGGTTTGACTGGCACTTAACAGCAGTGGCTCTCTAGAGTACAGCAGAGAAACAATGTCATTTCTTACCTGCCTTTGGCCCATGGAGATGAGTCTTGTTCAAGAACTATTTTCCATACAGGTAGAAAAGTATGCTAAGAGAGGGATTTTGAAATCAGTACATCTTTCTGTATCAGAAACTGTAATTTCCTATTAGCAGCTCTACCCAGAGACATCAGAAAGTGAAGTACTTATGTCTTTAAGCTGAATGGCAATTCTGTTGAATTAAGCACATATGCAAGAATTTTACTGGCTGGCTTCTCTTGCAGAATACATAAACAAATGAAGTCTATTAAAAAATAATGACAATATTCAAAATAATTTGGTCTCAGGCTCAGAACTAAGCAAATTTAGAAATATATGGGTTTGACTGACCTTTTACTGGGGATTAAGATCATGGTGACACACAATTAGTGATGTAAACCAAGAAACATTATGTCTAATTTAGGGACATATATCAGATGTGAGGGAAACAATTGGAGAGAATGGTGTTCAGGAAGAAAGGGTAGCATGACAGATTATTTTGAATGTTTTTGTGCATGTTTATTTTTACACTTAAAGCTAGATCACATAAGTAGCAGAGATCTCTATTATCTCTCTGCCCAGCAATGCACTGAGCAGCTGCAGGGGCAGAGCCGTGCTCATGGAGTTCTGTGTACGTCATGAGATGGGAGCCAGCAGTGTGTGCAGCAGGCACAGCATCAGCATCAGAGCCTCTTAAAGCTCCAAAGGAGCAGCTACATCCCTCACGCCTGTGAGCAATGATGTATTTATACAGTGGGCCCCCACGGCTCCAGGGGATACCTAATTTCAAACTCCAATCATTTAAATTCTCATATATATATATATATATATATATATATATATTTACTGAAGGGGCTGTGAGCCGTTAAAAGGAAATGACTGAGAATAAATGAATTATTGTTTTGAGGAGGTGGCTCTGTGTCCCATTTTTTCAAAATACAAAGGCAGACACATAAATCTCAGGTACTCAGCTGGCAAGATGTAGGAAGTTCAAAGTCAAGGCTGCTACTCTGTCCTTGGTTGACCTTTTGTTGCCCTGTGATTTTAAGAACTTCAGTGTGTGTGATCTTGTTTATAAAATGTGTCACAGTACTTATTAACAGGGGTGCAAATTCTGCCTGCCTGCAATGAAGGCAGTTTTTATCTGTTTAGCAGTTGCTTTATCCAGTGTGCATCCAGGATGAAACCGGCCCAAGGCAAAAGTGAATGCCACAATCCTGCCCTTCGTTCTGCAGGTTTGCCCACTCAGTCAGTACCCCTTATTTACTGCGAGTGGTCTGCATGGACTGATTTAAACCGTCCTTTATCATGTGACAAGAGAGACAGAAATTATCCAGGAAACCATTAAAGCAAGTGCTTATGAAGATGTCTGCTGCATCTGACCTACATTTCACCCATCTGTTACGAATCTGATTTATGGAAAAACTGAAATTATAATACTTTCTGAAAGCCTAAACACTTTTATCTTGGCCTAATTTTGTTGAGTCACATCCTTTTTTTGATACCTGTCTGTCTTCTTACTAAACCAAGATACTTACACATAAGACCTAGAATGATAATGTTCCTAAGCCCCAACCGATTATTTTCTCTGATGTCAGACATAAGAGATGCATAACAACATAGAAGTCAGGATAAGGAAATGGTGGAGCAGCACCAAGTAGGAGAAATTACAGGCTTTGCTGTGTGATTGCCAGCTAGAAGCCTTAGCAGGTCAGCAATCTGAATGATTATTTATTCAGAGCAGATTTGCAAGGAACCAAGCATCTTTTTGCTAATTTCAGTGTCAGAGACATACAATGCTCTGTCACATTAGGAAAAGGAGGGGAAAGAGCACAAGTGCTACAGAAAAGGATCTGGGAAATGAAGCTTTAATAAATTCTGCTGCAGTACGCCATCTGTTCCAATGGGAAATCTATGCTGTCATAAATCTGAGTGTTGTGGCTAGAAAGACTAAGGGCATGCAACCCAAATTTGTAGACACTGTGTCATGAAAACTACAGGATAGAGCTGAGGCCTTAATGTGATGAGGTTGGACTCTTTTCTGGTTGGGAATACTTCTTGATAATTCTTTTGTCCCCTTTATTTAATTCACTACATAAGCTCAGTAGGTGACAAGGTTTGTAACAAAAAACTAACACAAATATTGACAAAAAATTGACCTGTGTTCATTTACTTTGAGTAATTACCAAGTTTAGCAATATGTTTTCTACTCCTTTTGGTGGGCAGAATTTTCACAAGGGGAGGGTTCTGACAAAATCACAGACCTTGGACTCTTAGGGAATAAAAGTCAGGTGGGAATCTGACAATAAAGAGGACTAATGTACCTGGGCAAAATCTGAATCTTTCCTCTCTGTGTCTCTTAATTCCTACCTGACTGGAAAAAAGGTAACAAGAGCAAGATGCAATATAATTAATTATTTTTTAATTAAATTTCCTATTACCCACAAACCATATTCATGAACAAGGACTCCTTAAAGGTAGCAAAAAGAGACCAAAAATGAGCGTCTGTTCCAAGGAATGGCTAATATAATCTCTTTATTTCTCTTTTTTATTATTCACCTGTGCACAAAATACCTGCTAATGTTGCTTAGAACAGGGATAATAACATCACAGGCTGGCTAATATGTGTGTTCTGTGACAGAGGTCTTTTGAAAGGGATTTCTGTCTTTCTTCCATGACTACCAATGTCTTCTCCAATGTAATATAAACAAGTTCTAACATAAATACAAATGGAGTTCCTGCTTAACATTTGCTATTTTTCAGTACCATTCAGGTACAGCTAAGTCACAGAAATGCAGTGGAAAATTCTGATATCCATGCAGGATTTTAAAAGAAAAAGGTAACTTATTTTTGCAGAACTGTCACTATCTAGAAAATGTTGTAGCCCACTTAGAACTGGGACAGGAGCTAATGCATACAGGGCATGCAGTATGCAAAAGCATACTTTTGTCAGTGTTGGGCATGTAAGGTCTTACAAGCACACTTTAAAATAGGCCTTCCTTTCCCTGTTCAATCAGCTTCCACAGTTTCCACTGAACCACGGTTTGAAAAATCCTTTATTCAGACACAGAAAACCCCTTTTTTTCACTTCATATATATTCATATACATTTATTGGTGTTGTAAATAGAAGAGATAAGCCTATTAAAATCAGGGTCCATCTCTAAGCAAGAAAGACTTGAATAAAAAATGTGCAGACCAATGGTAACAAGAAAGCTTAGTCATAGCTAGTGACATAAAATAGTAATGTAATATATGCTCCTTTTGAAGCACAGGCAATTGTGTGTTAATAGGAATTAAAGTCCACCAGTTTGTTCATGTAGGGCAATTTAAAAATTGGGAATTTTGAATGGACTGGAGGGCTAAGACAGGTTCTTCACATACTGATGCTAGCAAGCTTTTTTTCAACATAATGCTTACAAAATCTATATCTTTTCCAGATGATCCTTATGACTAACATGCAAGATGCACATCATAGGACTACTGGTCAGAAGTGCTTGACTCTCAATGGTTCTATTGGATCAAATCCCTGGACAGCTTTTATATTCACTACCCACTGCTTTTGCATTTATTTAGCTCAGGAACAGGTACCCACTGTAACCAGAATTTAGAATTGCTAGAATGCCCCCATGACAAGAATATCATTTCTGTGAGGTGGTTCCAGGAACTGGCCACTTACAGAAATATGGAAGCTAAAGATTGCATGTCCAGCTGTGCTGGGATTTTTATGCACTTTGGAACTGTGATTCATCCATGTCTCTGAATGCTGAAACTGCCTTATTAAGGGGTAGTGCTAAAAAAAAGGTGTTGACATCCATGAGAAGTAGACAATGTATATGTTGTTCAAACCAGGTATAGGATAAACTGTCTCTCTTTACCCTCCCGACACCTTTTGCCCTCAGGTAGAAGAATGGGGAGGATGTGGTGAGAGGTGGCAGAATAGAAGACAAGAAATTCCAGCAGTGCTCAGAAGAGGGAGGGTTGCAGCACCAGAGAAATGCTTTGGAAAACATTTTGGGCTTCTCTGCTACAAAAACAATCTGTGTTTACTAGGTGCTTTGTGATGCACTTGCAAACTGAACAACCTGCAACAGCCCCATGAAATAGGTAAGACAGAGAAAGTTGAAAATAGCAATGGATCAGCAAGCACACAGTGAGCTGTAAGAGAGATGGTTCAAGCTTGTGCTTCATTCTGCAGGACTCATGACCGCAAAGAAAAGGCTTGCCTTGCTGGAGCAAAGGGTAGGAACAGATACACTTACTCAGATTCTCAGTGTGAATCAATGAGTGTAAAAACACAGAAGAATCACAGTGTGTGATATACAATACCTGACAGCATTCACCCAGATATTTCACCTAAAGAGCTGAGGAAAATTTAGGACATAAATAAAAGTGTCTTCTAGAAACTTTGTGGTAGGTTTTCACAATTAAAAGGTAGACTTTCTCAAGGAGTTAAGTAATTGCCGTCATGCTGTCTTAAAATCTGAACTTGAAGATGATAGCCACTGAGGAGATTATGGTTTGATTTATCATTTGTATTGTGTAGGACACAGAAAGGGAAAAAAAAAAAGAAATCTGCCCTGATCTTTCAAAGAAATGTAGGCACCTATCCCTGGGCACTACTTGAATGAATGGAGGCTTTTGTCTGTCACCCTGACTCAGGCACCAAAGATCTAAAGTGCTGTCAGACATCTAAGTCTTTGTCCTTAATAGGAAAACTATTTTATTTCTCATTTATAACAGATCACTACATAGGAAGCCTAACTACTACCAGAAACAAAGCTCTGTGCCCTGTATGCCTGGATGGTCCCTTGCAGGGCAACAAAGTCCTTTGTTGGATCTACACTTGTCCAGTACCACAGCGGACATGACAGATATCACAAAAAATTGGATTCAGATGTCCCAAATGCTAAACTAATAACACCTAAAATTTCTATTTCTCATGACAGAACCTTAGTGGCACAGAAAAGACAGACAATTTGGTTTGTGTACGGTTATGCTGCATTACACATCCTTCTTGAACAGCAGGCTCAGGTTCATATTTTGAGGTCATCATCTGAGTTGCTGGCACCATTTGAAAGAAAATTGCCTCATTCAGACAAAAACTGGAGACTGCCCATGATTTGCTGAAGAGACAGGACAGTGAATATCCATGGTATAGCTAAGCAATTGTTTTGACCCTCAGTCTGGAAACACAAATGAAGACTAAGTGATTTCCACTGTTTCCATTGGTTGGAAACACTCTGTTTACAGTCTTGTTACTATTATATAATAGAAATTGTGAAAAAAAGGGGATAAATATCGAGTTTGTTGAGAGTCATTATGACAGGCTGACATCAGAATAGTCATCCATCAAGCTGTCTCTTTGGTCTATATAAAGATTATCAAATATAGAATATCAAAATTATCAAATGGTATTTCAAAGTGCTAATCTCTGCCTAAGTAATGCGTTAGCAGCTGTACTGTATTCCTAGGAGAGGAGTCCTTCTTTCCCAAGAGCTCAGGAAAGCATCCCACTCATGTGGGATGTTTCCACATCCCTCTGCTGCCACAGGACTCTTTTTCTCTTACTTCTATTGAATCCATAGTTAAAGTGGAAAGTCTGTGAGTGTTCCCTCGTAACAACTTGTGCAGAATTTTGTCTACAACACCTACAGAGAAGGTCAAAGGGAGATTGGTACATCTGACTCAGGAAGGAAGGACTGAATCAGCTATACAAACAAAATAAATCTGTATTATGGAGTAAAGAGATTGACCTTTAGACATGGCAACGATAGCAGAGTGGAACAGTCATAAAGTTGTTAACCAAATGATTTGGTTTATGACAAGCTTGAATCAAACTGAAAAATCTTTTTTTAATCTTTCATTTCTGCAATGCATTGTTGCAGCATTAAATTGTCTTCTGTGAACAAGTTTTAGTTAGGTATCTAACAAAATGAAAAATCCCACATTTGTTGCATAATAAGTCCTGAGCTGGTTTGGGGTCGGATATCTCCTGGACTTTATTTCTTAAACATAAAAATTACCAGAAGTTCCCAGAATTAAAGATTTGTAATCCTGAGCATTGTGATAAATGGTTACAGGCTGAAAATGTGAACTTAGCTAAAATGAAAAATTCTCTATACACAGCAACAAAAAAAACACTCAGAATTTTTTTCAAAGTGGGACCTTAAAAGCCGAATGTATAACTCTTTAGATTTTTACAGAGTACCAGTGATATATGGACTGGAGTACATTTTCTGTGCAGACACACCTGAGTTTGTTCCACAGCACTAAAAACACTGTGCAGTTTACCCTTGAACCTGAGCCCTACAAGCCACTTTAGATCTGAAAACATTATGACCAAGAACAAGGAGCAAATATTAGGCATTGCACAGACATGTGAAATGTGTCTTGCTGTAAGGAGTCTGCAATACAAATAAACAAGATAGGGAATGACAGGAGGAGATAACACTGAGGAAGTGATTTGTCTAACAATGGCTGACTGCAGTATAGCATCTGGCTCCCCACGCTTCATAAGTTCAAGTCACAAGTGTTTTTGCCCATTTTACAGGCTTGTCCAAATACAATTCTGATACTTATTTTAGAAGTCTTAGTGTCAAAACATAGTGTTATTCACTTACCAATGAGATTAAAACACCTTTAAACACCTCAAATCATTCCACATACCTAGTGAGAAAACTACAGTTTATAGATTCTTGTGCTCCAGACACCAGTGGACTGTCTTTATTCTCTCTTCTAATGAGTGATTAAATGATCAATGTAAAGAGACATGTATCCTATCACCTGGGAAACCGTGTTCTTAAAAGGTTGTTCATTTGGACACTACTGGTCAGAGTACCACGGGGCATGGAAACAGTGGTGCTTCCCAAAATAAAAAGAGAATGTGTAGCCAGAGCATTGATCTAAGGCAGTTTGTGCCTTCTTTCTACCAAGGTACAGTGCAGGATGCTTTCAGGAAAAATGCCAATCCTCTCATAATGGATAATTGTTTTAGACTATTCTGTTGTCTACGAGTGCTGAATCTCATCTTAATGGCAGCTTGAGATATGTGGTCTGCTACATAATAGGACATTATCTGAGAAGTTCGTTCCTCTTTTTACATTTTCAGTAGGCTTTGGGGAATAACAGATGCAGACAACTGACAGAAAAACATTTTTACTTCCTTTGCCCTTCCTCCCCTCCCAAAAGAACTGCTGGGAAGACACCCATTACCTCAGTTTGCAAACACACAATTGCCTCAGTCAACTGAGCGAGATGGAGAGGAAATGCAAGGGCAACCCACGAGTCTGAAACATAAGCTGTCCTTTCTCTGGCTGGCTACATGGCAGAGATGAGAAGCTGTCTGAGACAGACATAAGTGATATTTCAGTACCATGAACTCGCCAATCATTGTCACCTCTCTAAGGCAGGTTTACAGTGTATGCCAGAAAGCTGTTTCTAGTGACTGAACTGGTAGGTCCAGTGCAATAGGACTAGTTTGGAATTACTGGCTCAAATCCAGGACAAAAGTATTTAATCCTGAGCTATCTCCTCTTAGTCTCTTGCCTCTGTAATGTCTTTAAGTGAAAGACATGCACAGTAGCAACATGTTCAGGCCTTGCTGGTGGTTAACGCCACGAGTTTCTAGCTCAACAGAGCTCAACACTAATTCAAAGACAAGCATTAGATACTGCTGATTTACTTTTCTGAGCATTTTGCCTTCCTTAAGGGAATGTCAGAAAATATCATTGATAAATGAATGTTTTTTCTTAATGCTCTAAACTTCCAAGGTGATTAGAGGTTCTAGAGAATATTGTGGACATGTCAAGAGCAATGCCAGCAGCACTGCATAAAGAAGCACATCATCCAAATCAGTAGAGACCTTTAACCAAACGCTTGAGTCTCTCAACTGTGAGGAATAAAGAGCTAGGGGCATGATACTGGAGGTGAGAAGGCTACTGAAGGCATTCTTGGGGATGATCTTTTATATTCTCCTAGAAAATAAAAGACTTCCAGGGAGAGGAAACAAAAGACCTGAACAGCAGGAATATTTTGGGACTGAAGCCAGGAAAAAGAGTCAGTAACAAAGACTGGTAATTTTGCATGAATTGCTGTTTTGTGTTGTTGAGCACCAGGACACAGCTGGTGTACTGGCGAACCTGAGGTTTTGTATTAACTGTATTGAAATGATAATGAAGTTTTTATTTTATGATTGCAGATGTTAGTGGATTATTGTTATTAAGCCTATTAGTGTAATAGTACAAATATGAGTTTCCTTTTTCTTACCATCTTATTTGTTGTAGGCTAAATTAAATTTAGATAGGTATTAAATATTTTAAAACAACATAAAGGTCAATTAAGGAGATAAAAGCACAGAGAAGAAGGTAGAGTATTTTGTTTCAAATTCTTGAGAATTTGGAGTGAACTTACTGCCTTCTGCTATTTCACACTGGACACGCACTTAGTGGTTCTGGATGGTGATCCCAGGGACAGTTCGGGCAAAAAGGTTGTTTCATGAACCATTGAAAGAGCAATGGTCTGTTTTGCAAACCGCTTCCTCCCTGTGCCTCATTTGAAAAAAAACAACAAAACAACTAGAACTGCGAAGTATCTAACTTCCTGGAACATCTAGATTTCTGCCTGTCTAATGTGGAACATCTCAGAGCTGCTCCGTTTTCAGAGAGGAGGGTCTTCCTGTTCACATTTTCAGTGAATCAGTCTTTGTCTGAGTATCTCAGCTGAACACCCAAAAGGCTAAGTCTGATTGTCAATATTAGCTTATTTTCAGAATAGAATCCTAGAATCGTTAAGGTTGGAAAAGACTTTTAAGACCATTCAGTTGAGCCGTTAAAATACATCACTTATTATTCCAATTATTTATTGGCATTATAATACGTAACTCATTAGTCACCATGGGTATAATATAAAACACGTCAAATGGGTGTACCATGACATTTGACTTACTATGTATGTTTTAGGTATACATTACTTACATTAAGGCAATTCACTACCCTTATGAACTTGCAATCTCTCTGACCATTAGACAACAGTTAAGGACTTTCCCTGTACCACCCAGTGGTTGCTCCCCGCTAAGCAGCAGGATTTTTTTAAGACAGTACTTTCTGCCAAGTTACACTTACAAATGTGAAGCCCTGTTTTTTAATACACCTTTCCAGGCTGTTACATGTGGCCTTTGGCAGCTAACCAACCAGGCAGTGACAGGTGGTGGGGCACCAGAAGAAAGTCATGCTGCAATACAAGTAAGCACTGCGCTCTGACATGGGAATCTAGTACAGGAATCCTCAATTATGTTCAGAGCAAAGAAAATTGCAAAAGGATAATTCCACCCCCTTGTTTGGCTACAGGCATTTGGCTGTGGCTGATCCAGTGTCTGCTGATTCCCCTGAAGCCTTACCTAGGGCACAACACCCAGACAACATGTAACTGTTAAAATGAGCCTCTCTCTTTGTTCATGTGCGTGATCAGCCAGTTCAGCCACAAAATCATGATAACTGATTTCTCCCAGAGAGTACTAAGGTTTACTCTTCCTCTGAGCTGTGAATAAGGCCTCTGCTTTCAAAAGGAGGAATAAACTCTTGGTTTTGAAGACCTTGGGAAAGAACTTTAAACTCTTGTCTGTCTATGTGTGTACCTTGAGACATATAAACAAAATAAAACAGACACCGAAAACCCAGTTCTTGGAAATGATAAAATAAATATTTTCCACTTCCTTTTAACTATAGGAATTTATCAGATGTACTTTGTACACCACTCTCTCATCAAGAAAATTCATAATGATAAATACCTTGAAAAACATCTGGTTAGACACGAGGTTTACAATTCTTAATATTACTACTTTGTTTTTAGCAGTTCTTACTTAGTTTTATTCATTTTGCAATGAAAAAATGTTACTATAGAAAAAGCAGTGAAAAGGTTGATTGAGAAGTGATAGCTGTAAGGTGCAGGAAAAGACTGGTCAGACTTTTTTTATTTTCTTGTGAATCTCCCTAGGAGCAGAGCCACATAGAAGAGTCTGTATGTGTGTGCTGTGCACGTGTGCATGCATTTTATGTATACTTGAGCATTTGTACAGATATGCACAAACAAACTTTTATCCATTCTTAAAGAAGCTGTAGCCCAGTTTGCCACTTGAAGGCAGTCAGAATAAAATAACCATTAATCTTCCAGCACAGCATAGGCAGTGACAGGGTAAGCTCCCACATTATGCTGCCAACAAGCTTCCTGGACTGAGAAGTCCTTTCCTTTTTTGCCCTCTTGGCTGAGCCTACCTATAGACATGCCAACAAGCATTAAGAGTTATAGTGTTTTCTGTTATGACACCTGACTCATCAAGGTACTAAACCACCTGCTTGATTTTGAGCATGGGAAATATTTAATTATCCAGGCACATTCTCAACTCCCGTAGCTGAGCAGGCATGGGATTAGTCAGAAAACATAACTGGCAGCACTTACTCTCTCATTTCACACAGACTAACAAATGGTGACAGCAAAGAGTCACTGCTTTCCTGGCCTGTATCTGGATTGTTGCATTAGAGCCAACAGGCAAATAAACATTTTCTGTAAGTCTTGTACTCTCAGATTTTTTTATACATTCGTTTTAATTCAGGCCAAATTTCTGTTTCCAATATGTACAGGCAGTTTCCATTGCTTTATAAAAGATTGTATTTGCAACCATGGAAGGGATGTATATTCCACTCTTACCATCAGTGATGTTGAAGCTGCACTTTACTACAGCAAAGTTTATGGCTCTTTAGCAGGTCAAAGCCTAACAGTAAAGTGCTACAATCTTAGTGAGAAGATCATGTTAAAATGCAAGTGGAAATGGGAATAATCCTTTCCTTCAAAGTACGGAAAGTTATACAAAAATTATTGACCTCAAAAAATGTGGACAACTTTGACCTTTCCCTGAAGTATATGTCTGTCAAGAGGCAAGGTTGAAAAGGATTATATCAATTTATTTTTGTTTCTTTCACTATATCAATTTATTTCTGTCACATACTTAGTACTGAGAAGCAGAGTGCTGCTCCAAATTGTTTCAAAACGAACAGAGTAGCTTAGAATCCCCACACTGCAGACAAAAAGTAAAAAAAAAAAAATTGTGAGATGAGCTGTAAGGGCATGCCAAGGGATTCCGTTGAGTATTTAAGGTGGTCTTGCATTTGTGTCAACAGACTCTGGTTGATTTAGCATGATTATACTGATACGTAATTTAGTTGATGGCAGTTTGGAGCTAAAAGTGCCTTGTGATTTCAATGCATATCGTAGTACTGAAGCAAGGCCAACAGAAGATTCACATACCAAGCAGTTCTGCAAAATCAAGTTTTATTGGTTCATTTTGGAAGTCCAGAAGACATTCAGTGAAAATATAAGGACTGCTTTCCGAAGCTGATGTTACATGACTCGAAACAGCATGTATCTACCTTAATATCAAACCCACGCAAATGTTCTCTGTCACCGCTTAAAATTATACTGAAAAGCTTAAAAATGAAAATCTTACAAACAAGTCAAAGTAAAACCTTGACATTAAGTACATAGCTATTTCACTCTTCAGTTGATTTGGTTATGGATGCTAGGACAAAAACATGAATCTGACTAACTAGAAATAAGTGGATTTCTTATTAAAACTCATTCACAGAAAGTTCTGCCAGGAGCTAAACCTGCCCAAATGCAATCTTGACTTGGGCACATGTCCAGTAATAATTGAACAAGAAAATGAACAAGAGATTAACCTTTTTGAAACAGTCTCTGAAACCAGAATTTCCACAGTTTCACACTATGGCAACATGAATCAAGGGACCACCCCTCAGTTATACCTGTAATGACAGTGCTGCTCTACCTTTATCATTAGCAATGACTTCTCTTCTGCAAAGGGTTTAGATTTCAGAGAGTTTGCTTCTGGCAGAGTTCACTGCCTAGCTGGAAGTACTATCTTCGATAACAAGGAAGATGCACATCAGACTGTGCATTATTAACTACTCATGACCCTCAAAAGACCTGCTCAAACTTTTCAGATTGATATTACATCTTTGCCTGATTTCTACTAATTATAGTAGAATAATTTGCTTTACTAGCACTGCAAAATTAATCTTATATTTGAAAGAAATATTGTAAATTCAACCAGATGCATGAGAATGTTCTGTGTCACATATACATAACAAACTTATCAAACAAATATATGTTAATTATCTTTTAAAAACTGCTTGAATCATAATTTTAAGCAAGTACAAATAAGAAAATTAAATAACATCAGCATCAACAATCCAATAAGAACTGGGAAAAAATATTGTCAGTATTGTTTTCTGCTAAATTAGCATAAAAAATGTAATCCAGTTTTTAAAAAACAAGACAGAAAATACCCAGTGTATGGTGTTCTTCAAGACCCAGGGCTCAGAACAGCAGCCAGGTGAAAGAGATGTTACAGCACCCTGGGATGCCAAAAAGTTCTGTATTTACTTCTTCTCTTTCTGAATAGAAATTTCACACTGGATATGAGCTGCCCTCTTAGCAAACGCTTTTCTCAAAAGAAATGCATTTTATGGATTTTTTCTATATTGATAATTTAGTATTTTCCAGTTTCAAAGCATTCCACTTACCTCTCTGCAATTCAGCACGGTTTCTTATCAGCCATTTCATCACAGTGCCAAAAACCCAACCAAACAGGTGGCCACCACATCAACATGGCACCAGACCAACATTCCTCAGGCCAAATGTCAGCCATCAGCTTATCTGAAGTCACTGTGACATCTAATCTTCTGAGAAATCACCTTTACTTGTTAAAATAGAGAGGGTAATGTTCTACCCAATTCTCAAAGATTTGACAATGACACTGCTTTTAAATTTTTAACTCCCAAGTTTTGTATAACCATCTTCATATCTCCAATTCTTTGGGAAATTTTAGTTTATTTAGAAGTATTCTATAAATTTTCTTATACATATTCCTTCCAGAGCTGATGCTAACATAGAGCTACTGGATATGTGTGAATTTTTACAGTTTTCCTTGAGCAGTTTCTGAAGGTTGAGTTTATTTTGTTGACAGGAGACTGAGCATGTGCAGATGTTCCTGTTTTATATGAGTAGCAGCTTTGGAGTGTTAAGACTAATTCCAGTTGTGTGAAGGATACAGAGAAAGCAAAACAAAATTGCATTTTTTAATTCACTGCAGGCAAATTGCTACTGACCTTGAGGAAACTGTAAGAGAAGTGAGTTTGTGGGAAGTAATTTTTACTTAACCACCATGTGTAATTCTGCTTACACTACTGCAGAACCCTGTGAGGAAGTCAACATGAACCAAAATTTAATACACAATATGAGAACTATTAACATTTAATTTGGGATTATTTTATATAGATTAGTTTTGTATCAACAGTAATGAGTGCTTTGTTTCAGATTGTGGCAGTATTTATTCTTCACTGTACACTGACTGTAGGGTGATTGACAACTTCAAACTAAATGCCGGTAGCCCAAAATAATGTACTCCCTCTCTCAGCTTGTGCTTGAATATTCAAAACTGCAGATGTAGGAGTAAATTAGAAGACAGAGAAGTATAAAAAAGATTCAAATCTTACTGAGATTCAAAGTGCCGGATGTTTGACATTGGTTCACCTCATGAACTCTCTCTCCTTGGATAATTGCAATCGGACATTATCATGCCACAGAAAGGTTTCAAATTTAAGATTCTAGGCTTGAAAATTCTGTTCCATAATAATTCCCATAGAGCAGACCAATGAACTACTATGCTTTTCTCACCCTCTATGGACTTGCTGGATTAAATCCTGAACATGCATTTTTAAGAGATCCTTATTCAAATAAATAAATAAATAAATAATCTAATTATTTAAATCAGAGAGCCCAGTGAGGCTGATTCCTTCAATGTGAGGTTTTTGACCAGAATTGTATCAGCAAGGTTCATTGTGCATATGCCTCTCCACATGTCCAGTAGGCTGCAACCACAGCATTGAGTCCACGTGGATATGTCAATATTAAGCAATATTAATAGGTGCAAAATGAGTTTAAGACCCTATTATCTCACTTGCATAAGCAAACTACGTGCTTGTGCAACAATTTAGCATCTGGTTTTACAGCAATAATAAATTATTCATGTTCATTACTGCACTACTGCAATGGATAAAAAAGGAAAACCCACTTCAAAATGAAGACAGTCTGCAGTTACATCTTAACAGCCTTACACTTAGCACAGAAGAATCTGTGATACTTACCACTTCTGTTAAGTAAAATGGAGGCTACTCAAAATGAAAGAAGAAATGTTCCCCCACCCTCTGTCATGGCTGATCACCTGGAGAAAAGGCTTAACAGACTTAAATTTAATCATTCATGAATGTGGAGCATCAGTCAAAAGCTACAGCCTCCCCCTCTGAAAATTAACTAACAGATATTTTTGCACATATTCAGGCTGTTAGGCTTTGCAGAAGATTGCAGAAATAGTATCAAGTGACTTCAGCGATTCTGTAGACTCCATGGTCATGCAGTAAGTATGGAATATTTGAGTCTTTCCAGTCCCTAGTTAATATCTCCAGGCAATAAATATCAGTCTGTAAAGAAAGGATAGAATCTGGCAAGTACAGTGAGGGTGCCATGGATTCCTTCTCTGAATTGCTTCATAATGTTATGGAGACTAATAAGACGTTGTGAGACCTATAAAAATAATTTCCATCAATATATTTTTTCACTGCCATGAAGTATTGCACCTTTATGATTAATCCCTTCATCACAAAGAAAAAAATTAAAATGCTGACCTGAAACAGATTTACTGGTTTCTTTGACATGTCAGTATGTGAGTAGAATAATGGTTGTTTTGCACAGTAAGAAAAATCCAAACTATTTCCTTCCCACTTCTGCATTTCATTCTAGGTGTAGGATGAGTGAATGTTCAGTACATAGAGAACATGCAAAATGCAGGTCAGATTATCAATATATGATATCTGGCCACAGCCCAGCACAATCCAGAATTACTCCAATTTACACTAACTTATAAATATGTCCTAAAAGTAGAACTATCTATAAGATTGATATCTCTGTGCCAGTGGCAGAGCAGAAACAAATAACAGATGCAAAGCAGATTAAGTGTATATCAGACTTTTTCTGACATGTAAAAATTCAGTGAATTAAAAAGCAAAATGTTTCAGAATTGGGATTTTTTTCGTATTTCAGGGCATCTTTAGTGTAGAGCTGAATGAAATTTGGAAACCAGCCTAGAATTGCAACAGAATAAAAGAGAAACAGAACAGGGAGGTGGCAGAACTGTTGATGGTGTGATAACTCCTCCCCTGGAGCCATGATGAGGGTCTAAAGACCAATCAAGGAGGAAGTGGTAAGTGTTCAATGCCCTAGATAGCCCAATGGAAACTTTATGTAAGCTAATTTTTCTCTTTAAAATGAGCAGCACCAGAGTGTTTCCTTTCTTCACAGGTATGCCATGATTTGGGTGATAGAAATAGCAGTAGCCATGCTAGAAAAACAGGAGGCCAGGTGGGTTGATTTTTCTCAGGAAGAAATTGTGGGAAACAAAGAGATCTAAAAAAATAAGTAGTAGTAGTGTTGCCATAGAAAATGACAAACTAATAGAAAGTTAAGCATAAATCATAACATGGCACAGAGTGCTTTACGTTTACAGTTGCAGGGGTGCAATGCAGCCCTTGCAGACACACCTAGTGTAAATTTTAAATTTTATTTCAGGTCCTGATCTCAGCGGTAGAGGAGGCAGTCACCAGCTCAAAGGAAGCTGCAAAATATGCCCCAGAAGCAGACCAATACAAGGGCAGCTAACTTGAGCCGTCATGATGATGATAGCAGGTCCTGAATTAGCCAGCTTACAGGAAGATCACTTGTTTGGCCACAGCAACTATATCTGAGCATTTGAAAAGGTCAATGCAGCTGTGACTCAAAGCCCACCAGGCTACAAAACAATTCCTCTCTCAACTAAGTACTGTTTTTACATTTTGTTCAGCTGTTGAGTTTTCATAATGGTATGTATGAGGAAAAGGGAATAAAAAAGGTCACCTTGAGGAAGTAACCAGTTATGAAGGATTAAAGACCTGATACTGTAACGTTTTAAGTCAAAAATGTTTGCTTCTTTGGGTTTCAATAAGTAGCAGCTCCTAGGCACATGAGTCAGCACGTACCTTTGCCTTGTGCAGTCCTGTATTTCAGTGTCCCCAGGATAAATGGCAGAACAACGGCAAGGCGAATGATCTGCAACTATTCCATAGGTTGTACCAGGCACAAGAATCCAAAGCAGAGTTTCAATGTGATACAGTATGGCAATGCCAGAATTTCTGCATCTTCTAAGCCCTACATCAGATCTGGGCCAGCATGATTTGCAAGAAAAAGCAGCTGCAGAATATGTGCTCTCCTACACTGTTAAGTTTATTCTGAAAAATACTCTATTCTTTTTTTTTCCCAAAATGAAAAACAGCAACAACAAAAAAACCCACCAAAAAACCAAAAAATCAATCAAACAAACAAAAAACATCACAAAGTGGTGAGGTATAGGAAGAGAACATGCATGTCTCAGGAATGATCAGTTTACAAACAGGAAGAACAAAGAACCAGTCTTACTTATACAGCTTTAACAAGCAGACTCCAATTCACATAGTTAATCTAGACTTGTCAGTGTACTTTAATTCTTGAATAGAAGTCTCAGCTCTCTAGAATCACATGTCCTGACTTAGTGGGTTTGAAAATTAACACTAAAGCACTCAGCTAACCTTCTTTTCCCTGTTTTTAAGAAACTTTCAGTTCTACATCTCCAGGAAATGTGACCAGATATCTTGAAATGAACATAATTCTTAATTATTGCACTGACAAGTTGCCATTTTTAATGAGTTTGATATTTCATTTCCATGAGCCTGATGTGCTGAAAGAGGCTATGTCTTGTCTTTATTTCAGAGAGCAGGGGTCATCATCCAATCACCAATACATCCCACACATAGTTAAATAAGTCCACCACAGATCTTTCTCCTATAATTATAATGCAAGGTAACTATGGTAACGATAGTTGGCAAATCTTGCCTTTTAAATGGCTTCTGTTGCACAGGTTTTTATATCTTCTTCCCCCTCCCCCTTCCTACACACATTTTCTTATTATAACAAGAAGATATGGGTAACTATTATGAGATCTATGGATTCCTGTCCTCAGCACTACTGAAGATCATGGCTTCATCAAGATTGACAATTGCATTGAACCCAGTCAGCTTAGATTGCTTTCATATTTTCTGTTTTCAAAATTCCTACATCTAAGATTCCTGCTTATTAATACCTTCACTACATCAATTTGTATTCCCCTTTTTTACCAAGTTCTAACATTACTGAGCTGAATCAGCTTCAAAAAAGATTAAAATCATGACATTTCATGAATGTTTGGCATCTCCATTTAGAATTAGAATGCATAGAAATTTTCCTCTTTATGTAATTATGGGTGCTCATACTCTGTCTGAGCTAAGAAGAACTTAAAAGAAGGCTACTCAGATTCTGTAGAGAGTGTTGTCACTTACTAGTATTTTGACCTGAAGGGAAGACTGTGGTAAAACGCTGCTGCACCCAAAGGTCTGTGTTGCCTGTGAGCTCACTGGCTGCATCTCCTGTCTTAAACTTTTTTCCACTGACTCACCTTTGATTTTTGGCAGATTCTGAACACACTATTCATTATAACACTGGTGATGTGATCATAGTATATACAGCACTACTTGCTTTTTAGAACAAAAGAGTACTTTGTTCTTCTGACTAGTTTAAGATGCATTATGCTTCTTCTATCCATCAAATCACTTCATTTTAAACCTGTACATGATGTCAAATTGTGCTTAAAAATTTTGGCTGCACGTTACTTGTAGTCAAAAGTACAAAAATTCAAGGGCAGACTTAAAGGGCTAAGAAGAAAGCCATTGATCTTCTAATTATAAAATGCATTGCTATCAGTTATCAGTACAATGTTATCAGTTCCCTGATTATTGGAGGAGTAAAGCTGAAAAACATAAAAATAAAACTAGAGCTCCAGTGTGAGAAGAGATATGGAAAAAAACATAGGTACACAACCTGATCTATTAAATTATCTCTATATTTGGGGTTTTAAAAGGCTTAAAATTACAATGATAAAATTCCAGTGGGTTAAAAAATGAAATCTATGGACTAAATTCAGCTGTGATATAAATCTAGAGTAATTCAACTGTAAGCAGTGGTGATGTTCCAGATTTACACCAGTGTAATTGAAACCAGAATCAGCATCATTTATTAAACTCTAGAGGCCATGTTCGTCTCTCAGTATGTTTATTTAAGTCTCATTAGCTACTGAGAAGGAACTGTATACCTAATGGCATGCAATGGATAGCAGGCATAGAAGCAGGGAAGGCAGAGGGATTTTCAGGGCTCAAGAAAGGCGGTCTGTTCCCCAGGAAAGGGATAGTTGTCCCTCTCTAATTCAGTCATGTTATTTATTGCCATGGTTTTGTTTGGAATAGAGTTAAAGCTGGTAGAGTGTGGTGATTTGGATTTAGTATGAGAATAATATTGATAACACAGTGATGTTTTTAGTTGTTGCCAAGCAGTGTTTAGACTAAGTCAAGGACTGTTCAGCTTCTCACGCTCTGCCAGTGAGAAGCTGGAGGGGCACAAGAAGCTGGGAGGGGACATGGCCAGGACAGGTGACCCAAACTGGCCAAAGGGATATTCCATATCATATGGCATCATGCTCACCATATAAACTGGGGGGAAAGCTGCATTGTGCATCACTAGTTTTATATATTACTATTATTATTAATTTTATCAATATTTTATCTTCTTCCTGTTCTGTCCCTTTAAACTATCTTTACCTCAATCCACAGTTTTTCTCACTTTTGCTCTGCCACTTCTCTCCCCCATCCCACTGGGGAGGGCAATGACTGAGTAGCTGTTTGGGGATTATTTGTCAACTGGGCTTAAACCACAACATTTACAGAGCCATAGAAAAATAGCAATGACAACATACAGGGAGATAATAAAGTTACAATTATTATATCTGCATCTATCACATTAAAGTGTAGCTAAAGAGTTCTAGTTTACTTTGATAGAACACTGCCAGTGAAAAGTGCAGCCTTTTGAGAGGATTTTGGTCTCTTCTCCTACCTATGCCTCTTTTATTCAGACCTGTCGACACCTATGTTTGAGGGCCTATGTTGAGAACAGGTTCTTCTGGGAACGGGACAAAAGATGCAATTTAACAGTTGCTAGATAGGCTCTGTGCTCTTGGATCTTGCTGCTAGAATCATCGCTCTCAATAAAAGAAATAGAAATCATTTGATATCTGTACTAGTTACAAATACAGCTACAGTAAAAAGTAGAGAACCCAAGAAAAGAAGAGAGAACCCAGGGAAATGCAAAATTAACAAGCCTATGTGGCTAAAGAAAGACTCAAATTTATCATAAGAAATATTTCACAGCAATTCCAGAGTTTCTTATTTTATGGACTCAGAGACTTCAATTCCTGTATTTCTGATGTAGATCTCCCTACATTGAAAATCATTCTCTCTGAATTTTGTAAATATGCACACATTTTATAGCACAATCTGAGCACTAAATTGGAGAAATAGAGAAGCCTTACGTACCCATCTCCTTCATCCTGGGATTGTCTTGTCAGTCTGAGTTAACCTAAAGATACCCTGATGTTGTTGCAGAAGATAGTTCAGCCTTGCTCTTTCTATTACACTAGCCAAAAGATCACTCTTATCTGAAGATTTGGAAACCTCTGAGGTCTAAGTTTTTCATTTGTTTTATGTGAAACTCCATGCTTCATTGTAACAAAAATCACAATAGATGTGTCTCAGCAATGCACTTTCCTTTCCTTGGCTTAGGTTACTTTCACCTTCCTAGTACTAGCCATTCAAGAAGACCCCTAGTTTATTTTACTCTAAGTCATAATTTGCAGCACCAAACTGAGGGTTTTAGTATATATTCCTTGAGCACATATAATTCCTTACGCATGAAAATTACATGCAGTCACAGAAACCAAAATGTAGTCTTGCAGATGTAAATTCCTTAAGGAAGGCATTTTACTTTGCTTTTTGTACAGGCCAGAAAGTAAAGCCCTAGTTCTTCTATGAACCACTCATATTGGTGAAAGGTCTCAGAAATTACAAAATATATACATAAAAAGGTATTTTAAATCTTTCCTTCCCTCCACCCTCTCTAAAAATTATGTTTCTGGGCAGTTAAATCTTGCTGGCCAATGGTGGAAGAGCTGCATTTTGAGTTGCCTTCTGGCAAGGCCCAATGAGCAGAGAAGTTCTAGAAAGACCATCTTAATTGGCCCAGCTCAGGAGAGCCTTTGGTTCATTTTAATCCTGAGATCAATGGAAAACTTTTCTTATTTCAGTTTCTGCAACAAGTATAATTCAGCTAAAATGAGAGTCTGGCCAAGCAAGAAAAATAAAGGCTTTAAAAGTACAATTCCTCTGCCACATTGTTTGTCAGAGAAAAATCATTTTATAGGAGATTCAAAATCAGCATCATGCTTAATCCAAGGTTCTTTCTAGATTTTTAAAAGCTGAAATAATATATAACAAAGAGAAAGACTATGGATCTCTGTACAACATGCAAAAATGTCAAAGCTGGTATTTTGGTTTTGAAATAACAGCATATCTTAGCATAAAGCTGGTGAGTTATCCACATGCTAAGCATTTGGAAAGTCCAGATGCTCTTGAGAAATTTGTTTTTAATAACAGGAAAGATTTTGTTTCCTTTAATTCTTTTAAAAGTGGAAATAAGAATTATTCCTTCTACTCCAGGTTCTGAACCTGGTTCACTGAGTTGCTATTTTTTTCTGAGGTATCCTAAGCACCTTCTTCCAACACTTGAGCAGAAACTGAAGCCATACTAAAGTCTGCCTACGAAATGGATTTTTTCACACTCACTTTGACAAGAATAACGTCAGCAACCAGATTGAACTAGAACAACATAATTATTTTGCTGTTCTTTAGACAGTATTCCCACTTAATAATAGGGAGTCCTAAAGATAAAATTATTCCTGGGGAATGGATCTTCTGGTGCTACGTGCAGCACTCTTACTTCAGCAATCACATTGATGACTTACCATACATCTTTTCATTGCCAAAAATGCAATTGGAATATTGCAGGACTCATGGGTTTTGGATTATACTCACCCAATTTTTGATTTGGCAGTTTATCCAAGTAATAACAGAGATGTACAGATAAGGGATGGTGAGAAATAAGATAAACTTGTTAACCTCAGTACCTACACTGTACTTCTGTTACGTTGATCATTAATTATTTCCGCCTTCATTAATTAATTACTTGAGACAGAAACATAACATCCAGTATTTCTGGTGTGTAGGCTTCATGCAGGAAGGTAGGCACAGCCTCCCAGGGCTCTGCTCAAGGCCTTACACAACCAGCCCAAGGCTTCCTCAAGCAACTCCCATTCTGCTGCATGGCACAACACTATACCATGTTCCATGGCTGGTGTGTGCCTGGCACCGCCAGGAAGATAAATGGATTTGGAATTTAAACATTTTCCTATTGCATTTATCGTGGAAAGTTTATCGTCTCTAGGATAAACTATTTCTTAGATTACAAGAAAGTAGAAAATAATCAAGGAAGGAGATACCTTCTGAGTGGCATGGACACAGGACACGAGTTGTCTGGATTAAGGAGATATATCGAGCTGTTATTCAGGCACATTTTTCACTCACTCATAACCGAGCCTTGATTAACATTAACTTTTAAAATGGATGCCTTGCAGCCATAGGTCCGAGAAATGCTTCAAATTGTATGTCAGGATTTACAGTCATTTTATACTATTGGAGAACTCACATACAGCACATGAAGACTTCCTCCAATCCATTTGGAAAAAAAATGCACCAGTCTTTCAAATAACAGTTATACTTTCTCAGATTCTAACAACTGTTTTGGTTAATGCTCCAGGACTTAACTCAGCCACCTATTTATTAAGAAGTCAAGCCAACATTTTCTACTAATGGTAGATGAATGAACAACTTTCAGAATTTCATCACCATTCACCTTTTGCATTACCAAATTAAAAGAGATCACCATTTTTGTACAGTGTTTTTTGACTTAGCATCTCCAAATGCCAAAGATGAAAATGAAACCTTATCTCCCAGAATACACAGTAAAATATTTCAGTATCTCTCCTGTACCTTTAGGATACAGATAGAGGGAATTGTTTTCCCTGCTAGGTATGAAACACAGTAAAGGTTAAATTGGCTAGTGGCTTGAGGTGACACATTTTTCAGATGTTCTGGATGAGATCGTCCCTGAAATTCTATTCTAGAGGTCAAAGTCCTTTTTTTCCTCATGGTAAATAGGCAGTGACTAACTGAAGAACAAGGATAACACTCAGGTTTATTAGGTGTTCCACAACTACTTGGAAAATGTTTACATCTTTACTTTAAGTGAGTTTGATGGTGACTGAAGCCAGTGATCAAGCAGAGGGTTTGGTAATGCAGAGTGCACTCTGAAAGAAGAACAGCACTGACTGGAACATAAGTGATCGCTTGTGATTCTAGCAGAGGAACTGCAGTCATCATTTAGTCAATGATGTTTATTATTAACTGTGAAGAATGAGCTTTAGGCAGCAGAGTGGGAAATCACTGTGGGTGCAGTGGAAGTAAATGAAGATTTTTGTCCACTCAAGATAGGTTCTTAGATATTTCTGTTAGATATTGATTTTAAGCCTGAATAGAATAAATTATGTTAAATTCACCCTGGCTTCCTATAAATATCATAGCTGCTGTATGGTTCTGTTCCTTTCTTCTACCAGCCCTTTATTGCTCACAAACCTACATGCAAAATAGCATTGATAAATGAAGTATAGCAATTATGAAACAGTAAAATGGGAAAAATTTTCCTGAATGTTACTATTAAGATAAGAGAACACAAGACGGTCTCTGCTTTGGTGACACTGTCAGCAATTTACTGTAGGATAAATAAGTTTTGGGAAGGTACCATAGTTTTTTACATCTTTCTTAAGCCATATACTATTTACATCTAGTCCACTCAAGTGCATTCCATGAGTGCTGGAGGACTTCTAGATGACTCCAGAAGGTAAAAGCAAACCAACAAAGATGATGTTATGTACTTTCCTTGAGCTTCTGTCCTTAGGAAGCATGAAAGTCAACTTGTGCCTGTGCCTCGTTCAGAATCATTTTTCTTTTATGCTCCACTGTACTCTGAGCAATTTCAGTTATAATGTGATACATTTTCTCAAAGTCAAGGTGACATAAAACAGTAAGTGTGTTTCATAACAGATAATTCCTGACCACTGTAATGTCATATTAACATTTTGGTTATCTACCTGAAGTTCAGGGACCCACTTAAATTGAAATGATCCACCTAACAAGATATTAATCAGTGGAGAAGAGATACCAGGGTCTAATATCATTCCAATGATTTTATGTTATAGCAGCTTTATTACAAGAAATATTTTAACTGTAAATGTTATGCTCTCAACTAAAATTTTGTAGAAAAGCTTTTCTGTTTATATTTCAAACATTATAAATAAATAAACATTATAAACAATATAACTCATTTTACAACAAAAGTGATTGATAGCATTATAGCTTCACAATTACTAAACTGCCATGGTGGCAGATACTCTAGAGATATATAAAACCCACAGAAATGTAAAAAATTATAAGATTCAGCCTTAGTATTTCTCAATTATTCATCAAAAAATCAAAGCTACCTCCTCTTCAGGTTTGTGTAAAGAAATACTGCCCTAACAGGAGTCACGGAGTTTGCTGTGGAGCACTGTAAGTGTACCTTAAAACAGATGGCTTCTATAAGTTGCTCCCAAAATCATATGAGTTCTCATGCTGGCATGTGATTCTCTCACAAAAGAACAAAGCTGGATATTTATACAAAACTTGGGAATTACTTAAGGCTACAGTCTCAGGACTTAACAAATCTCAATCATTATACCAAACACATGATCCAAATAAAAATATATCAGATGTTTCTTAAGCACATGGTTGGCAGGCACCATATGGGAAGTGGGCTTGCCCATGTTCCCATTAGTTTCAATGGGCGTTTTGTCCCTTGGTTTCAACTGCAGCAGGGGGAGAGCCTGCTCCAACCAGCATGAGGAGCACAGACACAGCACATGTCCTTGGGACACTTGTTGGTGCTGCCTGGAGTTAGGAAACAGTGACCCCAAAGTGATGTCTAAAGCAGGAGCCTGAGGTTTCTCAGCCACTGCAGCTGCAAATGAAGTGCCACAGAGAAGTAATGACGGTAAGCCATGACAGCCTCTGGCAGACATGTCTCACTTCACACACTGCACAAGTTTTGTGACTGACTCCTGCCTAGCAGCATGATCTGCACTGCTCCATTTATGGAGCACAAAGCCAAGGTCTCTGTCCCACTCCATCACTCTGTGCCGCTGCAGGTCAGTCTAGTCTGCAGCAGCTGACCAGCTGCTGGCATCACTGAGCAGAAGCAGATGCGCTGACCTGTTTAGTACATGCATACTTAGGAAATCAACAAGGTCAAGTGCAAGCCCCTGCATGTGAGTTGGGACAATCCCAAGCACAAATACAGGCTGGGTTGACAATGGATTGAGACCAGAAGAGAAGGACTTGTTAATGTTGGTGCATCAATGAGAAGCTCAGCGTGACCTGTCAATGTGCACTGGCAGCCCAGAAAGCCAACCATGTCCTGGCCAGGTAGCAAAAGAATTGTAACCAGCAGTTTGAGGGAGGTGTTTTTCACCTTCTACTTTGCTCCCATGAGTCCCTACTTGGAATACTACATCCAGCTCTGTGGCCTCCAACATAAGAAAGACATCAACCTGCTGGAGTAAGTCCAGAAGAGGACCATGAAGATAATCAGAGGGCTGGAGCACCTCTCCTATGAAAACAGGTTGGAAGAGTTGGGGTTCCAACCCCTGGAACAGGGGTTGTTCAGTCTGGAGAGGAATAGGCTCCAAGATAACCTCATAGCAGCATTACAGCACCTGAAGGAGGCCTACAAGAAGGCTGGAGAAGGGCGTTTGACAAGCATGTAGTAACAAGACAAAGGGAAATGGCTTTACACTGAAAGAAGGCAGGTTTAGATCAGGTATTAGACATTCTCGACTTTCTGAGGATGGTGAGACACTGGTTGCCCAGAGGAACTGTGGATGCCCCATCCCTGGAAGTGCTCAAGCCAAGTTGAAAGGGGTTTTGAGCAACCTGGGCCTGTGGCAGCATTCCTGCCCATGGCAGAGGGGCTGGAACTAAGTGATCCTTGAGGTCCTTTCCAACCCAAACCATTCTATGATTCTGTGCCTGGACACCTGTGCAGAGTGTGGATGCCACCTTACCTGTGGCTGCCCATTTAATATACAGCTGAGGTTTTCCATACCATTGAGGCAGAACCAGGTTTTTTTCCAGGATGTACCAGTGTGGCAAGAGCCCTGGATGCAAACTCTTGAAATGTGCCTTGAAATGCCAGCTTTCACTTCATCCGTCAAAACAGTACATATAAACAACTTCATGATTGCTCAAGATGCATAGCTGCAATAAGCAGAACTTGCTCGATTTGCCAGGAAACAGCTCAAAGCAATGAGAGCAAATGTGACAAAATATGTTTGGCACAAAGAGCAAAGTCAAAGACTAGAGACCCTATAACAGACCTACCCCTTTTTCTCAAAGTGAGAAAAACACTTTGAGTTCTTGTTTGAGAGTTGTAAAACACTTTGCCTTGTTTTATAAATTCATTCAAGTATCAGAAATGTTTTTCCTTTCCAGAAACAATGCTGTTGAACATATAACCGTCGAGCATGTTTTGCCTTCAGTATGGTTTCTGAGAAATATTGCTTTAAATATGAGGGCTAGACTAAAAAGACAGGCATTTGTATAGGCAGCTATTGCTTCTCTCCATCTTTTGAAGAATTGCCTGTTGAAAATACATTGGGCCTCTATTTGCTTGCACCTTGAGTCATCATAGAGGAAGCTCAAGTTTTATTGGGCAGGTTCATGTAGGAAATATGTTGGCACAACAGAGGTAGAAGGTGATAGTAGGAAAGGGACAGATTTTATATCATTTTAAGAGAACTGAGACAGACAGTGAATATCAGAGACTTCCACTGGTGGGTTAATTTCCATCTTTGCCAGCTCAGGTTGTTAAAAGCCCTTCTGAAGCTGAACTCCCTCAGCTTCTGACCTGCCCTTCTATTCTCCTTTCTTGATGTCATACGAATGTGATACCTGGTGAGGGGACGTTGGCCTACAGGCTGTTCTGACATATCTGACTGAGATGAGTCAAGGCACATGGGCCAGACAGCAGCCACGCCACTCTTCAACCTCATCTGAGTTTTACTTGGAGTAGTGTACTGAGGGCAAGGCACAGCAAATAGAGCTTCTGCTCATCAACAGTTGTCTGCATGTCATGCGGCTTCAAGGCTGAAGCAGGAGAAAAGAAGCTTATATAAACCTTTCTGGGTTTGGTCCCTTCTTAAGAATACTGAGGTAGGTACCACCGTGGTCCACAGGAGCTGATCTCTTCAGCACAGGGAGATTCCTCAGGAGACTGATAGCAGTGATTCTTGCCAGCATATTTTTCATTCACAACATGTGGTATCTTCACAACACACACGTGTACATCTCATGCTTCACTGGTTTAAATAATTTTTTTTTTTTTTTTTTTACCATTTGGCATTAATGTACAATGTCTACCCTCAGAAGTCCTCATAGGGCTGGAAGAAAATCTCTAACCAGATGGCAAACTCTGTGGGTAGCAGACAAGCAGTTACAGTGAAAAGGAGGTTTCTAGAAGGCTGCCAGCAAAATAACACTGAAGCTTCTTCCTCGGCATGTGCTTAGATTTGCTTCCCACAAGGCAGTACAAGCAGTGGTGGAGTGGGCTGGATTAAGAATGAGCAACAGTGAGTCACTAATCATTGTCAATTCACTGATAATCACCAGAGCACCACTCCACAATGACAACCTGGCACTGCCATTGATGTCTTACTGTTGTTGAGGGGATCCTTCACAGGACTGCAAGCAGCTTTACTGCAAAAATCAGGTAGCTGCATAGTAAGATTAAAAAAAAGACCGGCACTTTTTCTAGCCAAATACAATTCAATTGTAATGAGTTCACTTTGTGTGTCATTGCTAAAGGAAGGAACAGTCTGCAATGTGACACGTGCTGTATCCTACTTAGCAGCCTAAAATTTCTGGCTAGTCTTCCCTTCTGATTTTTTTTCCTGTTGTTTACTCTGGTTTTACAGTAAGTGCATGATGAATATACCCCCAATTAAGTACTTTTTAACTGCCCCACAAAAAATTAACCACTCTTTAAAAAAGATTTTCCTGGAATCCTAGCCTTTATCCATTCTGAATTTAACATAAACACCAGTATCTCTGATGTCATCTTCTAAACAGTGTCAGACTGGGGCAATGCTTTAGTGAGAAACTTCCAAGAAAAATCTAAGCGCTGCAGTGACTCATTCTCTTCCCTCTGACTCAGTACTAGATTGCTTTCCTAAGATGCTCTCCTGGAGGTGTTATCTTTCAGATGAGATAAAAAACTCAGAATCTGACCACATACAGGAATTTTTTTTAAACAGGGGGAGGAGATGTATGCTGCATTTTGCTATATATCCCCCATATCCCAACGGAAATTAACTCAGAAACTGTCTGGAGTGGATAAGGCACTAACACTCCCACCTCAGATGTTTGTTCCCACTCTCCCGTTGGAGGGTTAGAGGACAGAGGGATAGCGCACATACTGCTTAATCTCCTTCAGCCAGAGGCAATTTTAAAAAACAAGAGTAGGTGATTGTTAGCTATTCCAGCTTCCTTCGGGTGAGTCAGATAGGGAGAGAATTCACAAGTCCTCCCACAAAGAGAGACCGGGGCAGGATGACCCTCAGTGCTGAGCACTGATAACGGTGCAGAACAGTGATGTGAGAATGAATGTCACTCTGGAGTCTCCTGGATGTATCCCAGAGGAGAGTTTCTATTATTTTTGATTTCTTTGTGATAGTACGTCACACCATTCACATAATTTCTTTCCACAGGCAATCAGGGAGCGAGGAGTTGCCTGATCAGCTAAATCATAATAACTAAATAGATTTCATTTTTACCTTCTCAACTCATATGCCTTTCTTCCTTACCATTTCTAATTTGCTTTTTACCCAAGCCCCCACAAAGTATCTTGCTATGAGCTTAAGGCTTCCAGACCATACCTAATGAGCCAGATCACAAAACATCAATGAGCTGCAGTTCAATGAAGATTCCATTCCATGGTCCCAGATATTTTCCAAAAAAAAAAAAAAAAAAAAAAAAATCACAAACAACCTTTTCTCCTCCACCATCCCAGAGAAACTGAATAAACCTCCAGCCCTCTGAATTATGGAAAAAAAAAACCTCATGGTCATTTTAGAAGTCAACTGATAAAGTGATACCTTTAATTGCTGCTAATAGGCTGAAAAAAAACCCACTCTGAAAATGGAATTAGCTACTCAAGCTGTGACAATAGGTGATGATGATGATGATAATGTCTTGACTGTTCAGTCTGTGTTTGCTAATCATTGTACATGCATGTACATGGGAAGAAAAAAAGAAAAAAACAAACCCCAGAGGTGTGCACAGGTTTTGGCACTTCCCAGAATTTTTCTGCTTGGGCAAGCATTACTATTTTCCTTTACTGCCTCAAAATTTTACCCAGGACAGCAATGCAAGAGGAGACCCTGGTTCACGGGTGCTGCAGCACCCTAGAGAAGGGAACAATGCTGACGAATCCCCTTCCCCGTCAGTGCCTCAGTGATCAGTCTCTGCCCTACTGAAAAGCAGCCAGAGTATCTATTCACCCCGCTGCGTGTGACTCCTCAAACAGGCAGAAAAGAAAGAACAAGCAGAGTTTGGCAGGGTAACCTTGCCATTTGCACCTCTCCCAGTTCAAACTTAGTAACTATGAAGGCTGCATTTCTGCAATGAGTAAGGAAGACTGTGCTGTACACGATGATTCATTTCTTAAGTCTGCCTGCAACTTTGAAGTCTTTCATTAACTATGTAATATGCATTCAACAGATTAGCTAAATGATCTAAGTATTATATAATTAATCAGCAGGGTGCAGGATTCCCCATCTGACATTTAGTTGGGAGCATAGAGGTGCTTGTACTTTATGGCCTTGTACAGGCAACTCAAAGCAAATATTCACTAAGTGAATAAAATACCTTGCCTAATTAAAACAGCTCTGGTAGAACTCCTAATGTACCACATTGCATCAGTCTGATGTCAGGCACAAGGCTAATGTGATGTAATGGTATGCCATGGAACACCTTAGGTGCAAAATAATTAATTGTATCCAAGGCAAATAATAGGAATACTTTCAGATAAATACAGCTACACTGTGTGGGTAGGCAGAACCCTTTTCCAGTTCTGCATTAAAGCAAGCTACTAGCAGCTTCACTGGTCTCCAAGGAGCCTGGAGGAAAAGTGTTTCTCTCATCTGCCTCCAGTTTTTCTAAGTACAATTTTATGAATAATGGCCTTTTAGGTTTCATGAAAAAGATTGGTTCAGACTGGTTCAGAAAGCAAATATGTTTATGTTCTTGTTTGTGGAATCTCTTTTCTTTGAGTAAAAAAATCTTTAAAATAAAATAATTGCAAAATGTAAAGATTTCCTGACTAGAAAGGTATACATAATTCTTTAACTATTGAAACAAGTATTTTGGGCTTTTCTGTCCCCTCTGAGACTCTTCTGTGAATTTGACCCATAATTTAATTCCCACCAACATTCCCATAGTGTTTTTTCCTTGTCATAGAGTACAAAAAAGTAATAATTCCTCTCCTGCATTAGTTTTGTGAGGCTTAACACGACCTCTTAAAAATATATATATATATATAAAAAATATAATCCTTAATATTCACTATTATATTATATTCAGGCATCTTTGAGAGAGTGAAAGAGAGATTGAGGAAAAAGAGAACCATGAAGGATTTACTCTTCACAAGGAGCAAGTGGCAGTCAGAAATTAACTCTTCCCATAACCCTCAAGCCACATCCCACCTCCTGAGATTAGTTATTGAAATGACAGGAAGGCCTTTAAGTACAATTAAGTTTCTGATGGAAGCAAATTCCTTCACCGTATTTCATTCCCTCTGTTCCTAAGAGAGGCAGATGCCTACTTGTACTACCTTCTACTAATTGCTACTTATCACAGTCTTTCAAGTAAGTGGCAAATAAAAACTGCAGCTGAACAAGGAAAGAGGATTTATCCCTGAGAACACCTGGTCTGGAAGCAGGTGTTCCATGTATTTTCTCGGGTCAAAGCTAGCTCATGTCAGAGACACCAGAAGCAGCAATCAGCAGAGGTGTCAGAAAGGCTACAGGCTCAGAGCATGGATTCCCTGTGCCAGAGGGCTGGAGACCAGGCTGCCTGCTGCAGCCAAGGGAGGTGTCACAGGATGGGGTGAGAGCTGACAGGAGTGAAATGGTGAGACGATTAAGCCAAGTCCTCTAAATTTTCTGACCCTGCCTTGTTCCTTCTTGTGCTGCAGACCCTGCTCTGACTGTTCTTCCCATTACACAGAAATTTTCAGTTTTGCCTCAAACTCAGAAGCTGTGACTCAGCTCTGGTCCAAGCCTGGCACACAGAAGGAGCAATTTACGCATATTGAGTGAGGCCTTTCAGAAGGTGCATTTTCTTCAATCCTTACAGACCTGACACTAAAAAATAGGACGGAGTTGACAAAATGCAAATATCTATAATATGCACATCCCCATCTGAGCTTGTAGGCTAAATGGGCTCTAGAGTTAAGAAGGAGAAACAGGCACTTACAGGGCATAATCTCTCCCGTCTGAAAGAAAATGGCTAAAATAGGGCAGTTCTTTTCATTGACTATAAAAGGAGTAGCATAACTTGGTCAAAGGAGATATCTACAGCGTGGGTGTTTACAGTTAGGTGAGATGTCTCATATCTCCATCTAATAAAGAAAGATAGCAGAGTAGCATTGATTTTAGCTGCAAAAATCATCCACACTTACATTCCCTTTCCATGTGAATGAGTATTCTAGCATTTCAAATTTATATGTTTCTCTAATGGTATTGCCCAGGCTAAAGATTTCCACAAAAAAATTTACAGTCAGGAGAACAGTAGCAACCTACTGGTATATGCACCAAAAAACAAAAATCTTCTCTGACATCTCCCAGCCCATATAAAACCCTTAGAAAAAGCTGTTATTGCTGTATGAAAGTAGTGTCCCATGTAAAGACAGAAAAGTAGATGCTAAAAAGAATGAAAACAAACAAACAACAACAAAAAATGGCAAAAAAACCAGAAAAATTAACTACCTTGCCTCCAGAAAGTTACATTGTAAATTTGTAGTATTCTGTTTTTAAACTATTCCTTCATGTGATATGTCATCTCAAACATTAATCTAATTGTTTGATATGCTTCTTTTGTCATTTCTGTCATGAGTCCTGCAAGGGCACAACTTGCCACATTAGAATGATACTTTTTGCTTGGTTTCATGACGATATTTAGCTCTTGTTAAAAAGGTATATTTTGTAAGGAAAATAAGTGGGTGGTAGACAGCAGAAAGCAATGAAATAGCAGGACTGTGCTGAAGCATTGTTCGTAATGAGTGTTCTGGTCTCTCTTTGCTTTGTTTGTGTTGGTAGGACCCAGGAAAGACAATCTCTCATTAAGAACAGGCACATTTTTACAATACTGCACTTAATTGGAATGCCTTTCTTATTATGGTAATGCCTGAGGACAAACCAAGATTAAGTCTCCATTATTTGTACAGCACTTAGCTGAAAACACTGCTCACAGTGTACGGTCCAAGTAGACAATACAAAGGAGAGGAAAAGCATGAGGTATGTAAGCAGAGTTAGCAGCAGTAGCAACATCAGGCCAGGTGTTTGGTTTTTTTTTTAATTTTTTCCTTTTTTCCTTTTTTTCTTTTTTCCTTTTTCTTTTGTGGTAATGATAAACAAAATGAAAATTTATTCAAGAACTGAAGAGACCAAGGAAATACGGCAGGTCAAGAAGGAAAAAGTGAGGACTGCGAGGATAATAGTCGGGGAAGTTTGGATCATAACATCTTTCAGCACAGGGCACAGCAGGACAAGGTCTCAGCAAGCCTTCAGCTTCCTTCTTCAATTGCTCCTCCTGCACATTGCTGGTATCTAGAGTACTCTGCCTTCACATTTCCATCAGAGGCTTTACTGTCAGGGGGACCCTAGTGCCGCTGATGGTGAAGGGAGGGATGGACTTGAACTGAGTAACCCTTCCACATCTAATGGAGTGGTTGCTGCTTTAATTGTTTCTGAGCAACTCCAGCCGGTTAAACATACCTATTTAACCAGGTGCCTGTTGGCAGGTTCGAGTACTTTAGCAAGCATAAATTAGCATAACCTTAATGACATTAACAAGATGGGACTGATTTACAGTCACTAAGGAGTCTCAGCTTTGTATCCAAGTAGCCAGTAACACTCCTGCACCTTTCCATAGGAAAAGAAAGCTTCTCTGCAGGAACTCCTTCAGACAGCATTTGTCAGTAAAGAATTGTTTTGAATGTTAAAAAGTCTAATTTGTTGTTCAGGGCTGCAGGGAAGAGTGATTAATCGAGGAGATGTACAGCATTTTTTTAATTCTCATTGTTCTGTTGTCTCACTTTGTATAAAATATGTAGGTGATGGGGTTACAATATCTCCATTGTCATGTGGCTTTGAATTAAAGATACTTCCATTTTTTTCCAAACATATGACTCTTTTTTCATAATTTTTGTGAACACTCTAAAAACAATAGCAATTTCTGTCCCTCCGCTCACCCTCTCACCATACATTTAGCACAGAGAAGAGCTGGAGCATGTCTCTGCCCGTGCGCTTATTTCAACAGATGAAGTGTAATAACAGGCCAGTTGCACAGCAAATTTACTACTGCCAGGATAAATGCAATGCTTTCAGAACCATCAGATGGTGAGGCTCAACGAGCAAGTAGCCATCTATAGGTACAATACAAGGGGAGTTGTACAAGCACCCCTATGCTCACCTGCAGTAGCCTCCCAACGTGGACTAGGCGGCAATGTCTCTGGAAGGAGAAAAACACCATCAGACAAGGAGTCCCTTCTTGCATTTTGCACAGGTATGAAGTTTGTGTGGGTGTGTATGCCACTTAGTAGTTTGCAAGTCCCAGAGATAAGCTAAAGCCAGGACATTTTAGAATCTACTGCTATTATTGTGCCATTGTTTTTTATTTGACAGTCACAGCAGTTTCCTATCTCTCTGTAAATTAGTAGTTAGCATCTGAAAACTCTTGAACACTGAGTCTGAGTGTCTGTATGATTCTGAAGAGACAGGAACAAGACTGTCATTGACAGACTCTGGTTCCTCTTAATTCATTCCTGGGAGCTGATGGATTCCTGTGGTTATGGATAGGAGAGGTTAGCATTAAAGTTATGGCAGCCACTGTGTGTGTCAGAGCCCACCTTGTGCCTCTGTGCTGCCGGTTTTCAGTCTAGCCTGTAATCATTTGGCACTTTAATCACAGCACACATGAGTTCCTCTCACTTTGGAGTCCATTCAAGTTATCTAAGGGTGCTCGGTGCTACGGATGCACATGTGCTTCTCGGTCTCACACGGCTTCAGTTTTATCTCTGGTACCTTGAGACACATTTTATATGTGAGCACAAAAGGGATCAGAGCAGCCCTGCAAGTGAAGCACAAAATTCAGTGGTTCACACATACCTCAAGCACATTGCTGCTCGGAGGTCTTGGCAGCCAGCCGGCTCCTTCCACGGCAGTCCCATGTCATGCAGCTGCCTTCACTCCTGACATCTGCCATTCAGGACTTGTCTTATCTCACTTGTGTGAGCTTGGCCAGCCACTGCAGAGTCTTAGCCAAGAGTGCTGCTTGAGAAAAGGCATTCATGATAATAGGATATTCATGCAGGAATAAATGAAATTCTTTTACCAGATCTTCATCATTAAACAAGGTCTATGCAAACATGACATTTCATGGCCTGTAACAAAGTAGATGCATGAGCATTTTGGTTTGTGGTCAGTAGCCTAAAGTAGTGTTGGAAAGCTCAATCAGTTCACTGGATGGGTTTGTAAAATACTCCCTTATTGATTTACTTACAAAAAAAAAGGGAGAGTTTCTTTTCCACTTCCATCCCTTTAACCCTTGCCACTTTCTCTGTAATGATGAGCATTTTATACATATATGTAAAATATATAATTTCTTTCTTCCTACATATAGAATAAATTATTCTTGTATGTTTGTACTTCCTAAAGGACATTTTTACATATTTTAGGACACTTCTGCAGTTAAGACTCCTGAACCATATAGAACTTATTGCCAGAAACCTGTAAATGGTCAGTCAGTACTCACTCGACTGCATCTAGAATGCAAGGTGTTTGTGATTTCTTGCTTCAGCCATTGCATTATTTGAAATTTTTGCAGCCCACATTAGTCAAACAAAACTGTGTACCCATACAATTTGAAATTAAAGGGGGAACTGTATTTAAGGCTGCCATTATTTTATCTGATTGGGATAAACCATGGAAACTTCTTATCTCTATATATCAACGTTCTCCAGTAGACTGATAACATTATACAGCCACAACAAACTGGCAAGTTAGCAGTAAAGGAGAAGACTGACAATTTATATCAGCCCACAACATTTTGGTTCATTAGAGGATCCTTGACTACACAGTCCTGAGTGATGGATTTTGAAGAATCATTTTGTCCATCTGCTCATCACCTTTTTTTAAGGTGTTCATTGAGGGGAAAATAGCTTTCGGTGACCTGGAACATTATAAGCAGAGTTCTCAGCTATCACTTTGCTAACAGCAAAGGGAAAGTACTTATCTCCTAGGCTATTCCAGGCTATCCCAGGTGAATTGTGATTACAGTTCACACACTTCCATGACATTATTAACAATGATGTCTCTGTATCTAGAAGGCCTCAGTCTTTCCTATGTGAAGTGATCTAGCCCGATGAAGTGTCAACCCATGATCTTCCCTACCCTCCACATCCATCTTGTCTGGAAGAGTGTCAGGGGTACCTGTACTTCATGTGAGAATCCCAAAAGCAGTTTTCTATTACCTCTTTCACTACAAAAAAATTCTAACATCACATGGTCAGACGTTGATTATTTGCTACTCCAAGTGCTTGATGCCTGTGAATGAAGTCCAGCATAGGACACAGGATGAAATTTCAGTAAGATGCCTAGTAGATATCTAAAATCTACTTTACTGCCAGCTTTCAGTGTCACAGGTTGTAATTTGGTTGTAATAAGGACTAGGAAATACCTTGTTGCCAAAATCAAGTTTGATTTGTTCATTCATTTTATAGCAGTGACTATCTTTTGGAACAAGCTGCACAGCACTGCAAACTGAAAAGCCAGCAAAGATCTCTAGCTTCAAAGCCAGCTAATGAAGGAAGAAAAGCATGGTTTAGAAAGGAATTTTGTCTGGATAAAGTCTAGGAGAGTTTGTAACCTTCCAGATCTATCATCCTCCTTCATGCTTATCTTCTGACTTGATTACAAATGGATCCATTATCTCCAGGTTTTAGCTCCCAGACTCACTGTCAGGGATTGCAGTTGTGGTTTGCAGACATTGAGGCAAAAGGTATATTAGTAATTTTGGCTTTCAAAGTGTGTGCTTTATCAGAAATATAGTTTGATTGACTGATTTCAATACCGTCATCTCATAAACTCATGAAAATAAGATTCCCAAGATTTCACTTCATGTCTCTGGAGTTCTTCAGTAGGCTCTTAGTGGCCCAAAATCCAAGTCTGATTTTCATAAATTACAGTAAAATGAAGATCATTTAATTCCAATAAGATTATAAAAGACGTGTTTCTAACTCCAGCATCCATCTGACATCCATCCTTGACTATAAGTCTCAGGTATGCAACAGGTACTAAGAGCATTGGTGCACCACTGGTCTCACCTTGGAAGGAGAAATGAGCAAGTCATTTTGTAGACCTAGATAGGAAGCTTTTGGACCATTCCTCATGAAAGCACACCAATTAACACTACCTAATCTTCAAATGGTACAAGAAAATTCTTCCAGACACTTGGTGTTGGTTAAATGGCTCTTTCCTTTTAGCTGTACTTAAACTTTATTTATGGAATAAGACCTCAAAAGGTAACCAATCCCTAGTCACACTAGATCAGCACAGATGTTGAAATCCTGGCATATCATTCAACAACTGCAACATTAAATATATTACATTCCATATTTATAGAAAAGAACAGTCACACAGACCTCTTTTGTAAAATGCTTTGAGGACAACTTTGCATGAGTACCAGGTATTGCGCTTTTAGTAATAGATAACCTGTATAACAGGTAACCATATGAAACAGAATAAATTATTCTTTTCGTTAGACCACCTCACTGAAAAACTTGACAAACCACATGTTGATGACACACCTATGTTTTAGTTGTTGTCCAGTAGTGCTCACCCTAAGTCAAGGAATTTTCAGTTTCCCGTGCTCTCACAATGAGCAGGTGCATAAGATGCCAGGAGAGAGCATGGTCAGAACATCTGGCCTGAACTAGCCAGAGGGATATTCCATACCACAGAACACCAAACTCAGTATATAAACTGCGGGGAGTTGGCAGGAGGGGCTGATCACTGCTCCGGGACTGGCTGGGTATCAGTCACCAGGCAGTGAGAAATTGTACTGTGCATCATTTTTTTTCTTGGGGTTTATTCCTCTCTTTTTGTTATCTCCCTTTTCATTACTATTATTCCTAGTTGCAGGAGCTTGGGTGGGTCGGACGGTCGGGATGGACGGAGACGAGAGATCTCTGAAGTCAGATCTTGGGACATGCGGTTTATTGCAAAGAGCGTGGGTACAGGGGCACTGCTTAGAGCTGCCAGACGCAGCTCAGAGCAGGCCCAAGAGAGCAAGAGTGTAAAAGTAAGAGCAAGTAGGTAAGAGCGGAGGAAGAGTGAGTGACGAGGAGGTAAGTAAGAGAGTAAGGGCAGAAGTCCTCGTTACAATACAATAAATCATCTTCTGTACTGAATATTCTAATTTTCACTAGCCAATCTTGTACAAGATACAAATCCTATAGCATTTACCTACAGCCTATAAGAATTATTATATTACCATAGAGTGTTACATTTTAACTCCTAAAAACTACTCTTTGGACCCCTTCTGCTGAGCTAGTAGGGTCTGCTCTGACCCTTGGACCTGCCTGCAAGCAGAGGGCATTGTTCAATCAAGAGGGGATTACCTTCAGTCGGCCATACCATTGTTTTCCAGTTGTTCAGTAACTAAGATTTGGTATTTCAAAAGTGGCCTTCATTTCGATGTTGCTTATAGTTTTCATATTCCCAAAATCTTTTGTCAGGGAATCATATTTATAAGGCTTTCCTGTTTCATCTTCCCCAACAACTAGTATTACTAGTATTATTTTTGTTGTTATTATCGTTATTATCAGTATTAGTATTATTTATATATATAGTTTTATTTAAATATTTAAGCTGTTCTTAACTCACGGATTTTACCTTTTCCCAATTCTCCTCCCCATCCCACTGTGAGGTAGGGGAGTGAGCAAACAGCTGTGCAGTGGTTGATTGCCAGCTGGAGTTAAGCCATGACACCATATTTTATTATTATGATTATAAGAAATACATACTTTTACTGCAAAAATCATTTCTTTCGTTATATTAACCATCTCAAAAAGCACAGGGTTGTTTAAATCATCTAATCATCTTGTCATACTTTCCAAACTGAAGCATTAGTAGCTTGATCAAGGGTCTGAATGCAGCTGAGACCTTCAGCCTTGATTTAATCTGACTCCCTGCTGACATTGAATGGAAACACATAAATCTTATTAGGCTTACAGTGATTTCCTTCAATCATTAATTTAATAAAGCAGGTTGGTTTCTTCTGGTGTGCCAAAAACTGTAAAGTTCCAAAAGCTAAGTACCTTTCTATTAAGTCAACACAAAGTCAGTCTGAAGGAGTATATATAAAAGTACAGTATACAGCACCAAGACTGGAACTTGAGGCATCATTTGCAAAAATCTGAACCTATTATGAATTTCACTTCTTGAAGGGAAATACTTGTGCATTGGCAATAAAATCCTGTTATCATATCTGGAAAGATATGAATTTTTTATTAACTGTGCCAAGTTAGGTTAGTATTAAAATATAGTCTAACCTACACAGTTGTGTGCACCATTAGAACAGGCACACAAATGTTTCATACTCATCTACGATGTAGGAAATAGCAGAAGAAGTTGTGCATTCAGTGATCCCAATCCACTCTGCTATAATGTGGGATAGGTTTTCCTTCTGCTCAATGCCCCTGTAACTTAGAAGATCATGTAAAGACACAAGATGCTTGCTTGACTGGAGCTGAAATTTCTTATGGAAAACCAAAGTCAATCTTACAAACGCAGACGTGAGGAGATAGAAAAATTGCTTTATATCTTTTCCCCTTTAACCTCAGAAGAGAGTTGCCATGTGTGTATCTGCAACTGCTATACCAGGTGACAAAAGAGACTGATGCCTTTCTGCTGCTTGGTCTGTTACTATAAATGATTCTGTATTTGAACTTTTAACTGGAACAGTTAAAGTTAACCTAAAAATCCTTACAATTAATTATTAGAGGACTCATTTAATCCTCAGGTGAGCTTCATAAGCCCCACTGAAATCAGATGAAGCGGTATGTGCATGTCCCAGAGGGAAGCTGTATCCTTAGCTAAATACTGCTTTTATTTTCCAGAAGAGCAGACCTAGTGACAGCCAGAAGGAACAAATTCTTCACAGTTCATGACCCCTGAAAAAATGTCTGATAGATTTACCATTAAAACTTCTGACCTATTTGAACGGATGCTTTAGCAGAAGTTTTATCAAATCTGACATAAACGCCCTGAGCAGTTTTCTTCATCATGAGTTGCTGGAGCCACTGTGGATCTAAGTGGGTGAATCCTATGATGTCTAGTTAGGTTAGAAGATTGCTTCCATATTCTGGCTGCATCAAAATTACCATGGCCAGCAGGTCAAGGAAGGTGTTTTTGCCCCTCTATTCTGCTCGTCTGAGACCCCACCTGGAATATTGCATCCAACTCCAGGGTGCTACACACAGGAAAGACATGGACCTGTTGGATTCACAAAAATTGTTAGAGGGATGCAGCATGACTCCTATGAGTAAAGTCTGACAGAGTTTGAGTTGTTCAGCCTGAGGATGAGGAGATTCCAGGGAGACCTCATTGCAGCCCATCAATATTTACAGGGGGCACATAAGAAGGATGGGTGCAGACATTTTAGTAGGGCCTGTAGCATTAGAAGAAGGGATAATGGTTTTAAGCTAAAGGAGGGTTGATGCAGACTAGATATCAGGAAAAACTTTATATTGTGAGGGAGGTGAAATAGTGGAACAAGTTGCCCAGAGAGGTAGATTTATCCTAAACTTTTTCCTATAAAATATCTTAGAAGATACATTTATTGCAAACATATGTAAAAACAGGCCTGCATAAAACATGAGAATACATATTTGTGAGTGCTGAAATCTTGAATTCAATATAGAGTGCATTAGATACATTCAAAATGACCACATATATTACATTGGAACACAATTTATAAAACCTTGCACACAATTAAGTGTATATAAAAGTATGATTGCATTGTTAAAATGAGGGTACAATGTTATTGATGACCAGTTACTGTCATCAATTACTGTTATTTTCAGTGAAAAGAAGGGGCATATATTGCAGAAGCTACCTACGAGTGTGGGTAGAACCTGATGAAAAATGTTAGATAAAAATATAAATAGAGTTTTTTAAAAGCCAAAGGATTTCTGAAATTTTTATTTTGGAAAGGTCAGAATTATTTCTTTGCTTTCTATGCTTTCAAAATAGAAGAATTTCATAGCAGATTAAAATGAGGAAGAAAGGGTTAAAACTCTTAAATAGCCCACAACCAAATGATATTTTATTTTATATTAAGATTGTTTTTTGACTGATATGAAAATGAAGCAGCATGGGATTTCCTTTCATTTTGCAGAAATCCTCTCTTATCATGCCAAATTTATTTTGACTTGAACTGGCTTAATTTTTTCAATGTTGATGTTTCAATGACTGTATATATTCATAAGAGTAGGTCATATCACATTACCATTACAAGACAACCGTGAGTAGTAAATTTCATATCTTTGAGAGTCTAAAGATTAAGGAACTACATATTCTTCATTCTCTTTTCTACTGAGTGTTTTCCTTGGACCACGGATATTTGCTTTTTGTCTTATTTGCTGTTTTACAACATAAGTGAGAAATAAGTAGCTCAGACACTTCTTCAGAACATTATCTGTTTTAAAATATATATGTATTAGTTTTCATGATGTGCTAAGCCCACTGCCATCATCCAGAAATAGTTGAATGCTATTCCAAGATGCTCAAAATCTAACAGCCAAAAAGACAGAGAGAAGGACGGGAAAAAGAAAGGCTGCTTTAAAAGGAAACTTAGTGGACATATTAAAAGTGAAAATATAAATTGCCTTATCTAAAGACTTCCTCGCTTTACACATGGATGTCAGAACATCTAGTGTCAGTGAAAAGGTATCACTGAACATGTAGGCATAAAAGAATCCAAGATGTTACACAGGCAAAACTGCCTTCAAGTTGGAACAAAGGAAAATAAGAATAATCTCACTATTCTGCTGTGAGGATTATGCAAGTTGCACTGTTAGAGAGCTACAGCCAGATTCAGGCCCACAGCTCCTCTGGCACAATTTGACAGACTGAGGAAGGAAAGTAGCAAGTGCAATGGGAGCTGTGCTTGTGAGCATGAGCAATACAGTGCCTCAGTGATTCACACGTACACCATGTGCGCGCACACACACGCAGAGCATGAAAGTCCCTGGCCAGATCCAACTGCAGCAGCCATGTGCATGCCTCAGTCACAGCACCATTTTATTCCCAAGGCATTTCACAAACTGTGCCCATCAGATCTGTGTGGGTAGTACATGTGGAGGAGGTTCTTTTTCTTCCCAGTTATTGGTATGGCAACAGTTAGTTATGTCTTGGTTGCATTCAGAAAATGATAGAAATTCTTTGGCTGGATCACAAACAGGCAAAAAAATGTGACAAATGTTAAAAAGTGTTTTTATCAGATCATTTTTAATTGGATAATAGCCTACTGCATTATGGCAGGGAACTGGTTTTTTTCCCCAAATGCGTTTAACTGCTTGCTGAATAGTGTCACCCCTGTGATAGAAAAAGACATGTCAACCATGTACTGTCTGAGTTTCTATTGATAGATTAGGTTTACTCCATACAGATAGTTTTTAAGATTCACAGAAAAAAAAAATTAGATAACTTTTCTGCTTTGAACTTTGGCACCTCTTGGAAACCATGGAAGAGAGCATCCAAGCAGAGTGAAACCTGAGTTTCAGCTTCCTCCCCTCCTCACATAGTGCTAATGAATTGAAGCAGATCCAAACGTTCTAATGTTATAAGAAACTGAGCATTTTTTTTAGGCCAGAAGTAGCATAAAAATCCTCACAGAATCATAGCAGATATATAGTTTAGGAATAAAGTCTCATAAAGGACCGTGTTGTACATCTTGCTTTCTGCAGATTCAATTTTCTGGAATGTCTCTTCTCAAGAAGTCTCTTGACCATCCCAGTCTGAGATAACAACTTGAAATACGTGACTGTAGTCAACCCTGACGGAGCTGAAACAAAACATCCATGAACTCTGTGGAGGGTTGGGTCCAGGTATAAATGCTATCACTGGGAGACACTATGCTAATTATTGCCCAGACATGCCCTGATAGCCACAGTGCTGTAAACTGCAAAGCTCATGCAAGGCTACCTTCCCTCGACCATCAGGGCATTTATCTACTTCCATCTTATAACACTTTGGGAAAGCTGACTCTTTTCCAGTGATTACATCCTGAATCTTGGGATATATCCAAAATGCATGGGCATGTATGTGTGTATAAGACATTTAATCTTAGTCCCACAAGCTGTTCCAAAAATCCTTTCTTAAGAGAATGTTCTATCTGCAAGGAATCATCTTGCTTTCTGATTCATTCTGTGAAGCACAGATTGGCTAATCAAACTGTAGATTTTTATTTTATGATTAAGGAAGCAGTCCCTTGTTATTTATGCCTAATAACACCCTTTTTAGATGATACAGTAAAGTCTACCTTCAGAATGAATTAGGAAAGAATGAGGAAAATACCACATATCTTCTGCAATGAAAATTCTTGTTCTGATACAAGCTGTTTATAGTATTATACATCTTTTTAATTATATGGCCTTCAGAAACAGATTTATTTTCTTCTCCAATACCATCCAGCACTCCACAGCACTGGTTAAATTCCAGGCTTACTGATACTGTTTCTGGCATCACTTCTGCACTGCAAAATATATCTGTTAGATGTTATTTCCTAGACAAAATGGTGCTGATCTGCTACAACCAGTCAAAATCATAAACTATGACATAATTAGTTGAATGCACAAGTTTTGCTGATTAATCTTCCCAAAATATGTGAGATGAATGTATTATTTTTAGATAATCACTTTTCAGCATATCTAGATACTCAAAACATCAGAGATTAAAACTCAAGTGAAAAATAATTCCATATTTCTGGAAGCCAGAGAGTGAAGTCTAGATAGCAGTGATCAGGACTAGCAAAATCTGTGTTTAGAGAATCCTTTACTTCCTACAGAACTCTTGATCACCTCTAGTTATAACAGTAAATCAACTGGCCCTCTGCAGTGTTCTTCAGGCATGGTTTACAATTTTTTTCTTGAGTAAAACATTGCTTATAATAGACAACAAAGGGTGCTTGTGAAGGGCGTGTGGTGAACAAAAGTTACTTCCTAAGCAAAGTGGAAAACAAGAGAGAGGTCATTCCTCAGATATGATTTTTCATATTGTTAGATCCTTGATTACACATGCTAACAAATACAATTTCGTAAAACAAGAAGACAATACCAGACTATATGATAATGGGCACCGATCATGCAGGATGGTGTTAGTTTTGTAACAAAAAGGGTTGGTTAGGTCTTTACATCCTTCTCACATGGAAAAATTGTCCCCATTTCTCACAGACCTTAGTGACAGACCTGAGGAAGGTTTCTGAAGTGATTGAAAACCAGGTATTTTCTGAAGAACTTGTCTGTGTAACTCAGACAAAGGAAAATCTAAAACAGCTTCCCACGTGTAGTGTTGCTTGTAAGGGTTCTCTGAGGAGCACAAACTCTGAGGTACAGCACAGCTGATAATGACATTGTTTTCTCCTGAGCTATTTCAGAACAGCTTAGGAGATCAGTCAGGTAACTGTAACTGACATACATATGTTTGTAAAGTATTCCTCCCTTATTCCTATCAAAAACCTTCACTGATTCGTCTCCTGCAGAACTGGTTGAGAAACAAAATTTTCTTCCATGGTAAATTAGTTTCTACTTCAAAACAGGATGAAAAAAACAAAGTATGAAAAAAAAAACAACCTAGGATGAAAAACTATAAGAAGTTTCAAAATGAAAATGTCAAAGTGAAACATTACCACACCTCTGATTGGAATAAATGTTCCTGAGCAACTTGACCTGGTTTTTTGTTTGTTTGTTTTTAATTCAAGCAATTATTTGGAAGAAAAGTATCTTTGTTTCAAACTGTCACTTTGAAATGTGGAGGGTTTTGTTTTGATTACCCAAATTGTAATATAAAAAAATATGCATTGAAATTGACGTTTTCTCACAGAAAGTTCTTATTTCAGCAAAGCCACATTTTCCAAGAGGAAAATTTTTCAACCTGCTTTACTTGCTTGCCAAGAAATATGAAGCTGTCTAAAATCAGCATCTTAGTAAAATTTTTCCAACATGAAAGCTGCTGCAATTTTTCAGTTGAAACTTTTAAAATGTTCTGTTGATGAAGAGAATTTGGCCATGAAACAGAACAGTGGTTATTATAGCACCAATGCACGGAAGTCAGTTTGCACACTTCATGGCTATCACATGTTCAATTACAGTGGCAAATTCTAAGCATGGGTCAAACGCAAATAAACCCAAGCATTTAAATTCCTGCTTCTTTAAACATTCCAGATGTAGGGGTTTTCCATTTACTTCACCTCAGTCAGCCGAGTTCAGTACGGTGGGATAATTAATTCCCTCAAGTGTTCTGCAAATATTTCAGTCCAGATATAGCTTTACCTCTTTGTGAAAGTGGATATACTTTCTAACAAAGGTATAAGAATAAAGTGATCTAAATCCAATTGACAGATTAGGATCAATACAAAATCTTACCAAAAAGTCTGCAAAAAAGCAGAATATAAATAGCATGCTTTAGAAATGTTTGTTGTTACTACAAAATGCAATGCTACATAAGCAAGATTGTTATATAGTCTTATTTGTAATAATTTTCTGGGCACTAGTTGTAATCAAGCAGAACTAGATGCTTTGGTACACCTCAATGTTTTGATATCCACACTGATAATTTTACAGATGTTAGTTTTCCATAAAGTGATGAAGATCTACTCTCAAAAAAATAGGTCAATTCAAGGATCTGAAAGTAGTTACGTCGAAATTACAAACAGCATCATTCTTCCAATTTTACAGTTTTGTTTGTTCTTAGTACTTTAGCTCCATATAAATGACTGACCAATACTGTCACAAAGGACTTAATTTTAAAAACTAGGCTAATATTGGAAAATTTACTTTCTGAATTAAACATTTCAGTAGTTACTTAGGTACACTGAGATTCATTAGCCTCCTTTGTATCAAGGTTTATGATTCCACCACTACTCAGAAGCATGTGAATATCTTAATATGCACATACACACATTTACAAACCTCAAAAATTCTACCAGTATGAATTCCAAATCCAGCACTTAAGACACCAGTATAGGAAAGAAATACATATTGCAAAATAAAGCTTTGACATTTCTGGATAGAAGCTCAAGTGTCTTCTACATTAAAAGGCTGCCTTTATGCCATGTTAACATACAACGTTAAAGAAGGACTTCTCACAGTCCTTTAACATTTTTCTTGTGGTCAGAGCACAATTATATGGGCAATTCAATCATATAATCCTGGGAACACCATGAGTGATGAAGTGAGATCCTGCCCTGGAAGAGATCTTAAAACAAGAATCCTATGCAGTATAGGATATTTTGTCTCCAGGATACTGAGATTTCTCACTCTGAACCAATTCTTCCCACACAGTTACCTTAATTCTCTCTCCTGTGAAGTCACTAGGTTAACCTTTACAACATGAATAGAAGAAGAGGTGATCTTTGTTTGACAGCAATAATAAGCACAGACCCTTAATTTCAATTATGCTGAGAAAACCGTAGAAACAGCGGAATGAAGCAACCTTAGTCTAGGTAATATCAGGGTCAGTTGGTACCAAAAACATTCAATTTCTGCTTCCATAAAATTAAAAACTTCATGAGGAAAAGGCTGGAAAATTAATAGCAATGGAGTATGGAATACTAGGGGAATGCTGACTACTTTCTCAACTGGTCTAGAATTACTTAAAGAATTAGAATACATTCAATTGCACTATAGTTGGGGCAAGTTCTACATAAAGGTAAAGGAGTAACTTGTCCACAGTAGTAGAGCCAGGGACAACAGAGGAGTATTAAAGTCACAGAAAGGCAGGTCTGCAGCAGTTGCTAAGAAGGAAGCATCAGAGTATGCTGGTCAGCTGTGGTTGCAATCATGAAAGGACGGGAGAATCTGGGATTAGGAACAGAAGTGTTTGTGGCACCTTTTCCAGGCAGAAGCAGACGCTGGCAAAACGGACACTTTATAATACTCCTTGCATTAAAAAAAGGTGCACTGACTTCAAAGCTCTCCTCTGGCATCTTCCCTTTACATGGAAGAACTGTCCAAGTCTGAATGCTTCCAGGGGATGCAATTCAGATATTTCCACATTCCTGAAGAACTTTGAGCTATTTGTGATCATGGTTTACACAAGAACAGGCTCTTAAATCTCCTTTTTGATCTTCCTCAGTCTGGGGTCACTTTGGGAATAACATTTCTCTGGCTGCCCAAGACTACAGCAGATTCACGAGGACCACTCCACCAGCCCAGAATAGGATGAATCCATAAGGCTGGGGCTCAGATTTCCTCATAATCCAAACCTCCAATTAAGACAGTTCCTTTAGGCAGAATCATGGGGATGAGTGCTGTAAAAGCTGTCTATTCCTGATTTAGCATTTTGCAGCTGTAAGGAGAAGGGAGTAGGAGTCTGTAAAAACAGGGATTAGATTGTACTAAGAGCAGATTCCTCATTGTCTTGCTCTGCTTGAAAACCTTGGGGCGACTGGACGTGAGGCCAGGGACCTGACCTTTAAGCACGATGGAATATTATATAATTATTTCTCTGTGTAAGTCCACTGCTTCTCTCCTCCCAGCTTTTCCACAAGCTTGGCTGACTAAGGATCTACTTTGAGATTTAACATATTTAAAAAATATTGTATTGTACCTTACACAGAAGTTGATTTACTCACTTTGACTAACTCATGTTCATACTATCAATTTGCAGGTCCAAAGCTATCTTCTAGTCAGGCTGCTTTTTAGGGATCACCCATTTCCAGTTGGAATATAAACTAGTTTTCAATTACTAACTAATGATTTTTTATATAGATTTATTTTTATATCTATATATATGAAAGTAATGTTACAAAATAAATTGTTCAGACTTTGCTAGCTCTGAGCATACAACTATGTACAACTCTGAGTATATCAAGATAGAGCCTGCCCACAGTGGATGAGAATTAAAAATGTCTACTCAAACAAAACAAGCATACAAATAACTCCAAAACATTCAGAAAAACATTTGGAAATTAACAAGTCAGAAAAGTAAAATTGAATTAAATTGCTATCCCTTCCTAAAAAAAAAATTCTTTGAAATATCTTAAATTTTTAAAATTACATATTTAATATCCAAAGACAATAAAGAGAAATAAAAAAGAAACAACAACATATGAAATTATTATTATGAGTTATGCAACATTAAAACTCAGTGCATTGTCACCTCAGTGAGTTAAGATACGGAATATTTTCTCTAAGAATAGCAAAGGACCAATGTCATAGGTTAGCAAGCATAGTCCCGGAAGGGACGTCCTTGCTAAGGGGTGCTTACAGTTTCCTCTGGGAACTGATAGAACCTATCAGCTGGCCAGTTTGAATATGGACAATTCTCTAAGCCACTTAAAGTTGTGATCACCTCTGTGATCCACATTTAAGAATAGGCAAACTCCCCCTCCAAGCTCTCTCTCGTTTCCGGCGCTGGGACAAGTGGCTGCAGGCCCCGTGTGGGGGCCAGCGGGCCCGGCCAGGCCCTGCCTGGGCCAGGCCGGGCCGGGCCACGGCCATCCTGGAGCCATGGACCTGTTCCAGCCATGGAACCCCCCCCCCCCACTGCCTTGCCGTGGGCAGCCGGAGCGGCTCGGCTCGGCTCTCCCCCCTCTCCACTGCGATAAGAAAAATTCAACATTCCAGCTGCAAAGCTGCAAGGCCGAGGTGAGATTAACCCTTTTACTGCTGTGAAGAGCTGAAAACCTGAGGGAAGAGAGAGAGGAGATGCTTAAAGCTGAAATTCTGTTGTGAAGCTATGATATATCAGAGTATCCTGTTGTAATTTCATGAAGATATGGGGGGTGGAGTGTTCAACTCGTGAGCAAAAGCACCTGCGCTGAGATAGGCAGATGCTGACGCAGCTGTAATTTCATGAGAAGTTTGGACAGGGAGAGATGAACCAGATGAGGACTTTTGCTCCAAACGGGAAAGGAGAAAACCTCAGTCCCTAGAGATGAACCAGATGAGGACTTTTGCTCCAAATGGGAAAGGAGAAAACCTCAGTCCCTAGAGATGCTCCCAGAGATAGTCCTAACGATGAAGATGAGGAAGACCCTTTGCTCCCAGGGAAGGAGAAGGGCCTCTGTTTTTGTTTCTGAACGGCTCAACCTTAAAATTGTACCCCAAAAAACTTCAAGAGTGGACCCTCGAAGGCAGTTGCGGGAAAAGCTGCAAGTCGGGGGAAAGGACTCACACGCAGGCAGAGAGACTCCTCTTCCTAAATGGACTGAACAATATTTGGAAGTGGGCGGCTGTCTCGTTGTGATAATGTTTTCATAGCATGAGCAAGAAGAGACTTCTCTCTCTAAATGGACTGAACAAGGTTATGGAAGTGGTAAACAGACTGAACATCTTAAGGGTTGTCTTTTCACATTGTCAGTGGGAGAAGGGAGGAAGGTGGGGGGAGGAGGAGAGTTCTGAAGGTGGTATAATTTTTTTTCTTCTTTTAGGTCTGTTAATAAACTTCTTTATATTCTTTCAAGTTTGGTGCCTGTTTCGCATTTCTCCTAATTCTTATCTCACAGCAGATAAACAGTAATGAGTATTTTGGACCAAACCACTACAACCAAATAAAGTACTCGTGGTTCAGATCTCATCATTAGTTTATCTTGATTATTAATTAAGGACACATACACCTCGTAGGTCCCTAACTCATCTGAGGAGCCTACATTCCAAAGAACTGGCTCCTTGTTAAATCACTAAACAGCCTTAGGAAGCCATTGCCTTAGTTTATGGGTCCAGGTTGGAGCATAAGAAGCAAACATGCAGTGAAAATTTTTGGACCCAGTCAGACTTGCTGTTATGCAAGTTTTTATTGCAAGCCCTAGGTGAAGTCAACACCATTAAGGACAGACGGTGGTGTAAGGCAGCAGGCGGTGTTGGAAGGAGCCTACTCCTTCTGTTAGAATCTGTCCTTTGTCTCCTACTGTTATTGGCTACTTGCAGCCTCAACATGATTTAAAAACTTTGTTTCGAGCCTTTCACTGTAATTCACAACTGCATGACTTTCACAGGCATTAAAAAAAAAAAAACCAACAAAAAAACCAGACAAACAAAAAAGCAACAACAACAAAAAAACCAACAACAAAACCAAAAACCTCTACTACCAATCTTAAGTGGTTTCAGGATTAATGGCTACTTTGTTGACCCACAGCCATGTCCTGCTCATGTCATCTGAACTGGGTGGCATCAGTTCTTTTCCACATTCTCCACAGATGAAGAAGCATGTGTCTAGAGTACCCAGATCAGTGAATTAATCAAGTGTGTTAGTGACAGCACTACCAACCTCAAGCATGTAAAATTTATGAATCGCTTCTCTCAAAAAAAACCCTCAACTATTTTTTTCTTAATTATGTATGTGCATACTTTTATCTCTCACTTTCTGAGCCTTCTGGGTGAAACTGTGCATTGTTTTCAAGTTTCTCTTTGAAAGGAGAAGGTTAGGAAGATATTGGTTTTTCTGTTTTAAGAAAAGTTAAAAATTCCAATCATTGGATTTCAAGAATTTTGCTTCTGAGAAAAATACATGCAATGTCACTCAGACCCATGATGAAATATTAATACTTGCCATTGCTTTTGTAGCAATAGAAATTAGTGGCTGATCTCCTTATTCATCAGATCCATCACCCCTGTGGGTTGAATAGGAACAGGATTAACATCCCTCTCTACCCCCACATTTCTCCTTAGTATTATTAGGAGTTATGCAGGCTAGGAATTGTCTAGCAGTCTGCTAAGTGTAATGACTGATACTTCTGATCCCTGCTAGGCTACAGGACTTTTCTCAAATTGTTCCTGTTTGAATTACAGCATGTTTAAAAGCAAAAATCAAACCAAGCAAACCTTCTCAAAAACTATCTAATATTTAAGCTTTTGTGATGAAGAATCCACCTTGGTAAATAATTCTGATATCTAATTATCTTTTCTGAAAAAAACCAAAACAAAACCAAAAAAACCCCACAAAAAACCCCCAAACCCAACATGTTCATTAATTCAGAACATGTTTTACTTCAAATGCAGACAAGGGGTCTGCTGAAAAATGCTTTGCTAACACATTTATCATCCTCTCAATAACTATTCCTTTCACTTGTTCTCAGTTTCCAATACTTCTCTTGACTTCTGAACACATGAAATGGATACATGATTCCAGTAGAAGTTGCTTGCACCAGCACCAAGGTGATAGAGCCTCCATGGCAACGGGATCTATTTCTACTGTTAAGAGCCACACCACAGCTTTTAGCTACACTGTCACATTGGGGGTTTCTTCAATGCCTATAATTCCACGTAAAGAAAGCCCCTCTCCCTCTTCTCCATTCCTTCCCTCTCTCCACCCAGGATATCAAAGTAATCTCCAGGACCATTCGAATAATTTCTTATTTTTCTTGCTCTTTAAACAGAGTATGATTCTCTTACACATTACCTTTAATTTGAATTTCAAGTGGAGGTCTTCAATAACAAAATCAAGAAAACAATATCATTCCTGTCATGAAAAAGTCCATATTTACAAAAAAATACCACTAAATAGCAAGTTTTATTTTGCCTAAACACTCATTTCATGAGTGGTTAATCTAATCAACCAGTTTGCAAATGAAATTGCAACTTTGAACTTATCTTACACTGAAAGCAAAGCACATGGTGAAATTCTTTAGCATAGCTCTCCATAATGACTTTATAAATTTCTGAGACAGAAGCCATGAAGTGTTGTAACAAATGTAATTGTTATCACAGTTCTCTTCAGTTTGGGTAGCAACCATTCTTGAAATTGAAAAAGAAAAGAAAGATCACATCAGGTATCTCGGAAGCAGAATGATGTAACATATATTAGCAGAACACCTCTATTGCACTGTAAAAACTTGTGTTTAAGCCAGCATTAACCTACTACCTATTTTAGTTGACAGTAGTCACCTCAATAGAGGGGCATAGGGCTCAACATGGTACTCTTGATAAGGTAATTAGATTATTCTGAGCTCTGTGCTTCTGTGATAGGTTTTACAAGAATAGGACCAAATACCTGATGAGACAAATAGAAGAAAACTCATTCTGTGGCACTGAACAGGACAATAGAAGAGAAGGTGTTATGGATCAGCTGTAATGAGAAGAAGAAGAAGAAACTATGACAAACTATAGTTTTCTTCATCTCAGCAGGCAAACCATTTGAGAGGAGGAGGTTCTACAGATTCCAGGCAGAATAGAAACATGCTATCAATGCTATCTCTTATTTCTCTGATGAAAGTAAAATGGACAGGAATAGTTGTCAGGTAATCAGGCACTGACATGAGAATAGCTGAAAGAAGAAACTAATTCCATACTAGAATGGGTAAATTGCAAGACTTTGAGTATTACTGGAGATTCGGTGAAGAGACAGGTGGTTCACATCACTGAAGAGGACTCAGTCAACAAACAAGGAACAATTGCACTCTGTTTTGTGGCATTTTTTACATATGGCTTTCAGAGGGTGTGAGGTGAAGAGAGTTTTTTTCAGTGAGTTTTGACTGTAAACAGAGTTTAGCATGTATGAACCCAAAGATCTCTGTGTAGAGCCACTTCTAAGGAATGTCGGCTTATGAATTTAAAAGCTTGGCTTAGTTGAAATATGGATGTCATATGTCTCTAATAACCAGACATCTAGCTAATCACAAAAACTTTCCACAGGCAGAACAGTCTTTTCTGCGCATTTGCACCCACAATGAATGAGACACCAGTCCTGTTTGGAGTGCACATACTATTCTAATAACTAACCATAAATAAATGTGATTCTCACCTAGAGCTACAATAAATTGAAAGCAAGTTTTTGATGACATGCCTATCACAGATGAGGGTATATAAATGATTGGCACAGTAAGTTAGCCCTTCTCTAAGATAGAACATGATTTGATCCTATTGCTGAATCAGTCTATGTATTAAAAAAAAGAAATGAAGGCCTTTTCTATTAAAAGAACAGATTTAGTTAAAGATGATTTTTTTCAATGGGGCATTTTGAGCACAAGTGTGTATATTATAGAATAAGTGAATTGAAAACCTGTGAGGACCATGTCTTCACAACTAAATTCAAAATAGAGTGTGGCCCAAGAGATTTGAGCTAACTCACTCTGCCACAGATTAATTGAACAACCTTGAGCATTTAATATCACTCTTACCTGTTTAATGGTGCAAGAAGCACACAGATATAGATGTTTGTTCAGAGAGAAATTTCCTCTGAGAAACATCATAACTATTGTAATCACAGCCAGAGCACAAGTAATGGCAGAATAGTCTCCCATTTTTCCTTTGTTTAAGTTGGGCTTAATTTAGAGTTCAGTGTAGGAAATGTGTTCATCCATGTAGAATCAAAGAATCATAAAATCACAGAATAATTCCAATTGAAAGGCATCTCAGGAAGTCTATAGTCCAAACTCTCACTCAAAAAGGATTCACCTTTGAGATCAGACTGTGTTACTCAGAGCCTTATATCCAGTCAGGCCTTGGAAACCTCACAGGATGGAGACTGCACAACCTCTGTAGGCAAATGCTGCTTGACTGTCCTCATGGTAAAAAAAATATTTATTAGGTAGAAACCTTTGATAAATTGCCACTGTTTTTTGTCCTCCCACCATGCACCACCATGTAGGGCCTGGCTCGGTCTTCTAGATACTTTGTAGGTACTGAGCATTGTGGGAGAGGAGGCAGCTATTAGGTCTCCCTGAAACCTTCTTTTGAAGCAGCTGAACTAGCCTTGGTTCTTTGGTCTCTCCTCACAGGCCAGGTGCTCCAGCCCCAACCAACTTGGTGGTCCTCTGCTGAAATTGCTCATGATGTCTTTCCTGTATTGGAAGGCCTAAAACTGGATGAAATATCTAGATGTTGTCTCACAAGTAAGGGAAGTAAAGTAAAGGAAATAATCAGTTCCATCTACTGCCTGTGCTCCTGTTAGCACAACCCAGGATGCTGATGGCCTTCCTTGCAAGCAGGGCATTCCACTGGCTCATCCTCAATCCTGAACCGTTTGATGCTAAATCTGTTTTCATCTGTCAGCCTGGTACATCTTCTCATACATGTCAGGATGTAAATGCAAGTGTGAAAACAGGTATGCATATACAGGTTTAAAAGCACAGGTTTCCATCTTTCTGGCTCTTCCAATACTGCCTCTCTCAGTAGCATTAGTAGTGCCAGTGGAGGCCCGTGGGATTACACAAGGAAAATGTGAAGCAGTTTCTGCTTGTATATCTTGAGTATCTGATATAAGACAGGGTAGAGATAGTAAATATAATCAACTGTTCTTAGGTAAGGACAGCAATGTGGCAGCAACAGGATTTCATTATTCCTTTGGCTGGCTACGGGTATCATCAGCCAAGCTAGAAGCATGTAAGCCAAACATGATATGGTTGAATCAGTGTCCATCTTCAGTTGGATGATGGTTTTGTTAAACTTCATGGTTGACCATTTAACATCCAACTGCTCGCTGTCAACCCAATCCAGTGATAATCTAGTACAACATTTTTTGTTCCTCTGGATTAATTCTTTAGGCATGAGTGTTCATACATCCTTTTAGCATAGTTCAAATGAACTCAGCTACCAGCTGGGCTTGAGGAATTTCTGTTCACAAGTTTAAAGATTGTATACACTTCTGAGTAGTTCAAGATGCTGACTATTGCAAAAATAATTTTAAATCAGTAAGGGGAATTACAACTTCATATGAAACTCCAGTTCTCATGCCTGTCTCATCCATAGACAATGCTGTTGATGTTAACAGGAAAAATAAACAAGGAAGTAAAGATGAGAATAAGAGGAAGAGAATGTTGGGTAAAAACGAGATAAGTATTGAACTACTTTGTAAACACATGGGCCATATGGTGCAGACATAAACAGTGTGAGCTTTCTTTACCAACATTATGCAGTCTGTAACCTCCCTTTCAGATAACTCCTCTCTGCCAAATGTTTTTCGTCTTTAATACTGCAGACTCTACAGACATGCATGCTTATATATACCAGAGCTAGATTAAGCAGACAAACTTTCCTAAACTGCATCCATTTTCTGTTGAGTACCAGTAACAGCTGGATTGCCTCAAAAAACAAACAACCAAGCAAAAAAAATGCTTCTGCCACTTTAAAAACAAACTAAAACATTAACTTTTACTGAACTGTGCAATGTCTGCTAAAGGTATAGATTTTTTGCATAGATTTCAATTGTAGTATAACCATTGCCAGGTCTGATGTTTGCCATGGATTGCAATTGCAGGGACACATTAAGATTTTTATCTGGTTTTACTGTACCTATGGGTTTGAAAATCCATGCCCAGCTATTTGGCAGCCTATTTTTGATCTCTATACTTTTGTGGCTAATTTGCTTTAATGGCTTTTGAAGACCCAAGGATTGCAGGAGAGTACTTTCAGAAGCAAATTGCATGCCTCTCAGTCACTATGCTGATAAATATATAGATGATGATGTTGAAATATCAAGTGTTCTTAATGTAGCAAGCACCTGGTTTTAATTTCATCATCTAATATATCATTTTGTCATTAGCCCATCTTTTACAACTCATTTTAGCAGTATGTACATGGATACTTTGCAAAATTAATGTAATAATCTTAAAATGTTTTGGCTTTTTTTTCTATTGGCCCGCCTGCATTTTTTCCCAAGAGTTTTGCAGCAATGCAGACTTCTGCAAGGTTTTCTTTTTCAAATGACACCTTCTGCATAAATCAGCCTATTTCTATTTCAGTCAATGAGTGCTATACCAGTTTGCACAGTACAATGGCCTGCTGCAAAAATGCAGCAGTCCCTTTTAGGACTGTCTGAGAAGTCTAATGCTCCATTTACTGTGCTAGTAAGAATGAGAGGACAGTTCTAGAGTAGTGCCATGTTATTACTGTCTCTCTAGAGACAGATAGGATAGATAGATACCTTCATCCCAAGTCTGGTAGCTGTATGGTTGAACACATTACGACAACTGGATAATAAGTCAATGTTTTCCCTGCTAGCAAGCAAATTTTAGGGATCTAGTCAGGCTTTGTATAGTTCAAACCCTCATAAATCAAAGCCAATGTAGAAGTAAGGTTTTGTTAGACAGGTTCTGTACTTAAACACCTTCTGAGAGCAGCCAACAAACTTATCAGTGACTGCAATGAGGGTGAGAGCAATCTGGGAATACCATTAGGATTTACACAACAGTGTTTGTGACATTTTGTCCTGTTGCCTCACTTTCATTTCAGCAGCTGCTCCATTTTGTTTCTAAGTCAACAGCATATTGTTTGAAGGATTACAATATCATCTGTTTCCAGGAAACTTTCTGAATTTTACATTACTTTTTATTCCTGCAATGTACCCAGCAGGGAACTGAAGCTGAGTAGCCCCTTCCCCCTCACAGGATATTGTGTTAACTACTAAACTGCATGTCCCTGCATGGGACTTTTTCCAGGAAACTTAGGTTCATTAATAACTTGAGGACCCTGTTCAGGTAATACAGGTCTATTTCTATATTATTTATTTTAATTTATTCTATTTACTATAGATACCTGAGCCTAGACTGCATTTCAAGTGCCAAACTTCTGATATTGCTCTTTGTGCCCATTTTTTTGAAGTTACTTACTTTATTTTCAGACTGTGAAATACTTTTAAGTGGAAGCTGCTGTATCATGTATACTGAATGCTAAGCACATCCAAACCGGGTTAACCTAAAGGGCAGGTATACTTTAAAGATATGGTGACTCTACCCTGTTATCAGGGTTCAAGATACTAAGAATATCCAGGGACAGTTCTGCACAGTTTATGTTCTGCAATTGCTATTTTAAGACATCTTTCATTCCCTTTTTCCCCTCAAAAATGGAGACCCAAATCCCATTAATGCCCCAATTACATCTTACATTAGTAAGATGTAAATATTATTCTCATTTCCAGCATATAGAACTTACTATTTCAGTCATTCCTTTTCATTTTTGATCAAACTCAGCAGTTGTTCAGCAAAACACTAATTGTAGTTTAAATCTCTGTTCACCTGCACAACAGTTTCTAGAAACTGTACCTAGAAACAACCTCACAAGACACTGAGAGCTGGTAATATTGTAAATCCTTTTACCCTAGCAGACATTAAATGCTCACAGCCCGTAACCATGCAACCAAATAAGTGTTGTCAGTTTCTAACCACAATTCCTCGTTTGTATTTTTAGCTTTTTTTAGAAGACAGGAAAGGTGCGGTCAAAACTGATCAAACAGCATTTTGCAGAAAAGAGTTCACACATCTGCAAAATGAATCCTCAGTCAATGCATGTTTTCTCTATTCTTTCTAGCACCAGTGCTCAGGACTAAAGAAACCATTAAAGCCAATGAAGTCTTAGTAACTTGAATTTTTTTGCTTATGAGCATGCACTGGGTCTTATTTTATACCCAGCTCCCTCTCCTGCATGCTGCGCTGGAGAGGCCACAAACTATGGACTTTATGTCTGAGGGTAGAGATCACAGAACTTACTGCAATCAAGAAATCATACTAATTTATATATGACTTACTGTATACTGTTGTAGACAAAGCCATATTGAACATTCAGAGGTGACTCAAACTCACAATTCTGTGTCAGCTCAAGTCTCACTTCTTTCTTCATAGCTTTTATTATGAGAAGTAAATCATGCCAGAAAAGAGGAGTGCTCCCCTTAGGCATTGATCAATTATACAGTTTATGCCAGCAAATATAACTGCTACAAATATATTTTTCAAAATCTATTGAATCTAACACTGCTTTCTGACCACTTTTTTCTCTCAAGTCTAAACAAAATTGTGTGATCTCTTCAGTAATACACACAGTAACTGAAATTCCTTTGCTATCATATGGTTAGGATGCATTTCTAAGAGTAGGGAAATATGCAGACAATCTGATAATGCAGGAAATATACAGATAATAACAGGAAAATGTGCCCTGCTATAACTTTTAAATTATTATCTGATATATTAGTTTTTATCAAATCTAGCTTTATTTTATTTAGCAATATGAAGCCATGTAAACCCAGATTAATCAAACAGTTTTGCATTGTTGAAGAGCAGTGGTCAAGCTGGCTTTGCACATTAATTTCCATACATTACTTCTGTCAGGGTGGCACAATTCACATACACTTACAGAAACATGGTTTAATTCACGGTTAAAAGTGACCAAACACATAGTCACTCAGCTGAAAAGAAACTAGAACTGCATCTCTTTTCAAGCTGATTCCTGCCCTGTCATTTTACAAATCTGAATGCTGCTGTGTGACATTTCAGGAGAGCATGAGAAGAAGAAAAGCTGAGCTGCTGAGTTTGCATGTTACATGCAGCCAGAGAGGATTCTCTCACCGCAAAACATTCAGCTTAAGAAACAGATGCAAGATATCTCTCAGCAGTGTCAAACAAAATGGGGGAAAACCCCAAAACACCTAGAGCTGAAGGCTAACATGCAAATAAACCAAGAACATGGAATTGATGACAGACAAGCTAGATTTGTCTGCTCTGTGCATGATACCACCCAACTCTCACCCTGCCTTTCCCTCTCTCCCTGTCAGACACATGCCAAGCGGAAGGGATGGTAGTGGTCTTCAGGGCATTAGCTGTACCAGTTATTTAGTCCAGGGGAAACTGACCCAACAACCCATTCCCTTTTTGTTTGGAAGCCCAGAATTCTGTGACTCCGGTGCAAGGTAATTCCTTTATTGCCCATTTTTCCTAGTACAGGATATCCAGGCTTCACTCAGCCTCCTTTCTCTTGCTTTTCTCAGATCTGCTGACTGACACAACTGGCATTCAAATGTTAGGCTTTCGTTAGCACTGACAAACAGATTTGGTGCTGGTGATGGGTCCTAAGGTCCAATCTGGAGCCCAGGGCAGGAGCACCCCCCTGGACAGCGGGGTGTCCTGGCATCCCACTTTGCATGGCAGCCCCACAGAGCTCAGCCCCAGGCAGCAGCAGGTACACAGCTACCTCTGCCCCGAGCCTGCCAGTGGCATGCAATCTCAGAAACCATTTTACAACTCATTGCATCTTCAATTGCAATGTGTGGGCATAAAAGATACAATGGAAAAACTTACTCATGAGAAGCTATCAAGTAATTTTTTCCCTCCATAGCCAGTGATTGCTGTGGTAAACAAAATGAGCTGGTAACCTTTACTCCTTGCTTTTGATATCAATATTCCATATGACTTATTTCTTTTTGAAACAGTGTTTATGACTTGCTTGTGATTCACTGCAAACCTGTGCCAGTTTACATCAGAATAGGTGTACTGACTTCAGGGATGATTTTTGCAGTTTGCATTTATGTTTAGATTTATTTTATTTAAACTACGTTGATGCCTGCCTATTCTTTGCAGCTAGATATAAGCAGATTAGTGCATGGACTCTGTTTACAAAACAAATATATTCTCAGTGATAATCTAGGTCAATTTTAATCCAACTAATTTCTGGATAGAGCATCTGATTGAACTACAGTATCTATGAAATAGAAAAACAGTCTGTAAGAGCTGAACAAAAAATCCACTGTCTCTTTTGATAAATTATTCTAATAGTCCATCAAGCTTGCTTAACATGTATCTCTGTATCTTGGATTAGTTTTGCCCTCTTAGGGAAAACGAGTGGATCCAGTCCAGCAGAGTGCAGAAAATGATGGCCGGAGCAATTCAAGTGCCTTCTGAAAGGAGGGTGGTAGGAGGCTGTGGTTGTATAATCTGTGTGTTTCTCAGTTGTATAATCTGTGTGTTTCTCAGTAACTTGAAACTGCATCAGATTCAAGAAGCTTCCTTTTAGTAAGTGGATAACATCTGCCAGGATCTTCTATATATAAGAAGTGGTTATATGTGATATGACATAGGTGTCTCTAGTGCTGCAGATGACAACAGGGTAAGCCAAAATTACTGTATGCACACAGTAGAAGCAAGAAGAGCTCCGAGTGGGTGGCTATGGGAAGATGTAAAATGAAGTTACATATGCCTATGCATTCTAACATGCTTTTGGTGTCATATACCCTTGCAGTAGGTATTCATGATACAGCTTCATGCTCTCATCTGTGTAGCAGTCAGAACCACGCAAATCTACGCTGATTTAGCAACATGCAAACTTTATCACCATGACACATGCGCCGCCTCTCGAATCGCTGTCTGTGTAGGCATCCTGAAATTTACATTCCCATGAACTCGCAGCATACTGATATCACTGAGAAGTAAAAAAGTGCTGATTTAATTCTCTCTCTCATGATTTCATTAGAAGAAACATGGGGAAGTAAAATGGAGGCAGCTCTTCCCCTTTCCACTATACCCCAAGTGAAATCTGCTTGCGGTCATGTTACAAGTGACTTCAGTTGTGCAGTTCCTGCACATCCATCTGTGGGGCAGCAATAGCCAACAGCAGCCAACTTACCTGTTGTAACAACCTCAAGACAGGATCTGACCCTGATTTGGGAACTTAAATACATGAGCAGGACCTTGCTTATCTTCACAATAGCTAAAAATGGTACTTCTAAACACCTTAAAATTGCTTCCTCTCAGCCTTCCTTCTGCCTTTCCCTAGACTCTGATACAAATACAAAAGAAAGTTTATTAATTTATTGGAAACAGGAAAATCAAACCTAAGAACTATACACACAAGCAATTTTTTTTTCATTTAAATCACCAGAATATGTTTCACTAGAAAGCAAACATAATGCAAACAACTGGAACAAGACTGCAGATTAAATCCATGTCAAATGTTGATGTCCTCAGTGTTCATATCCTAATGCATTGGATACATACACCTAGCATGACATTTATGCAGATAATTTATTAGACTATGATTTAATTTAAAGCATCTCTAAAGAGACTGGAACAAGAAATCTGATATCAAAAACCCCACAGCTTTTAAGCATCATTAACAGTACCAGAATATATCCATATTGTTCCAAACACACTGACAAACTCCTATCACATATAAACAAGCTGTTATGAACTTCTGACTTCAACACTATCTGCAAAAAATTCTCCCTGTTTAAAACCTAGAGGAAGCAGCATGCAGTGTAAACAAAGATGATGTTTGAGTATCAATATTTAATTAAAATGTAAAACCCGCCAAGCCAAGTCTCAGATCAATGTATTTTTTTTTCCCAGCTAAAAAGGAGTTGCTATTCAGGTTCTGAGTCACAAGTCTCAGATCTCAGCCTTGTTCATTTTGGCTTCATGAACAGACAGAGAAAATTGCTTTTAAGTTCTCTTCCACTATCGAAATAAGGAAAAGAGGGAGTAGAATTGGTACATCCTAGTGGCTTTAAACACAAATATATTGAAATTAATTTTTAGTACATAATTCATTCCAAAAGGAAATGAAAGTGGAGAAAGACAGTGAAAAGTTTGATAACTGAAGAGATGGAGATTCTGACAGGGTAAAAAACATGAATATTAAGTGTAATAGAACTGTAAAACTTCAAGCGACCCTTTGTGTCCCTATACTTTGGCTTCTTTCTTCATTTCTTTTATCTTTGTGCCTCTTTCAACTTTAAAATTCTGTAATGTTGTTTTGTACTTCACTCATTGTCAGCCAAGCATCTTTCTTTGATTTCAAGCCCTATTTAAAACTCAATACCTCACTGCACCTTTACTACCCTACCCAGTTTTTGTTCACGCCTTCCCCTTCCTGAAATTATTCCACAATCTGTGCTTTTCAAATCTCACCTTTGGAAGATCTCTGTGTTTGGAACCATGCTCAGGGGGGTTTTTTTTCTTTTTTTTTTTTTTATTTATTTTTTACAAAGCATGGAAGAACAAACCAGTTACTCAACCGTCTGGGTGCTCGAGGGTTTTTGTGGAAGCATTCTGCTACTCACAGCATATTCCTGAGATAAGTTGCTGTGTCAATAAAGGGGGAGGGGAAGTCAACTGGTGCACATTTTTGCGGTAAAATATCCATTCATCAGACCAGCTAGTGACCGTTTTTCCCACTTCTCCATTGTTTTCCAACATCTATTTCAGGATGAGCAAATTGACGGCAGCTACCCTGAGGTCTTACCAAAATCTTTGCACAGGCTATAAAAGAGATGTAATTTGCTCCTTCCACATCCTTGTCTGTCTTCTACAACCATGTAAGGGAGAGCAAGACTGCCTCTTTCTCATCTTCCTTCCTCCTACCCATATTAAGTATTTTTGCAACACAGCTGAGATAATACCTACAATATGTTGCCAGAAATTAAATACTGCTTTAGTACTCCACAAAGCATGCTTAGAACTATTCTGTTTTCAATCATTGCACTAAATCTAGTCAGAACACAAAAGTACATAGAATAAGTGAAACAATGACACCATATACGGTGGTGGGAACTTAGCAACAAATTAAATTTGAAGAGAAAAAAGAGACAACTCTGCAGTACTTTGAACTTGGCAGAGTAGCAATACAAAAGGTCAGTGAAAAATAATTTCTGCCTAGACTAAATCTCCATTTTTAGGAATGTTATCCTAAACTTGAAAGAGAAATGCCAGTTGAAGTGAACTGAGAGTTTCCCCAAGAATCTCACTTAACACACTAGAAAGGATTCCAATCAAGATTTGAAAGTTTACACTCAAGCCTTTAAAGTTTACACTCTGATGATACTGTGACAAAATATAGTGTGAAAGACATACAAATAACATAAAGGAAACTAGAGCTTAAAATTAATTATTAATATTAAAAAAAATAATAAATATGCAGTAAAAGTAAGACAACCCAAAGCAAACATAGCAAGTCAGTCAAGGTACTACCAAGGGCCTTCACCAAGCTTTCTGTCTTTATTACCCTACATTAAAATATATTTTTATGTCATGTAAGGCACAACAGAAGGCACCATGCAGTTTTCCAGCTGTGCTCTATAGCAATAGTTTTTCCTTATCTCTGACTCTTAAATAGATTTTTTCTACTTTGCAGTACAATGCATATTGAAAAAAAAGTGGTTTACAGTGCAAAGTACCATGTGTGAGGACTTACAGATCAAAATATGATTTATGTCACAGAAGCTAAGACTTTGACACATGGAACACAAACAAAAAGTTTTAATAAAGTCATCTATAGTTTAAAACTGTGAAAGTTTGTGTGTTCTGACCCAGCTGAAATCCACAAGGCTGTATGTATGCAGTCTGGTTCATTATCTAGCTTAAGATTAGGAAGAGCAGTTAATTTACTAACTTTTAATTGAAAAAATATATATAATCATTTTTATTCTTCTATGACAGAAGATTTGTGTTACATCACTGGTGATGATTGATAGCAATTCTCAAATAGCAGCCTCCTGCCTAGATAAATATTATGATCAGGTTTTCTACAGGGCTTACCACATGACACCCCTTGCATTCCTTCCAAACCTCCTGTGCTTCTCGCCATCATCCCGGTTCTTAAGGAGCAGCTAAATGTGTTACTACACTCTGTAAGCTGCAAAGGCTCTAAACCATGTCAAAACCTAAAATCTTGACTGATTTGTCTACTCAGAAAGCTGGGAGCTGTAGCACAAACAGAGCACAGAGGGCCTCTGGCATTTTAAGCAGTGTTGATTAGGTCTGGTCTAAGTAGATAAGTGTTGAAAATACTGGCCGCTTTGTTTACCCCAAGGCCTCTAAATGCTGCCAACACCTGAGGACCAAAACAATTGTTAGCAGCACTTGGGACCAGTTTGAAGCATTTGCCTGTGCTGAGGAGAGCTAGATCTCTAAAAATGTTTGACCCACCTCTCTCAAGCAACATCTGCACCACCTTGGAGGAGAGTTAAGAGTGCCTGCAATCCTTTCATTTAGATTGGATTGTGTCTTCTCTCAACTTTATTTTGGTTTTGAATGAAACACTGACCACTTATTTATATAAACATAAGGAAATAAAACAACCTATCCCAAAAAGAGTAATATTCCAGAATACTTTAAAAGCAAATTTAAAATCCTCTCATCATTACAAGAACTGAAGAAAGCCACTTTTGGGAAACAGGAAAATCTCATATCTTTTCTGAGAAAAATGGATGAGTTCAAAAACTGAAGCACCCCAAGTAGAAGGAGCCCCCCTTATCAGCCTGGGAGGAGAGTCACAACATATGTTCAGCCATCCACCAGTGCTGCTGGCACCCTGGATGTGGCCTCACCTAGGTGAATGCTGTTTCCACAGAATGACTTTTCATTCTTATTTTTCGTCTGAAGAGGCTACAAGGACCCAACACCAAATATCTTAGTGGTTGATCTTTCACCAGGAAGTAGCAGGTTGAAATCTCCTGCAAATGGAAACCAGGGTCACGTGCCCTATCTAGCAGGTAAGGGGTTTAACCATCAGGTTAGCAGTTAAAGGGGACCCTTTCATCATCACAGCTGGGGTTTAGAGTAGGTTTTCCTCAGTAGCGTTCTCTGAACAGGTGCAGTGGGTTAGATGATTTGGGGGCCAATTCCTAATTTATGCATTCCAGTGACTCTTTCAGTGCTGTGAGTCTGTCAGTACCTCTGAGCACACTCAGGTCAGACCTATGCCCACTACCAGAACTCTGCTGGTAAGAACAGACAACACAGGTGACAGGCAACGGCAAGTTTGAATTTCCATATTTTGGAATTAACTACCTACACTTGCAGCCTATAAATAGCACTTCTGCATTGATCCACTTTCCAAACTCCACAGGAACAAGGTCAGCCCCTGGGAAGGACATTCACATCCTACAGAATGAATCTAGACTCTGCTAGAGTAAACCTTAGGTATATGTAATGTAAATGGCCAGCAGATCTTAGCTGGGGGTCAGCAGCGGGGTTAAAAAAACTATCAGTGAAGACACACATAAATACATGATTTCTGGATCTAGGGTCAGGTAATGCAAAGAAAGGGATCTAGTTAAGATAATTATTGCATAAGATGCTAATTACTGCAAGCCCATTTCAAGTCTGTCATGCTACATACTATTTAATATGTCATATAAGGTAACTATCATGTAACAGTTTCTTAAATTGAAGGTTTCCAAGTTATGGTCTACATATTCTTCTTAAGCTGATGCCAGTATCTTTAACAGCAGCAAACTGCTTATTGACAGTCAGCTTAAATCAACTGTGCAAGACCTACACTGCCAGCGGAGCCAAGAGCACAAACAAATAGGGGCTGAAAATCTTTCACATGAGTGACTGCTTTGGATCACAGGCAGGAGGGTATGTTCAATCTGACATTCCAAAATCTGTTTAAAAGGAGTTCTAATTGCAAATGCTGAAGCTCAGGGTATTTGTTATACTCACTGTGCAGAGAAGATGATCTACTAAAAGAAAGTGCTTTTAAGCCTGATCACCAATGAGATTGCCACAAAACTTCAAAGCACAAAGAAATTAAAGTCATTTAATTGATGCAGATATACCTAATTAGAACACATTTACATCAAACCAACCTGCATATTAAGACTATTATTTAAAAGAATTGACTCTTACAGAAAAGGCTGCTAGTAGACTAAAGGCATTTCAGACTGTCAAGATGGATGGGTCCTAACCCTGTCTATTTTGTCAGCCACAAAACCCTGTGCAGTATGGATAACAAGGTTTCATGCTGTCCTTACCTAACCTAAAAATTCCATTTAAAACTGGTTTCATTTTCTTTTCACTTCTCTATTGGCCCTTTTCAATGATCTCAGCTCTTGTACTCACTTCATTCTGTCTGAAAGTTGAAAATAAGAGTATGTATTCCCCCTCCGATCTGTTATTTTGGTCAAACTTTCATTTCAGAGTTCTATCTCAATTTCTTCTTCAGGATACAAATTTTAGGTATTTTCCTTCCCACTAGTACACAAATATGTCACAGATATTCAACTTTCAGTTGCACTGATCTAAAAGTAAGTGTTACTACATAGATGGAGAAAACTTTGAAGAAAAATGCATTGATTGTAGAATCACTTTTTTATCAATATGACAAAGCCACCGTTATTTTATTATTGCATGTCCCATCTTACATCTCAAACTATTTTTTTCCATAATTTCATGTTTAAAAGAAAATTAAATTTGCTTTACCATCATATGACTGGAGGAGACTATGTAATCTTGGTCTATTAACCCTAAGTGCCTAAAGGTTTTGTTCGTGTATAAGTATTTACATGTTTGAATTGTGATAGTTTCCCTAATTTTCTGCAGGTCCTGTCTTAAGGCACTTAAGCTGGTAACATGCTTCTTCAAGTACAACCATACAACCCTTTCAGACAAAACAGAATTGCAGTCTGCAACCCAGTTGTGTACAGCTTGCAGTATTAGAGACACAAATCATCACAGATACATGCTTTTATATTTGTACTTGAAAATTAAATGCAGGAAAAAAACAAAAAAAAACAAAACAAAAACCAAGAATGTACATGATTATTGGAGATATTAACATAAAACTGAGATCCCAAAGGGAATTTCATAAGCCCAATGATAGAAGCAACAGAATATATGGTACAATGAGAGTTCTCACAAAGGACTGCTTATCCAATTTAACTGCTCTATTGTACCTTGTAGGGGAACTGTCAATCAACCTTTCTTTCCATGAAAACTGTAAGTAGGGTAAAAGAAGACATAGATTCCTTGCAATAGCAAAGAATGTGCAGATACAAGCTGCTTGCTCTTTTCCAAGGAAATTGGTCTTAAGATTGCTGTGAAAGAACAATGCAGAATTTGGGAAGTGGCAAGCAACCAAGAACACATTGTAGCCCACTTTGCTTTGTAATCCCTCTGTCTAGATGAACAGGAATAACTAACACCAGAATAGGCTTTAAAAAGCAGGTTGGGAAATGCAAAGTTATCCTATTAAAGAATTAGTGATGCAGAACTCAGAATGAGGTATATTATCCTCCAGATGAAAAGTACAATGTTTTTTCCTGCCATGCTGTCAATAAAAAAATTGTTCAATTTATGAAGTTATTTGTGAAATTATTTTTAGAGCGTTGTGGTGAGAAATATTTTTCATTGCACTGAAATATTGTTTCCATGGAAATTTTCTCACTAAATGTCTTTTTTATTTGCCCTGACACAGAAGAACTATTATTTTAATGTCTAGTTATATAGTTACAATCAATTCAGAAATCTTACTGAATTCCTTAGTGGTTCTACAGACAGGGAAGTAGAGAAGAAAAAAAAAAAGAAGAGAGGAAGGGAGGAAGTGTGGGACAAAAGGGAGAAAGAAGGAGAAGAAGGAGGAGGAGAAGGGGAAGAAGAAGGAGAAGAGAAGGAGAAGGAGAAGGAGAAGGAGAAGGAGAAGGAGAAGGAGAA
>NW_024580671.1:974140-1084260 GCF_017639235.1 Corvus kubaryi
AAGGAGAAGGAGAAGGAGAAGGAGAAGGAGAAGGAGAAGGAGAAGGAAAAGGAGAAGGAGAAGGAGGAGAAGGAGAAGGAGAAGGAGAAGGAGAAGGAGAAGGAGAAGGAGAAGGAGAAGGAGAAGGAGAAGGAGAAGGAAGGGAAGAAGGGAGGCCTGCTTTTAGACACAACTGATTGAATTCCAACATCCTTCTTCAATCTCTACAAATGAAAAGGAAAAAATACAAAAGCACAGGTGTGGCTACAAGTAAACAGTGTTCTCTGTCATAATGGTCCTAATGCTATGCCTGATGAATGAGCCGGTTGGAAATAAAAATGCAAGAAAATAGTGGCTTGGAGAAAACATTAAACTAAATAAGAAATAAGATCACAAGACTTAAGAAAATGCAGAAATTAAAAATGAAACCTGAAAGATGGGAAAGTCACTGAACTTTCCTGTCACAGATAAGGCATATCAAACTGAACTTTATGTAAAGCCTTGAACTCTTTCCTCCTTAATGTGGTTCTGTTTACTGAAACTATAAAATCCTGCAGGTCAACAAGTTCATATAGGGTTCATTGGAGTACTTGAAACAATGGGTTTCAAGTACCTACTATGCACTGAAGTGCTGCAGAGCAAAGAATGAACCAGCATGGTTCAACTGCCTCTAAAGAATTTTAGGATTCATTTGTCATACTTCTTTCCAAGGGCTGGGAGAAGAAAATGCCTTATCACAGCCAGACCTGTATAGTAAGCATCCTAAACACACGTGTGCATCAGCCTAGAAGGAGAGCTGTCTGTGACTTGCTAGCTGGGCAGCCCTGGGTGAAAGATTTGTGTCTGGTTCTGGTGAGTTGACCCCAGCTGGATGACAGGTGCCCATCAAGTCACTCTATCACTCCCTTTCCTCAGCAAGGCAGGGTAGGAATTAAAAAAAAAAAAAAAAAAAAAAAAAAAAAAGCGGAAAAAACAGGTCAGAAGAACTCAGTTTATCACAGAATATTCTGAGTTGGAAGGGTCCCAAAAGTATCACTGAGTCTAACTTTTAAGTAAATGGCCCATACAGGGATCAAATCCACAAAATCCACAACCTTAACATTATTAGCACCATGCCCTAACCAACTGAGCTAATCTCAGGGTCGATAAAGCAAAAGTAAAGGCCATGAACAGAACCAAGGGAATACAAAATATTTCTTCTCTACTTCCCATCAGTAGGAGATGTCCAGTCACTTCCTGGGAAGTAGGGCTTCATATGTATAGCAGTTGCTCCAAAAGACAAACCTCATAATAAATGCCTCCATCCCCTTTCCCTTAGTTTTCATTGCTGAGCAGATGCCACAAGTTATGGAATATCCCTTTGGTCAGCTTGGGCCAGCTGTCCTGGCTGTGTCCCCTCCCAAGAACTGGCCCACCCTCAGCCTGCTGGTGAGGGGGAACGCTGGAGAGACAGCCTCGGTGCTGTGCCAGCACTGCTCTGCAGTAGCCAAACACTGGTGTGTTATCAACACCTTTCCAGCCCCAACACAGAGCACAGCACCAGGGGAGCTGCCATGGGGAAAAGTAACTCCATCCCAGCCTGACCCCATGCAACCATAAATTCTGTCCCCTCACTGATCGGCCAGACTGAGTCTTGTGCAATTGAAACACTGTAGGCAAGGCTGGGGACTTCTGCCTGGGAACACTTTTAATGCCTGAAAACACAGGAATGTTGCATAAAGAAAATAAATGTATCAGGCCAAGGATACATAAGCACAGATTAATATTGCTACATTTCACTGGTTGCAAGTTCTTAACATTTCCTGTGTTTAAGTGTTTCAGTAGTTCAGTTGCGCTTTTTGTGGGTTTTTTTTTCCACCGGAGTCCACCCATCACACAAGACACTTACTTAAAAAGTGATCTAAAAGGGTCTCCAACAACACCAACAACACCTATTAGAACTTTGGCAATTCTGAAAAATTACCAAGCAAGTATGGATTTTGTTTTCCGAATTAGCAAGGAAATGAAACAAGAAGTTAAATGAACCAAAGACAATATATCACAGGACAAGTAACTTGAGAAGTACTATTTAAATCAAAAGTAATTCATGCTAAATAGTAACTTTCCTAAACTGCATGGAATAAAAGTACTAAAATCTCATCAGTGACGCTTCTTTTTCCACACACCCCCTCCCGCCCCGCCCCCCCCCCCCCCATTTTAAATATATGATGAAAAGTGACAGAGCCATTGTTTGTGTGGAAATTGTGAAGTGTGCTAATTAGCTAAGCATGTAATAAAGAGGTTATGAATTCCCAGCAAGCTGACAGAAATTTAGGTGTCTGAAAAATACATTGCAGATTTGTGGCTATGAGTTTTCATTTCCGTTTCTTATTTCTTTTTTTTTTTTTTCCCTATGATAACTGAACATATGGAGATTAATTTAAGTGTGGGAGTGACAGTGTAGATGCTTAATGAATTACCCTAGAAAATAAAAAATGTTTCTGCCTTACCCATAGAGGCAATTTGCTCAAAGTAGTGTCTTACATTATCAAAATCTGGATGCAATATGCAGTACTTTATGTAAAAACTGGGCAAAAGGCAGGAAAATGTAGTTAAGAACCCATCCTAGCCATTTGCAAACATTTCAAGTTGAGGTAGGTAAACTGTGCTGACATATAAGTGGTTTGATTACTGCTTGTTGGCTACTGAAGAACTATGAATATGAATAGGTACAAGTAAAATAGCAATGAATTTATAAATAACAAATATTATGATCAAACGGACATGTAGGTGAGTTTTCCTTCTCAGCTTCAGCAGAGGATGTTCTCAGGAGAGATAAGGGTGAAACAGAATGTGGTTTGCTACCCTCATATAGCTCTGGTAGACATCGGGTTTACATTTTCAAGATTTAGGTCTTTATGCTTTGTCAGTTCTTGCCTTATTCTTTCTGTAACATTTTTTTCCCCATAGCATAAACAATCTGGCAGATAGTTTTTAGTAAAGAATTTCCTGAAAGCTCTTCAGTGTGATGTTACCTACACTATGGAGTCTGTTGTGGTTTTTTTTTTTCTGAAGAGGAGCTGATGGATGTTGTCATCACACTGTACAAGTCCCCTCTCCTAAGGGGAATACTCTGTAAAGATTTTCAAGCTGCTAGGGGAGAAAAAGGTTTTTCATGGATAAAGCAGCTCTGACAACACACAAGGGGAGAGTGTCTGAAAAACCTCAGAAATGTGCAGTGGTCTCTGTCAGATAGGCTGTAAGGCTGATGTGACACCACTCTCCAAACCATTATACAAGTGGTGGTGATTACAGATTTCATGAGTAGATATTGCTCTACAGACAGGACACTTGAATGAATACCTAAGTTTGTAAAACTTACAAAACTTAGTAGTAAAAGACCACATAACTTATTTTATAAGACAGGTGCAATTAAAGGAAGACAACCATCCATCATCAAAAATAGAAACTTGAATTATTGTACTATAAAGCATCTCCTCATTATCCTGCAGAGGCATAGCCCTCATATGTTTATATTGGCTATGAAAGACAACTTATATTTGATTCAGTCTTCAGAGACAACATTATTTTTTCTTATGTGTTTTCCATTTCCAAAGGGCAGCGCCCAACGAATCAAATGTTTCAAACCTTGCAAACCTGTCATCCAATGTCCAAAGTCTGGGAGAATGCTTAAATCGGCACTAAAGAAAAGGATAAGAGAGTGATGAAAAAACAAATAGTTTCACCTAAAATTTGGCAGCAATTCAGTGGACTAAAAAAAAAAAGAAATCATGGAAACCTTTTGTGGGTAAAGCAAATTGTTTAATTGCAAGGTTATGCTATCATTAAATAAGGAGTAGCAATTATATCAAACTATATTAATAAAAATACAACAATGTTATTAACTTGAAAAATTAAATTTAATGAGTGAACAACATGAAACTTAAAGTGTAACAAAGAATAATGAATAGCTCTTTGGAGATTAGATTTCATCTTTAGGAAAAAGGATTTTAAACTTTATTAAGGACACTTGAATTTTATAATTTAGAGAAAAAACTGATATTATAAATGGTTGATACATATTTTCTTTCATTATATCTTCTCTTTGTCAAAGCAATATGAAACCCATTGTTAAGATAAATATTAACTATGAAGAACAGCAAATATCAGAGGAGACAATAATAAAATGTGGATATTTTCTCCCCAGCATTTCAGACTGTAGGAAGCTTGACTCTGCCATGTTCATTCTGGTGAATATTGCTTTATTTATTTACTCCCTAAACTGGTACTATCTAGCATTTAGTGAATTAGCTTTTTTAAAAGCTCTTGCACAGACAATCCATTAGAAGGCTCTTGCCTTTTCAACCACAATAAGAAGCATATTGTCTTTTCAATGTACACAAACATTATTTAATCTCATCTGAATTCTCATGAAACTTTGCTATGTCTTCCACAATTTTCACAAATATCACCTTTTATTCCTTCTTGCATTTGATTTTGACAATATAAAGTTCCTCCTTATTATATTTTGACACCTAATTATATTTTGAATTTTTTTTTTGCTTTGTAATCAGATTTATACATAACAGATATCATAATATAAGAACACTGTCGAAGAATAAAATTAAAGCATCAAATAATAAAAATTATTTCTCCTAAGACATTTAATGTACAGCAAAATATGGCAACTATTCTTTAATCATTGTATTAATAAAACAGATCCTCCAGTCATCAGCTAAATGTACAAAATTTAGAAATAACAATAGAAAAGCAAGCCAAAAGTAGAGAACAGATAGTCACTATCAGGAAGGAAGGAACATTGTCTAAGCAGCATACAGAAACCTTATGAGTAGTGTGTAAAACCAAAAAAAACCCAAAAAAAACCCAAAAACCAAACAAAAAAACCCCAACCCAAACCAAACCCCAACAACAATACCCCAAAACATGTGTCACTAAAGCCAACTGGAAACATACCATACCATACAGATTATGGCATAAAAATGAAACATTTTTCTTAAACACTAATAAAATATTTTTGACATATAATTTAGATACGTTTGGATGTACTATACCTCTTATTTCACTGCTGGTTCAAAATACAATCTAAAGGAATTGTAACACGGGTGAATGTGTTTTATATGATTAATTATTTGTACTTTTTGCTCAGTTAGTTTTTAATTCCTGTAGACTAATAGAGTTCCTTTAAAGACAGCCCTGAAAAATAGGAAAATGCTGGATTGCAGCAGTCCACTAATGAATATCTAAGATACAATGACTCAGGATCTGCTTGAGATACATTAACACTCTAATTTCTCCTTACTCTGAAAAATTAGTAAATGTCTTTCTAAATCCCTATACTCCAATAGGTCAACATACACAAAGTGCTAACTGAGTAAGGGTGTGTGGAACCAGGACTTCGTTATTTAATTATCTTTCTTCCTCCCTCCCTTCTTCCTACCACTTCGGGAAAGAGGTGAGCACTCAGCAAAGTTGTTCAGCCTTTCCACCCAGTGGGCCATAGGTAAAAAGTGAGGAAGTTGAACAACAAAATAAGTTGGACCTGATTGGTGATTTCTATTTTAAAAAATACTTGCTGATCCTTGTAACCCTGCTGAAAATGACACACACTTATGAGGCTTCAGATCAGATGCTTCTTCAATGTATTTCAGAATTGCAATAAAGTTGAAATATATTAAGAGAAAAACCCCAACAAATATTCCTTTTTCTTGTAAGGATGGCAAATAAGTGCACTTGTTTAAATTTTCAAAGGACAGACTGGAGTTCTGGTAAATGCTTTTTAATATTGCACATGGAAGACAATGTCTATACTGAGAGAGAAAAAGAAGCTCCCTGACACAAGTAGTATAATTTCATGAGTTCCTTTAGGCAGTTTATGTCCTAAACCTGCACAGTCATGTGCAAGTTAATCTACATACCTGTTCTGTTTGGAGTTTGCAACACAATGATTTTAAAAAAAGCCCCATCTAATACAAGTATGAGATATATATTATATTCATTGATTTTTCTCACATCATTGTATTTAATTTTGTCAACCATAAAACCAAAAATATTATAAGAATATATCCCAATGTGCACATTGCAGGAGAAAATAGAAGTGTTGTAGTAAACTATTAAAAAACTCTACCCCTCAGCCTCAAAACAAAAATTTTTGAAGGGAGGCAAAAAGTTATTATTTTTATCTGTCTCAGTCAACAGTGGGAAACTCCACACAGTAAAAGTACTGCAGTATGGGATAAGAGTATTATTATAGCTACATCTCTGAATTTCCTGGCATTAAGGGTTTAAGAGAGGTACTTTATCTTAGCTTTACTTGACTGCCAATTTAATGTTTCATGGAGTTCTTTATCTAATTTAGAAAAGAGGAATAGATCAGAGGAAAAGAAAAAAAAACCCCAAACAAACCTTATCTGTACAATACTATCTTTTTTCTGGCTCTAGAGGTCTTAATTAACTCCTGCTGATTTCACTTCTTATGGTTAGCATCCATGGTTTACCATAAAAGTTCTGGTTCCTTTTTAAAAACAAACAAACAAAACCACAAACAAACAAACAAAACTCAACAACATTTTGTATGGATCCCATCTAAAACCATCAGATTTCCTAACTTTTTTTCTAAAATGAATATTTCTGCTTAACTTCACAACAAAATTAAAATGGATAGGGATATGCATGAGGAAAGAAACATAATAAGGAAAGGAACAATTTTTGGTTTAGGTAACAAGGTGGATTTTCTAATACTGACAGAATTTGTGGTCATTTTACTGTTGTCTCACAATTTAATTTTTTTTTTTTTTTTTTTTTTTTGCAAATTATAATACTGTTCTAGAGTTTCAGCTGGACATCTTTTTAGATTGGTTTCCTTCTTAAGCAACATCTCTATATGTATTTGTATATTTTTATATTTGTTTATACATGCCAACACTATTTTTGAGGGGGATTCTTGACCTTTTTCCAAGTGCTTACATTTCCCTGTACTTTGACAGAGCATCACAAGCTTAAACAGAGCCACATAAAGGTCGGGGGCAGATAAATATACGGTGATTACAAAGATCAGAGCTTAGGTCTCAGTGTCATTTTCAAAACATGTTGTGAGAGTCCTGTCACTTGGACCCTGCAACTCAAACTGTATTCCTAAGAAACTCCATGCACCGCATCCATTGCAGGACCCACAGTTATTTTCTTCCTATGGCCTGCTGGTCTTGCAGCACTTTTAAAGGCCACTTACCTATGCTGTCAAGGACGTCCCGTACAATCACTCCTATCTGTAGTTTCACAGAGCAGCTGTGGGCCCTTTCTGCTGTCCTGGGGGCCATTCTGAGTATATGGCTTGGTAAAAAAGGCACTGCCCAGGCTTGGGGGCTTGAACGTGAAAGGCACTGAGAATTAGTTGAACAGTGAAAATGGCCTGGTTGTTTTTAACATCAAGCTGAGCGAAACACAATAAATAAACAAATTTAAGTTTTACTGTAAATCTAATATTGAATAGATCTGAACACCTTTTACATGCATTCACTTTAAAATACCTTCTAATAATCCAAGATATTTTAACTAAAATAGGCATCAGCTTTAGTAATTATTAAGTATGTGCAGCTCTCACCGAATCCAGTCAGAACTGAAGATAACAAATTGTCAGTGTTTGGACTGCTGACACGTACAAAATATTTTTCTATTTTTTAATCCACTTCTCTCCTAAAACAAACTGCCTTTACTGCTACCTAACATGTTGTAGCCTGAAGATATCCTACAGCAGTACTATTACTAGATGTACCCATAACATGATATATTCAAGCTTCAGTAGCCCAAGACAAGGCTGCCGTGTTATCATATTGAGAAAAGAGAACTTAAAGGAAAATTCTATTGATCTTTTCTACTAGAACATAATAGAAATGTAGTTTATGTTATAAGAACTTAGTAAATTTTCCTCATTTTTATGAGTTGGCAAGCAACATTCTGAATTATTTTTAAAAGTTTATTTCCACTTACCTTAATATTTATGATTCCATTATTACCAGATAATAGAATCAAGGCAAGATTCATCTTTTGACTGCTCATAGTCTACATTTAAACACTGTAAGCATACTTGATTTTATGTATACAGAAGTATAAACATTTTTTTAAATACTTTTGCTATAATTTATACTACTGTGGAGAGTGATTTTTTTTAAGCTTTGATACTAGATATTTTATATCCTCACCTTTTCATAGATATCCAAATTTTGACCTTGAAAATCTTCAGATCTGTATTTGTAATCTGAAAAAGATTATTTCTGAATAAATCTTACAAGGCTGAGCCCAGAGGTTGAAACTATTTAAAAATGCATGTGAAGTAGGTCATTAGTAATATTCTTTAAATGCAATTTTAGGTAGGTGGAATAATTTTCTTAGTATCTTAAACCTAGACAAGATGATTTAGAGCTGTATGTGATTAACAAAATAAACAATTTATTCCACTGTGTTCTGGTCATCATTTATCATTTGAATGATTAATTCTTGACTAAGGTAGTAGAAATAAGGTAGTGCTCTTTTCTGTTACTCCTCCTTAAAAGAAATGCAGAATGGGAACTGTTACCTCTAATGACTCTTAAATGTTTCAAACCCGTCTTGAGCAATCACCAAGGGGGAGAAATGCTAAGGTTGGCTGAAGGAACCCAAAGCGTAATTGAGTTATCTATTTTCTTATCCAAAGGACTTTGAACTAGCATTGTTAAGAGACATTTTGCTCCTTAAGAAAATTTCCCAGCACTGATGAGATCAGGGAGGGGCTACTCTTTATAAGACCAATTTTTGTGAGTCAGGAGTATGACTCAGACTGGTCAGTGATGTTGATTTTAGTTAGCATCAGAGAGAGATAGCTTGGTTACCCCTTTTGCTTCTTATCTGGTGGAGAGGAGGAAAAACAAATAACTCCCTTGTCACTTAATCACATTGGAGAGGAACACAACAATTTACAAACCAAATATTCAGTCAGCATGAACTGGAATAGGTCACAAAAAGAAGTGAAATCAATGAAGCCTCACTAACATCAGCTGAAAAGAGGGTCTCAAAGGTAAGGCCACAACTTCATCAGACCAGTTAGAAGGCTTAAAAAGCAACACATCTAAAAGCACACACAGTATCATAAATCTAATGAACTAACATTTTTATTTCGGTCCAGAATTGTACATATCATGAACCCCCAAAAGGTCCTCTGTAGTTTGGTAAGTAAAATAGTCACTCCTACATTTTGAGTCTTGGGGTGATAGGTGAGCAGCAAGAGCAATGCCTGTCCACACCGAGGAGTTGATGTCTAACAGCAGCTCCTGGGAAATGGAAACAGTAGCTTATTTTTAACAAACCCTTCTAGTCAACTGGACAAAACTGCCTCCAGGACAGCCTTGCTTGAAACTTTGGCCATCCTTTAGGGATTCAACAATGAATTTGCCTTGGGGGAGAAAGTATCAGCTCCAAACTGGGGAAGTACTACTTAGGAAGTCACTTCCATGGAGGTAGCTGGATGCTCGCTACATGCATTTTTAGTAGTTATTTACTGAGTGATAGCATACATCCATTTCCCAGTCATTTCTCACTTTCTAAGAGGCAACCATGGTCATACTATGTCATCACCATCCATACTTGGTTCTAATGATTTATGTTTTCTCATGAAAGGCTTCCCAAATGGTTTTATTTTTTCCTGCTCTTTATAAATGTGTCAGTTATTGCTATCCCACCCTGCTCTATATTCCCCTTCTCTCTCATGCCTGCTCAAATTCCTTTAACTGGTCAAATTCTTCATCAATTTCAGGATTTATGCTTTGTTTTTGGTTTTTTTTTTTTTTTATATTTGCATGTAGACATTGTGCCCTTGTTCATGAAATACCTTTCCACTCTTTCATCTGCTCTGGGACTGTAATGTTGCTGGGCTGCAGAGGTGCCTGAAAAGAACATAAAAAGAAGAAACAGTTAATATATTAAGTCCAGTGTATCTTTTTTTTAATATATATTTAATATGCAATATCCATGAAAACCAGTTTGTGCAATAACTGTTACTCCTCACATTGCCTTGTGTATTCTTTTAATCTTTCACCCTCCTGATCCTGCAGTATCACAGTAAAACATAAAACTGAATGAAAAAAAAAATTATCCAAAATTGTTGAGGGGGAAAAATAGAGAAAATAAAATCAACTATTTGAAATTATCATATGTATTCTCGAGGGGAAGCACATTATGCACAAATCCTGAGCTCCAGAACAGTCAAGAGAAAGAATTTTGAGCTTATAAAAATGCAAATGTTTACAGATAGTCATCTTTCCTAAGGGCGGGGTGGAGTATTTCAAGATTAAATGGTGATACTGTTTTGTTGCACAAGGTCATTGCTAGGCTGCAGGGGTGAATAATAGAACAATTTGGTCATTGTGCCACCTACAAGATGAGTGAGTGGTCTACTGTTTGCCTATCTAGATGGCTGTTTAGTCTTTTAGGCAACGATTGATCTTTTAGGATGCAGGATACTGGAATAATCACAAGATGCAGCCTCCAGGGCCTGTCAGGAATGAGCTCAAGGCATCAGCCAAGAGCATGGAAAACAGGAATCTTCTCCGCGGTGGACTGAAGAGATTGGTCAAACAGCAGTATTGAACTGAGAAAGGCAACTGGGAGAAGTGTACCTGGCACAGAAACATTTGGTTCTGCAAAACCCGTGGAAGTTTTAGACACTCGTATCTCCTTGCTCACACACAATTATTCCCCTAACTTGGCATGCTTATTCTGTGCTCTCCACTTCCATCCAATTTAATAAACTGACTGAGTTTGAACAGGATTAACACTAACAGAATAGTCAAGAAAACAGTTTCAAAAAAGTTAAGATGTAGACACATATTATGAAAAGCCTGTTTTCACTCTTCTCCAATCAAACCCACCATGAGATTTTGCCAAAAGTCCCCTAGTTGATACAGGATGGTGAGGTGGGCACTCAGACCTTGGTCACCTTATTAATTTTTGACCAAATATTGTAACGATCCAAATACCCTAATTCTTACTCTTATGTTAAAAGTCTCATAGTAAGGAGATTAGATACAGGCAATCCACTTAAATTTTCTGTGACACATTTTCTGTGTCTATTAAAATGTGTGATGCTTGTGTCATTAGCATGTTGGTCATGGAACTGAGCTGAAGTACTGGCACTGATTTGTCAAATCTGGCCTTTCCAAATGGTCTGCAAACCAGTCTGAATTTTCCTGAAATGGTACTGTTTCCTCAAAAGTTAAATGAAAGGTCTCCAGAAATATTTCTTTGTGCATCTTGGTTTTGCTTGCTTTACACCATTAGTGACCTACATTATATGGAATGTTTTCTGTTTGTCAATTATATACACTAACCCTTAGAAACAGCAGAAGCACCTATTTTCTCACAGAAGAAAAAAAATTATGAAATCTGTTGGATATTGAGGATTAATTTGGAAAATTTTTAAATCCTCAGGGAGAAGATTCTGTGGAGATATAAGAAATTTCTCCTTATTTTCAGTCAATGTGTTGCATGTTTTTGTGCTATCCCTGTGTATCAATGCAAGAGGAACATTGACTATTGTGTGCCTTGAAAAATGTATCCACTTAGAGAATTCTACCATAAAAGATAATGATTATATGTACCCCTCCCACCTTTGCTTCCTTTCTGTGAAGAAAATAGGACATTATTCCAATTTCATAGAAAAAGTACTGAAGCACAACCTACCTACCTTCCCTCAAGACAAACGGAAGCAGGTACAGATATGTACCCAAACTGCAGTGCTTTAAACACATCATCTCCTTCTTAGCTGTACCAAAGCTAATTTTATCTGCCCGAGAGCGAGGAGATATGACAGAACTGTGCAGAACACATCTGCCAGGCTTATAAAGCTGTACTGAGAAATGCAATTTCCAAGTGTCTGGGGAAAGGAAGCCTCACTGAACTACAGCCATAAGTACAGAGGAGGATGCTGAACTGCAAACAGAATGCAAGAGAATTTGTTTTATGTATGTTCAGGTAGTTTTATATTCTCCTTCTGGGAAGAAATGCAAGAAATGTCCTCAACAGAACAGTCTGCAGGATTGCTTACCTCATTATTTTGATTTTTCAATTGACCTCTAGATACGGAGAGGTAAGGTAGTATTTTTAGCAACATCCAAAATGGGCAGGAGCCATTTACTGCTCACAGTCTCTTTTGATTGCTTCTCTTGAACAAGGAGAAGAATGTAACAGACATTCAGGTAAGAAAGAAAGAGACAATGAACCTCAGGCAAGCCATAATAATAGCGTAGTTAGGATGATTTATTTATTTCCCAGTCCTTGTGGGCTGCTTTGTGCTGACTTCATCCTGTTGCTTTAACCCTCTAGGCTCTGCATCATCTCGGGTACAGCTGCATAAGCTTCTCCATTCATTTCCTTTGCAGCACTGGGATTTGAACGATAGCGAAGGTGAAGCAGGATATTTATGGCAGGCTCAAAGAACCTGACAGCTTGGGACACAGCTGGCCAGTCACTGCAGCGAGATGTCCAACAGGGGAGAGGGGAGGATGTCAAAACACAGCTCAAAAACCCACACAAATAGGTTATAGAATGGCATACAGTTTACGGATGGGTATTTTTCATTGGGGGGGGCGGGGGAGCGGGAGCGGTGAGAGATCTACTGCACTGGAAAAGAACAGAAATCAGGGTTTTCATTTCCAGTTTAATTCCCAGTCCTGTTATTCATTTCCAGCATCTCCCCGGACAACTCACTTGGGCTCAAACGTTGATAAACCCATTTGTTTTTCTTTCTCCAATCGAAGAGCCTTCGGCTGGAGACTGGGAAGCGCTGAACACCTGCGGCCCCCCCACACACCCCGTTCTCCAGAGGGAGCTGCCAGGGTTCTCCGAGAGGCGGACACGCCTGACGGGAGGCTGGACCCGGAGCTCCCTGATCCCCACCGTCGGCAGCGAGCGACACGCTCGTTCCTGCCGCTCCGGACCCGCCAGCGGCCCCACGCAACAGGGACCTCCTGCCGCAGCGCACCCCGGCAGACACAACGGAGCCTCGCCGGGGCTCCACCGCGCTCCCCGCGCCCTGTGCTCAGCGTCGCCAGCGCGGCTCCCACCGGCTGCTCTCGGGAGGGGGAGGCCGTGGGGGGACAGCGCCCCGGGCCCCGGCGGGCACGGCACTGCACGGCGCCCCCGCGCCCCCTGGGGCAGGGGAGGACCGCGCCCGGGGCGCCCGGCGGTCCCTTAGGGAGCCTCCCCCGACGGCGTCGCCCCCGCCTCCGGGACGGCTCCGGCCCCACGCACGGCCCCCGCCCACCGGGGCAACAGACGCGTCCCGGTCCAGACGGTGGCCGTCCCTCCCTCGTGGGACCGCGGCCTCTCCCGCCGCCGGGGGATCCCCGCCCCTTCGAGGCAGCCCGCGTCCCCGCTGGCGGCGGCCCGCGACCCACAGGCGGAGGAACGCGACACGACAGCCCGCCTCGCCCCGCCCCCGTCCCGCCCCGCCGGAGCCGCTCGTGGCAAAGTCACCGACCCCCGAAGCCCGCCGGGCTCCATCAAACGCCGCGGCCCCGCCCGCCGACGTCATGGAAACAAGCGCGTCAGCCTCCCGCCCGCCAGTGGCGGCGGCGGCGGCGGGCGGGCATCCGCGCGGGGCCCCGCCCCCGCGGGCGCCGTGCCTACCGGGGCCCCGCCTCCGCCTCCCCCATTGAAGACTCCGCACGTCGGGTCCCCCCTTCCTCGGTCGAGAGAGGGGCCCCGTCACGTGGCCCGCACTCCGCAGGCGGCGAGGGAGGCGGCGGGGACCGGCGGCCGCGGCGCCGGGAGAGGAGGGGGCGGTGGGCGCGGGCAAGTGAGTGACCGCGGCGGGCGGGCGGAGGCGGGAGGCGGGCGGATCGCCGCGCTCCGCCCCGCCCCGCCCTGCCCGGTGGCGCCCGGCTCCTGTAGCGGTTGCTCTGCGGCGCAGGGGCTCGGCGGCGCGCTCGGCGCTGGCCGGTGCGTGCGGGGGAAAGGAGGCGGGCGGGCCCCGGGGAGCAGCGGCGGCGGTGGCGGCGGCGGTGGGAGCGCCCGCGAGGAGGGCGAATCGCTGATTCCTGCCGGTGAGGCGACGGGGGCGGGGCGGGCGGTCCGCGCCCCCCTCCCTCCCTCCTTCCTTCTCCTCCCCCGGCTCTCCCCGCACCGGTGCCCCCTCCCTCCTTCCCTCCCCAATTCGGTCGCCGCTTCACCCCCCCCGCCCCCTCTCCCGCCCTCCTCGCGCGGCCGCAGGGCGGGGGCGGCGCGGCGGGGCCGGCCGGCCGTGGGCAGGGCGGGGAGCGCGGGGACCTTGTGCTCTCGGCGAGCGAACGAGCGGGCGGCGTCAGGTTCACGGGCGCCTCGTCCTGGCCCCCGGCTGGCGGCTGTGTCGGCCCCACGGCGCAGAGGTAAGCTCGGCGGCGGCGGCTCGGGGCGGCTCTCCTCCCGGCTGGCCGACCGGGGTGGGCAACAGCGTAGCGGCAGGTGCAGCGCTGCTCCGCTCCCGCCGCGGGGCTGCGAGCAGTGGCTCGGGGGGGCGGCGCGGCCGGAGGGGCTGGGTGCCGCGCTTCCGGGCTTTCGCCGGTTCTCCCCGCAGGTAACCGGAGCGTGCACCTGGCCGCCACCGTGCAGCCGGGGCACCGCGTGACCTTGAGGGCAGCAGATGCGGGGCTGAGCCGCCGCGGGAGCGCACCGCCGTACCGTCGGGGACCCCGCGGCTGGACACGGGCGGCACGCCACGGTCCCGCAGCTGCCGGCGGGCGGGCGCGCACACGCCGTGGATTAAGGTGGTGCTCAGCCCTCGCCGCCCGCCGGGTTAAGTAGCTGGGATTAGCCCGCTGCGGCAGCACGACACCGACATCCCGGGCGCTTCGCCGCCCCGCGGGGGCTGGGAGCCCGGCACCCGCACCCGCGCAGCCTCCCCCGCCGCTTGCCTCCCTACCTCCCTCGCCCGCCCGCCGCGCCCCCAGGGCGGTGTTTTTGGCCGCGGCTGAGTCGTACGCAGCTTTCCGTCGGAGCGGGCGGGCTGCTTTGATTTATCGATGCCTGGCCGGGCTGCTCATCGACCGGCGCGGACGAGGAGGGGATGCGGCACCACTTCGGGTGCCGGGAGAACGAAGCCCTTGCGGGCGTTTCGCCGCGGGTAAGCCTGGCCCCGCGCGGGTCCGCTCCGCGGTGGGAAGCGCCTCTAACGGCGGTGTCATCCTCGTCCCAGGGGTGCGTGTAACCTTTGGCTGTCGCACCACGTGAGTTTGGGAGCGGACTGGAGCCTCCGCCGGGGATGGCTGGCCGCTGCGAGCGCGGGAGGCAGCGCTCGCGGTGGGGAGAAATGGGGTGGGTGTCCGCGCCGCCGTCTGCCCGGGCTTCCGGCCGAGCCTCTCGGTCGGTCGGTAAAGGCTGAAGTCGGAAGGGACTTAGGATTTCGAGAAGAAGATCTCATGAGAAGCTGTCGGGCTGAAGTGGTCTGTGGTCCTGAGGAGCGTTTCCTTTAGAGCGGCCGTGCGAGTGGTGTTTACCGGGGGCAGGAGGGGGGGCTCAGCCTGAGCCCGGGGAAACGTTCAGAAACCGAGAGCTGTGGTCGAGTCCGTCCCAGGGTTCGCAGCCTGGGGGGCAGTGTATTAGTTCAGCTGTAATAGGCGTTTATGTAGTACTGTGCATGTTCCATACTCCACAAAAATCTTTTTTACGTTTGACTTTTTAAACGGTCGCGGGTGGTGACGAGAGACGCAAACAGTAACAAAATTTCGGGGGCTTTTTTTTCTCGTGATTTTGAGATCCACGTTACAGAAATCCGTAAATATCTGTTTTATACGGCATTCGTAAATTTGTAACTCCAGATGCGGGGGCTTTCTTCTCAAGGTCCGTTCAGAAGGAACTGGTGATAGTACCTTATGCTGTGTCTGAAACCGTGATTCTGAGAATGTTTGCTGGTATCTTGCCTCACAGTGCTTGAGAGGTGACTACCTAGGTGGCCATTCAAATCATATCCCTTCTTAGAAGTCAAGTTCCAAGCCCACTTGTGAAATATCTTCCATCATTAGTGGCTGGCAATCTTGACTTCCTGGGGAATGAAGTGGGTGTGCCTTTGGAAAACCACTGCCTGTAGAAAAGCTGCTGCATCTCTGAAACATTCCTGGGTCCTAATGAATTTGGGTTAAAATAAAGGGTTTAGGTGCTTGAAAAGGTGTTGGTTAGATAACTTGCTAATTCCTTGGTTCACCATACAGTGTGTTCAGAAGGTGGTAGCTGTAGCTATAGCTAGGGCCATTTTTTCCCCCGTTTGTTGGTGCTTTTCAAGGATTTCTTCCAAACACCACAAATCGTGAATTCCAATAGAAGTAAACTTGTGTATCTTTAAACTATTGGCTCTTCTGGCAGGAATAGCTTCCAATGTACTAGGACTTTAATACTTATGGCATAATGAATGGAAACTCTCGGTGTCAGTGGAAAAAGTGGTCACTGAATTCAGTGAGGGAAAAAAACTCATACACTTAAATGTGAATTTTCGGTCTGGAACAGCATCACTGTGTGGTTCGGTTAATTGCTGCTCCCACTGTTGATTATGGTAACTGACCCAGGTTAGGTTAGCTGAAGGAAATGTGAATCCTGAGTTGTGTACAGACACTTGCAGGTTTTCCCAATCAATGTTCCTATGTGGGTGCTAAATTGCCACATTATTACTTCTATCCACTCAAAGAAAAACGCTGCTTTCCATGTGGATCATTAAAATGATACAAGTCAAAAATAATTTTAAAGGGAATTGTGGATGTACTCTTTGTAAGAACACATACTGTTACTACTGCATATTAAGCAAAAGTGTTTGGGAATTCAAAGCAGAAAACAAGACTTCTGTCGCATTAGCATTGAGTAAACTGTGTATCGGTTTCTTACACAAAGTTGCATTACATACAGATAGTGGTACAAGGAAAGGATCCCCATTCATGTAATATATATTCAGCTAATAATCTGGGGGTAATCCTGCAAATTAAAATCCACTGTTGTCTAAAATTAGAGTGTCATTTAGAAAGTCAAAGTGTCCTGTAGCAAAGGCACAAAGGTCTATCACTACTATTATCTTTAACTGCTTGAATTTATTTGGAAAGAAGAATATGATAAATGAGGGGCAATCATGAGATGATACTAAGAAGGAAGAAACATAGGCTGGATCTGCTAAAGCCACCTCAAAAACAGATGCTTTGGGAGAATTAACTTCACCGACATTTAAGATTTTAGAGCTGGGAGCTTGCTATTAACTGCCAAGTTCAAAATGGACCTGCTGAAACAATCAATAACATGCCATAGCAAGCAAGTCTCTCTTGACATGAGGGTGGACAAGATAACCTAAAGTATCTTCTAACTCGAATTTCTTCCATTAAGGTAGACTAAATATTAATGGCATTCTTTACCACTGAAATATGACCCCAGTAATGTCTTTCAGTGTTTGAACTGTTTATTTTAATATATGTTCTCTTCTATTTTTAAAGAGAAAATAATACTAGTGCCACAAGGGATTCACATTTTGCTCAAAGTCAGGTTTCAGTTAGCAAAATTTAATGCAGAATAACGAACAGCTATGATTAGTCCTGGGCATTTAAAGGTAAATATCTTTTGAGAAACAAGGGAGACTGCTTGAATCTCTAAGAGATCTCTGTTATAGAAGTTCATGCTTATTTTATTACAAAAGGATCAATACAATTGCAGTAATAGTCTTAAATTTGTATTCTCTAGTATTCTCTACTTGTCTTAAAATGAGTAATAATAATAAGACTTGTTAAAAGTTGCAGTACAGGTGATAAGGATCTTTCTCTATAAGGTATTTTAATTAAAAGCTAGATAAAATCTAGGAGTTGCAGTATTGTGTCTAAAAAGCTAAGATTAGCTCTGCCTACTGCCTTTCTAGAGTGTGTGCAATGGTCTCAAGCAGGTTTTTGGGTTTTTTTTATTCAAACCTGTTAAGTTTTTTCTGAAGACATTTTTATTTCTTCTTGCAAAATTTAACAGATTGAAGAACAAGGGAGGCAGGAGAGAGGAGGTGATACTCTTGCTGATTTGAAAAAGAAAAGTGAGCCTATGATGCTTTATGTAGAAGATGGGTATTTCTCACAAGCATTAAGATTTACTAATTTAATTCAAAATAGCTTGCCTTTATAAATGTTGGATTCCTTCACTTTTCACTAACTAATGTTAGTGTTCTCCTAACTTAGGTTTCAATTAGCTGAAATGGCCATGTTCATTAATTGAACAGCAGAGTGATAAAAAAGTGAGAATTTTTTGTTAGTGAAGCCCCCCAAACATCTGTTATTGCATGTAAAAAATAAAAATGTGTTCAGCAGTTTCACACAGATGATGTAAGCAGTGATAATGAGCAGTAGAGAAGGAGGATTTCCAGGAGGTGACATGTACAATGAAATCAACAGGCAAAATATTAGACTAACCCATCTTGAAACAGTTGCACCTACTCACACTGAATGTAATTTCTGCACAAATACATGGTATTGTCCGGTTTGTCTTTTATTTTTAAATTATCAGGCGTTCAAATACAGTTAATTAAAATGAATTTCTAGTTTTCATGACAGATTTCACTTGATATGAGCAGTATCTTTGAAGGATCTGTCTGTTCAAGCTATTCATATTCCAATACATGTTATGAAAATTATTTCTGCTGCCACTTATAAGTCTTACTCTAACTGACAGATGACAGCAGGAGGTGTTATTAGTTTAATTTTGGTGAATTGCAAAGTAGGAATGAGGCTTTCTCCATTGGTATTGCAAAGGTCTGCGGGGAGAAGAAATCTAAGGAAAATGTAGGAGGCATTAAAAAAAAAAATCAGAAATAGCTCTGAAAATAATTTTTTTTTTTTTCCAGTAAGAGATAAAATGTAATTGCTGTTACAAAGCAGACAAATAACATCTGCCTTGCCTTTGAAGGGTAATGGACTGAGAAACAGAATATATTCCTCCTTACTGGTGTTTGCAACAGTACTGTGCAGTTAAAGAGTGCATGGATGCATTTGGAGGATGACATTTGATAAACTTTGTTGCTGGCTGCTAAGTCTGGCTGGTTCTGCCACTTACAGCATAACTTCTCTCAGCACTAGGGGTAGCCCTGGCTTATTGCTGGCCATAATCTGATGCTGCTTTGGAGAAGAGAGTTAGGTAAGTTTCTGCATGGCCTCCTATTTACAGTGGACTTCAGTGGTTTGTATGTCCAGTTTTCTTAATATTGTGTATGAGCTGGATGTTGCCTTAATTCCCAGTGAGCACAGGAAACACCATGTTCTTAAAACACACTTCGGGGAGCCTATCACTTGTAATCTGCTACCCTTACTTGTGCCCTTATATTCACAGAAAGATAAGGTAGCAGCAGGGAAAACAACACTATTGGGTTCTCACCACTTGGTGTACAGTGTCTGGTCAGAGGAGCCCCAGGATGTACCATGCTCTGCATAGTTGATAGCAATAAACCCCAACTCAAGGCAGGAAAGATGATTCAGCCCACTCTGCTTTAAGCAACTATCTAACTTCTGGGGCTCAGCCCAAGGGTCATAGTGGTGTGCTCTTTTTCTGCTTATGTCTGCATTAAAACTTAAACTTTAATATTGACTTTAAGATTTTGAATCAAAGATGAACTTAATCACCTTTACATTAAATACACCAGGGAAAGAAAAATCAAGTGCTGTTTGCTGGAGTGTTACAGATGTGCCCTTATGTAGAAATCACATAACTTTTCTTCCACTTGTTGTTTGACCAGTGACTGGTGGCTTGTCTGCATGGCTCTTTCAGGATTGCCCCTGTGTCTCTGCAAATACAAGGATGTGTTGCTTGTGGTGTGTATTTTGGCTTCTGTCTGGATTTTAAATAAATCAAAACAACTGGTGGCTCCTTATGGGGATAGGAGGAAGAGTCACTCGCTGTGTTTGATGGAGTTTTTCCACTGTAGAAAGAAATAACCATAGTGCTATGGTCTTTATTGAAATAAGTAGCTTAGGCCACTCGCAATAAAAAAGTCTTGTAGTTACAGCACAGGTTTTTTTTTTTTTTAAATACTTGTAGAGTGTTCTAAAAAGTTTAAAGGTGTTCACTGTGACTCTCCAAAAGCTTGGAAAACGTTTGGTTTTGTATGGTAGGCGTTTCAAGAGATACGAGTCTTAAATCCCTATCAAATGATTGGTTAGTAATTTTTGTTAATATGTTTGATGCTTTTTTAATATTCCAAAGTTTTGTCAGGCTTTTATGAAGACCTTCTAAAGCTGCCTATTGATCAGCATAATCCAAGTGACTGAGGACAGAGAGAGCATCATTTGTAATTGCCTATTTGGCTTGTCACTGTGAGTGTGTCATGGGCTGGCTGAGGTGGCCTCATGGCTACTTTCATTTCCACCTTAGACTAACTGCAATAATTCCCCCCTCCTTTGTGCCATCTCTGCCAGTTTGAGTAGACTCAGTGCACCACTAGATGATTTTTTACACAATCTTTGTGCACAAAGTCTCTTCAAGGTGAGAAGTGAGGCTCACGTGAGGGAAGCAACATGAATCTTTGGATTGGTGGTTGGGAATGTTCCTCCTTGTGTCACATGAAATGATTCCCCGGAGAGTATAAACCTTTTCACATAGGAGAACTTGAGGTTATTGTTCTGACAGTAGATGGGAGAGTGGTTTGAGTGCCAGCCTTTAACTAATGGTGTTCCGGAAGATTATATTTGGGTTAAGACACATGAATTATATTCCTAGGTGGTTTCTGATACTACAGTGGAGGAAAAGATAATGTGCTTATTGTGTTGTGCATCCAGACTTTCTTTCAGATGTTTTTACACAGACAAACCTGAGTAGATAGTAATAAGAAATAAGTAGAAAAGGTGGCAGGTATGGTTAGCCCTTAAACTATCTGAGAAAGGGTGGTATTTTTGAATCTCTTCTGGTTATTTAGATGTAGTAGAGAGTAGATCAGTATCTTAATATGTATGTTGAACAGGAGTTTTTTCATTTCCATCTAGCTGCTGCTGCTATCGGTGCAGACATTGCACTTCATATTACTTTACATTGCTTGGGTCTGCCAATTTTTCTCTAGGGAATGAAGCTGGTGCAGAACTTCATGAAGCCTATGGAATACAGTGCAAATCAATACTTAAATTAGAGCAGTGTCTAGCAGCCTCACTCTGAGGTTGTATGAAATGTGAAATGATTTAAACTGGCTGCCAGGGTCTGTGCCAGATGGCTTTCAAATATGCATAGTTGAGAATGACAGCTGGAGAGGGTAGGGAAGGTTCTTTACCACTGCTAGCACAACTGCTTTACTTCTGCTTTTTTAATAACGCAAATCATTTCAGCTTGTGTTCACCTACTTCTGCTCCGAAATCCATGTAGTTAACAGTGATGGTGATTTTTCATATTCTGCAATGAACTTGCTTTGCACAGTGAAACATCTTGACGTCTTCACAAGAGTCTGCCTTCAGATGCATTTTGATAATAGGCAGATCTTGTTGTGGTGACTGCAGATCTAAGGATTTGTTCCTGAACTAGAGCTGTGTTTCTAAAGTGAGTTGAAAGAGATTTGGGAATAAAGGACTAAATTCTCTAGGATTTGAGGAAAGCATGGCCTCTTTTTTTCCTGGATTTGTGTGTACGTGTGTTGTTTACTGGTAGTAGAGGCACTTACAGTGGAGTTATCGTTCATATAGAGTCAGCCACTCTGCAACGCATACCAGGTTATGGGAACCATTTGGAAGAACTTTAGTACAAATACACATATCAAAAAAAACCCCAAAAACCAGCATATACAGCAGTGGTACATACTAAGTCTTGCTTGTGAGTGATCAATTTGTGTATGGCTTTCTTTTTTTCTTATTGATCCTGGTGTTGCTGGGCACTGGACAGCAGCTCCTCAAATTATATTAGTAAAATAGTTTAGAAAAAGTCTTGGTTGTGTGAAGTCTGACACCCTAAAGCTGTGTTGTGCTACCTTCTAACACAGAAAATTGGTTACCAGATGGAAAAATACAACGGATGTGTGCTTGAGGGGAGTACTTCATGTTTTCTGGGAAGATAGTAATAACATTTTTGATAGGTGGACCTCTCATTTCAAAACTGCAATGCTGAATTTGCATAGGCTCAAAACTTTATATTTACCTTCTATTGATAGTCAAAACTAAGGCTACAGAAATGAATATGGAGAATAAGGTTATATACATAAACCCTGGGCAAAATGCTTTGAACTGGACAAAGTAAATACATGTTACCTTAAGGCAGTGATTGTAAAACAGGCCAATTTCAAGCTCCTGATGGGGAGCTGCCAAAGGCTCCTCCTGAGCATTACTGAGCTGACAAAGTAAAAACACTTCTGACCCGCTTTCCTCTTCACTGTCACAGCTGACAGTAGCTGAAAGTGGTGCCGTGGTGGTAGGGCTACTGCATGGCCTTAGATTCCTGGAGTGAGGGTGAACAGGAGACCTGAGGCTGCCTGGCACCTGTACCCTGCTGTGGGGAGGAGGATGCCTGTAGGAAAGGTCTTGGCCATCCTGCAGACAGAAAGCCTGAGCCAGCTGCAGGGCTGTCCTGTGCTGGCAAAGACTGGCCCATGCTGGGGGCAGCATGAGCAAGAGCGTGACCAATGGGTTTTAGTCATGCTTGTGAGGCCACATCCAAAAATGGTGCCTTGTTTTGCACCTCTCCTGACAGTTGATGAGGGGCCATCCTGCAGTGTGTGGGGAGAAGTAGAGTGAGGTGGCTTTGCTTGACCTGGAAGGGGGAAAGCTAAAGAGGGACCCTGGTGATGGTCTGTAGTGGGGCCTTGCAGGGAAGGTGCAGCTAGGCTCATCTTTTTCCCAGGATGAGCGTGGGGGTGTGGAGAAGAGCTTCCATGATTGACTTGAGCTGGTGAGGCCTGTGCTGGCTGGAAGGGGCAGTCCCAACACCGTGTGACCTTCAGGAGGAACCGCTGGTGTTGCTGCTGTCTTCCTTGTCACCAGTTCTCATCTAGGCTGTCCCCTGACCTTGAGGTCAGGTGAGCGGTGGTGCTGGCGTAGGGCTGTACCTTCTGGCAGTGGCACAGGCTTGGGTATTCCTAAACTAACTGTGAAGCCACATCCTTCCTCTTGCTCTGACATGGTAGTGCAGCTGCTTGATATGTGAGTTCAGCCCAGCCAACTGTGCTTAACTTTGGCAGAGCAATCCTGGCCACTTACATAAGCATCTTAAAAAACTGAAACTAGTCACTCTGGGCTGCTTCTGTTGCCGAAGCGACACAAGCGCATCTAAGATGAGATTCGTGTGACTATTTTAGATCATGTCCTAGGTGGCTAAATTCAATGTTTTGATAATTATGTTTGAATTTATCCATTGCCTATTTACAAAAAGCGCCTGAAGTGCCTACCTGAGAGGTAGGTGTTCCCATTTGGTCACGTGAATCTTTCATATGATGGGAGGAATGTAAAGTTTTAACCCATTAAATGCACACAGGCTTCAGAACTTGTGATAGACCCTTCAGGTGGTGAAAATAGGTGATGGGGAAGAGCACAATTTCAACACTGACTTCTAAAAAAACTCTTACATCAGCTGCATGCTGTCTATTACCAATTATTGAAGTACTAAATCTTGGGGAGTGATTAATGCTAGAATCAGTAGTTGTTCAGCTGTGTACTAAATAGAAAGTTTTCAGGTTAAAAACTGAGATAACAACAAGCCTCTGTAGATCCTTAAAGACAGCTGTAGTAATTCTAAAGTGTAATATTCTGTGGAATTTGCTGTAGAAACTTAACCAAGAGGAAGGATGCTCATGTTTCAAGGGGCTTTTCAGCCCTTTCCCCTGCACCCTACTTACTTTATATAAATGGATCATGTGTCTTAACTTGCTGATTAGAAGCCTAATGTCAGCCTCTCAAATGTAAAGTGTGTTACAAACGTAGTTATTTGGGAGCTTAGCAAGGGTTCAGTTGTGGAATGAATTAGAATTTGTGGTATATTTCTTGTGAGTATGGTTTCATATTTGCTTAACTCGGGCAGGTTCAGTGTAGTTCTGTGCTGTGTTTTGAGCTGGCACTGGTAATGGATTATCTGTATGGTGAGTCTGGTTAGATAACCAGTCTGCCTGAAAAAAAAAGCATTTTTCCTATCTGTATAAGCTTTTCATGTATTTGCAGGAACTTCACTGTTGTCACAAGAGACTGCAATAACCTGGGGAAGGAAAGGATGATCAGAGTGGTTGGAATGCATCCTGATACTTGATCATCACCATGTTTGTGATGGAAGAAGCATGGCTTTCCTTGCTGTGGTTGCTCTGCATAGAACATAGCTGGGGTCCTGGGAACCACCCAGGCACAGCACACAAATAGTGAATACTGCAGGAGCCCTGGTTTTCAACAGCAAAACCGTGAGATGGCCTTGTTGCATGATGGGGGTAAAACTTTTTAGTCAGCTATAAAATATCATGTAAGCTCTGTAAGATGGCAACCAGTTCAGCCCACTCTGACTTACTAATTTTGTGAATCTGCCACGTGAAAATGAAGCTGAGAAGTGAACACCACTTTCTTGTAGATGGGGAAAAGAAACAGCTATCTAACTTGCTGAAGGGTGGTTCTTCTATTTTTAAAACTTGAAACAAGTGAAGGCTAAATTATGTAGCTATAGGCACATTCTTCTTTGGTAGGTAGTAATCAAAATCTAATGATTCAAGCTGTCAAAGCTTTTTAAAGTTCATGTGAAGTTTAAAATGATGGGAATTTATCTTTTCTTTGGGAGGAGGAGTGTTTTGCTGCTCTTCTAGAGGAAACTTTGAGACAAAGGCATTTATTGCACTTGCGTGAGTTTCTCATATACAGACTTCTAAAGAGTGAAACCTAGAAATAGCCACCCAAAAAATTATTTGATAAATGCTTAAGATTGGAAAGAATTTCATATTAGCTTAGCCTCTTACCAACAAGTTAAGAATTGCTGACTTTATTTAAGAAAAAAAATCCAGTCAATTTTGTAGACTAAAAAAGCAAGTGGATGTCTGTCTGTGGAGTTTTTGCAAGGAAAGTATGTTGTCTCATGTTGGCCTAGAGTTTTGGGTTCACCTGCATGAGGTGGCAACAGAATATTAATCTGCCTGCTCAAAGTCTATTCCTCTTTCCAAAACTATTTCCACAGCCACCTCTGTGTCAACACCGTTCAGTCATAATTGTCAACTCCAAAGCAAGCTGATCAATGGAAATGCTAAATAAAGCACCAGAGCTCTTGCCTCAGAGGCTGTGTAAAACCAGATTTGCTGGTAGGTGTGTGCCTCCGTGAATGCCAGCAGAAAGGTTTGCTGTTTGTTACCTTCTAGTCCAACGCTGCTGCCTGCCTTCCTGGCTCCTTTGCTTGTGGTCGTCTTGAACTCTGAGTTTTTCAGCCTGTTTTCCATGTGAAGTTGTTTTTTAAGAACTGGAAAACCAAAAGGTTTTAGCTTTTCTGAAACTGAGAAACAGCAGAATCCATAGGAATAAAAACTTGAATTGCAGCTCTATAATGGTTTTGGTTGTTGAGTATTTTGGTTGGTTTTTTTCTCTTTTTTTACACATATGAAGCATCAGGCCTTATGGTACTTGTTAGTACTGTTAAAGTTGCTCCTGCCATTTGTCAGGTACGAGACTTTTAAGATGTGACAGCTGGTTGAGGATCAGAAACAAAACACCAACTCTACTGCCCATTGACATACATGTCTACGAAAGACCGAGGAAGTTCTTGGCATGCTTTAAACCAAGTGCATTAGATTTGCAGGCACAGCTCTTTTTGTGCTTTCTTGCAAGGTATCTTTTTCACAGCTGATAAGTGAAATGATGTTTGTACTCCCTCTGCTGGCTCTGCAAATGTAGCTTTCATGAGCTTAAATAGCTGAGTAGCACCTCTTACATATATGCCTGTGTGAAATTCTGAGTTAAGAACAGTGTAATGAATGGAAGAGGGATTTTCCTGAAAAATGGGTCAACAAATAGTTGCTGAAAGCTAATCAGGTGTCTCAGATGCTATCTCCTGCTATAAGGGTAAACACCGGTGTTGTATATACCTTTGTAATTGTAGTCTGATCTGGTTTTGTGTATCAACAATTGGATGGGGCTATCCATTAAAATACTTGTACATCTAGTCATACACATAAGCCCTACTTCTGTAGGTATTGTGTGCTATATGTACTTGAAGAGCTATGATTAGAAGCCTCGCGTGGGGGAAGAACACTTATCTGCTTCCATAAATTAGAGTGCCATATGCATTTATTTGCTAATTCTGAGACTACTTGTTTCTTTCTATGTGCACAGATATTCAATATAAAAATTCTCCGGCACAATGGAAGAAGTTTGGGCTTGAACAAAGTCTTGGTATAGATAGGTATTATGTGCATAATCAAAACCATTGCACTTGGAAGTCAATAGACATCTTTACATGCCAATGTGGTTCATTCTGTTATCTTGTTTTCTGATATTATTATTCTATTATACTATTGCTCTAGTTATTTTTAGTCTGTGGAATTCAGTGACAGTTTAACAGTTTTAGAGAACCAAAGGGATAACCCACACTAACATACTGGTCAGTAACCGAATAAGTGGAGAAATAAGCCAAACTGGCTTTTTACCATTTTCTAGTTCAAAATATCTCTGAACAAGAGCCCTTGAGCCTTGTAATGTGCAGTCTGGATCCTTGTTGTGAAGTCTGAGGATATTTTGTGGATTTTTGACCCTGCAAGGTGCATTTCCTGGAAAGCAGTCTTTTGTCCAGATGCTTTACTTGTATAATTGAAGACTGTCAAATATTTGAGAACAGTAAAACTCAATTAGGAATTCAGGGCAGCCACTGTAGTTTCTCCTGAGGAATTTCTCTTTGGGTGTACCTGTGGCTGTCTGCAGATGTCTTCAGGCATTGCTGTACTGAGAAGGGACTGTTTGGCTGCAAAAAAACAGGCAGTTGACCAGGTCTTCACACAGAGGTTAGAACAAGTAGTCTTCTCCTAGCAAGTGTGTTCTCCCTACTTAATATCCTCCTCTTCCCCCTGCTATTGTGGATTGAGTTTTTGAAGTTTATCCCTGTGACTTGGCTTATGATCAGAATTCAGAGTTTTACTGCCATGCTCAATACTTTTTTTTTAATGTCCAAAGTACTATTTTAATAAGCATGTAAATTGACAAGTAAACCAAAAATTGTGGACCTCCATAATATAGGCCATTACATTTAACTTAGCAATGTCTGCCTTCAACCTTGGTCTTGTCAAACAAGAACAATGGAGGATTCTCAGTGCACAGGGAAATGCATCAATTTTTTTGGAACATCTAATAGTAATGTTTCAGAAATCTCCAAATTAAGGAGTCAGAGATTCCTGATCTTAAAATAATAAAATAACTTGGTTTAGGCTTCCTGTGGGTAATTTTACCATGATGCAATTGTTTAAATACTTGAAAATATTTGCTCTGTGAAAAGTACTTTGTGACAGGTAATGGCTTATTTTAATAATAATTGCTCAACAACAAGGTAATGTTTTAGTAACTGCCTGCTTTTTCAGTTTTAAGGAAGAAAGCTGTCTTGAACGCTGTTTAGCTTAATTATGTGCCTGAGGCATCACACATCAAACTAGATTGTGACTTTGACAGACAGCTGTGTAGCTGCCTAAAATTGTTTGTTCCTTTATACTTAGTTTGATTCTAGATTCTGACTCTACTCTTTGATCACATTGCTGAGTTCCTTCATAAGATAACTGCTCTACACTGTTCAAATACTAACAAAATTAGTTATTGCACCACCACCCCAACCCTATCCCCTCCCTCCCCAAAAAAAACCCAAACAGAACCCCAAACAAACCAACCTCTACCCTAATTTCATGCTGTATTGGATAGAGCAGAAGATTTCAAAGGCAATGGATACATTTGTAGAAATCTTGACTCTTGTAGCAGGAATATGACACACTAAGTAGCAACTTGCTATTAGTAATCTAGAGCAAGCTATGAGCTACTGGTAACAAGTCTGAGTGCAAGATACAAAACTACATCTAAATGTTCAGTATAATGCATGGGTTTTTTTCTGAAGGTGAGCTGGGAACATTGTTAATGAGCTGTGCTGCTATGTCTGAATAAACATGAAGGAGATTTAGGCATCCGTTGGTATAAATTTTTGTCTCTCTTAAAGCACCCCTTTCCTTGAGAAAAGGAGGAAATGGAAAACAAATGTTGTAAAACAATGGAAGTAAAATCAAACTAAGAAGTTAATAGGTTAGAGACCGTTGTAGAACCTGGCTGTCAGTCTGCTTGTCATGGTGTACAGATCTGAACATGTGTGTAACTTAAATGAGCCAAATTCATAACACCTTTGAAATAAGGTGTGTGCTTGGTTTTCACTGTGTAGGACTGTTCAATAAGTTTCACTTCATCTGCCTTACCAGTGTTTTCCTTACCTCAGATCTGAAAGTGTGAATAACAAGTCTGCCACTTGTTACTAGCAGACTTCATGCTTGCACCAGTTTTTTCTAAGTCTTGTCTACCTCAGGTAGATTTATTTTTTTTTGGAAAGGCTACTAAAATAGTGCTTAATTATTGAGGTTTTCGGATGGCTTTTTCTATACTCCCCTTGACAAACTAATTAGAATAAATCATCCTTAATGGGACTGAAAAGCTAGGAGAGCAGTCCTAGCACAGCTGCTTCCTAGTAGTCTGCTTTCTCTTCTCCTAATGCTAGATGTCCTTCAAGCTTAAGGGTCTACTGAAAGTGCTGAGAAACCAGTTGATGGCATCCTTTGAGGAAAACAGGGATACAGGAGTTTGCTTAGGAAAGTCTAGCAATAGGAACAGAGAAGGAATCTCCCAAAATTACCTTCAGAAAGACTGAGTCCCTAACTGTGGGAGATTGGGTAACTCATGTTACATTTTGCTTCACGGTGCAGCATAATTTTTTGTTTATTTCATGGTACTTTATCTTCTCTGTCACTTCCCTCCACTGGGGAAACAGGCATTTCCCTGAGTGTTACTAACCTCAGGCTAGAGAAAGCTCTTGTCTTCCTTACTCTGCTTTACCTGCATGCTGCATAAGAGAAATTTGTGAGTTGCAGGGTTAAGATTAAAAATATAGTTGCTTTCTGACTTAACAAGGGTTTGTCTGTGAGCCCCTACTCAGCTGTTTGGTCAAAGAAACTCGTGCTGAGCTGAGGCATGCTACAGTCAGACGTGCAATGGTGCTGGTCCTTTGAGGAAGTTGTTGGAAGCCATGAGCTGAACATACAAATTTAGTTTATTTAAAGAGTTTGTGCCATGAGCAGTGATGGCATGCACAAATACAAGCAGGATGCTTGAAGTTTGTCACCTAAATGGAGAAGCTGATACTCCTTTCCCAATTCCCTTTCTTCAGAGACACTGTATGCTTTTGGTATTGCTAGAAACAGAATGACTGCGAAAGTTGCACACCGTTACAATGTGCCACTGTAAAACAAACACTTGTGGGAAGTAGCTTTATGCAGAAGGAACAAAGTGTGTCTGACTTTGCTGAGTCAGAATAATGATCTGTAGTCTTCATGGGTGGATAGACTCTTGGCCCTGAGGGTCAGCTGCAGCTGAACTATGAGCATTTAGCTGAGCTAAATTCACTTGGCTCTCAATCTAGACACCATCTTTTGGAAGGAGAAATACTAAGCTTATCAAATCCACTAGCAATTGCTGCTGAGGATTCAGAGCTACCTTAGCAGAAGACTGACACCTCGCTGTGTTTGCCAATGGTGTTATGTTCCAGGCATGTCAGTGGCTGCTGGTTTGCCACATCAGTTCTGCTAGCCTTGTGCTTTGATAGGGCGGGGGAGTGAAGGGAGTCTAATAGCTGATCCTCAGCACTGAATAGGTTCAGCTGGTTTCGACGAAGTTCTTCAAGGCATGGCATTTCCCTGCCTAGGGCAGTGGTGCCAGAGCTAAATTAGACACCTAGCTCACCTCATAAGTTGAATGCTTACTGATTAGACTTGAAGCACAGCTGTTTGCAAAGTCCATTAGGATCCATTGATGCTGGTGAAGACTTAAGACCTTTGGTTTATGGGAAACTGGAGAAGGGATTTCCTTTACTGGGTGGCATAGGACTTTTAAATATTATCATGGAGCATGGTTTCATTTGCATTTTTCCTGAGGGTTTGGTTTTTTTTTTTCTAATTAATTAATCAATCATGCACTGATGTCTTTGTAATCTCAGAAGCCTAAAGAGCCATGCACAATAAAGATCTTCACACCTGAAAACTTCAGAAATGAGTATTGTTAATTGCACATAGCCAGTTTGTATAGCAATTTTATATAGCCTACCAAAATGGAGAAATTAATTAAATTTTCTAAATCTGCTTGAGCCATTGTCTGACAGTCAGGTGAATTTGCTGTTCAGTTCAAACAAAGTGTCTGCCTTTCACCAAAAAGTGATGCATCATGCTATTTGTTTAGTGGCAAGTCACTTGACAACAGAAGGGAGGTGAACCTTTCCTTGAGGGGAAATTTAATGCCATCTTAAAGGTGGCAGCCACATAGTTCCACGATAAAGATGGTTCTAGCATTAGCTGAATGTGTGTCCTGTCCCTTAAGCTGGCATATGCACACTGCTTGTATGACTTCTACAAATAAATGAGCCTTTCTGGTATCTTGTGGAAAAACTTGTTCAGGCAGTAGAAATGCTGCTATTTAAATTTTTTCACGGGTGGGGGGGGAGGGGGGAGATCCTTTTTGGATGACAGCTTTCTGCACCACACAGCTACAAGTAGCCCACTCACAGATGTAGAGATACAAAATGCATGGCTACCATCACATCTAGTGGAAGGATGGAGGCTTGGGAACATGGCATGGTGCTTTCTTGCTCCTTGGATCCTGCAGGGGGGCAGATTTCATGGCTAAGAAAAAACTATGTTTTTAAGGATCATAGAAGTACATGGAGAAAGCAAGGCCAGTGAAAAAAAAACCAAACCAACATTAGTGAAGGAAGAAGTGCCAAAACCATTGGAGTACTGTATAATGCATGAGAGATGGACTTAGAGCAGACCCAAAATGAAGCACCTTCTCTCAGTGGCTGAAGTGCTGTAAAGAAGAGTAGAAAAGCACACAAGAAGTTACCGTTCTGGGCCTGGGGTTGCCTGTGTGTCTGTTCCAACAGCAGACTTCCCATACTCTATTACTTCATTAATGCTGCTGGCAGAGTCAATGGCTTTTCCCAGTGCAAAAGGATAAGGGTGGCAGGTGTAAGTTGCAGTGTGGTTAGTGTCAAATAGTGAGAGCTGCTTCAGGACCCCTGTGAGTGGGAGTGTTCTGCCTAGTGGGAGTGTGCTACCTACTGTAGCACAGCCGTGCCTTTGGTCACCTGAGGATGTGATGGAATTGCTGCTTTGCTAGATTTACTAAGTGCTGCTAAAATCTCAGCTTTGTGCTTTCTGTCTACTAACACTGCTTATACATTCCCTGTCTTTGTTAAAGAAACAAACTGCTGAGAGAAGTATTTATTACCTTATATTAAATGATGGACCAGGGATTATCATGTGTGTGCTGATCACAGAGCAGTTAATTTACCATCATTCTACAGGCAGGTGCTGATAGCTATATTGCAGTAATGCCTCAACGTGTGTAAAACAATCCCAGACCAGCAACCAACCCCGCATAAATGAGGAAGTTTGGAGTAGCTAGAAGTGTCTGACAGTGCAGGGTGCATGACAATTTAGCCTTGAAGTGGGTGTCAGACTTCAGAAAGATGGAAGAGTATTATCATGAGGAAAGACTAGTTTTGAAACCGGAGAAGTCCCTGAAGTATAAAGCAGTATGTAGCCTCACTAAATGGTAAAATGTGTCAGATAATACCATGAGATGAAACCTACTGAACATGCTTCTTACCCTGTACCAGAAAGAGGAGGCCAATATCTAATCCAGTAGAATGGATTAGTGAGCTAAGCTGTCGAAATTTATCAAAAAGAGCTAAAGGGATGACCAGTATAATCATAATGAAGAATTTTGCAAGAGATTTCACACTTGCATTTCTGCAAAGCCACACACTGAATTCTCAAATTCAAGTATTGAGGTAAAAGAAACATAAAAAGGACCCCTGAACTTCTTGCCAGAACCAGCAGGAGCAGCAAACTTGTGAAGTATTTCTCAAAGTGCTGCTCAAGTGTGAGCTAGTTATGATATTTGAATTAAAAACCCCTCCGTCTCCTTGGAAAGAGAAGATGGCAAACATAACTGCAGTTTTTGAAAGGGATTTTCTCAGAATGACTCTTTAGCCAGGTTATTTGGTGTGTTTCTGGGAGGCAGGAATTAATGACATTCAGGGGAAGCTAGCATAGCTTTCAAAATATGGGTTTCTGAACAAGTAAGGCTCTTTGAGGGTTTGAGGATAAAGGTATACTGTGGTCTGGTATTTCCACAAGACTTGTGAAAAATCTGAAGATGAAGGTTCTCAAACTGGCTTGTTACAGGATGAGAGGGAAGCTTCTTAAATTTTGGCCACAAGAGGACAAAACATATATATAAGACTAATTTTGAATTTCCCTTGAAGTTTTCTGAATACAAGAAAAATTGGGTAAGAATGGACTTTTGCTTTAGCCTGAAAACTCATAAATCTAAAACCTCTTGATATCATAACGCATGGTCACAGTCAAAAGCATACTGCTCTGCTTAAATGGACACAAGCATAAAAATACTTTCTGAAAGGAAAAAACGGGGAGTGTTCAAATCAGGATGAAATGGTAAATATAAGTTCTGTGAAAACAAGGTAAAAAGATTTCTCAAGACAAGTCATATACCTGTAGCTGATAAAGTCAGCTGCTGTTTGCTGACATTATTGTCAGAACTGACCAGCTGGATGCATTGCACTGAGCTTTAAATGCAACAAGTAACTGAAATCCAGGAATCCATTCCATCTCTGTTGGATGAAATTTGGTGCCATCTCACTTTACCTTTACTTGAAACTTAGTTGCATATAGTGATGTCATGTGCCTCATTTAACACATACCTGTCAGGGTTTGTGACCAGAACACTTTTTGCATTTTGGGAATGTCAGTAAACTCTGTTGTAGTCTTATGATGCATCATTTTAGTGAGTAGTTTGCCATGCTACCATCCTATCTTTTTTTTTTTTTTAAGAAGTTCAGCTTTGTCTTGTAATTTTTGTCTATGGATTTGATAAATGTTGATGAGAAAAGCGTGGTAAGTTGTTAATGAACTTAGTAATGTTAATGGATGACTTTACTACATTAAAAAAAAAGCACTTTTAGGTTTATATATTATTAATATGACAGATCTGATAATAGCACTTAGTTTACAGCATAATTATCCCAAACTGTGCAGGATTAAGAGACTTGAAATCCTCAGTCATTTATTTAGGACTCAGTGGATCTGAAGGGAAGGAAAATATTGATGGCCTTTGGGCAAACAGTTTTTTCTTGCATTTTGAACCAGCAGCAGGTTTGCCTTCAGCCATCAGCTGCCTTAGTCCAAATTTTGGCAGCTTCACTCACCTCAAGTTAGATGAGGAAGCTGACACACACAGTAAATGCATTCTAGGTACTTGAACACATTCAGAATTACTCTGGAAGGGACTGAGTCCTATTTAGAGGTTAAAACTTTTTTTTTTCACTGGGATTATAGTCTTAAACTGGAATAAGCTTGTATCGCAAACAGTCCTTTTGAATGTAGCCTTCAGTTTATGGTCTCATGGAGCAGAAAGTAGATGAACCTAGGAAAAGGAAGTACAGAGAAGGAAGCTGCAGGGCCTGTGGGTGGAGAAGAGAGAAGCTGCCTGAGTGTTGGTCAGAGCTGTGCAGTGCAGGAAAGTTTTAAATGGTTACGCTTTTGCAATGTTGTCTCTTAAAGTGTTTGTCGTCTTGTGGACAAACCAGCAATGTAATATGAAATAGGACACTATAAAAGCCTAGTATTCTAAACACATGGGATACTTGATGCTTTCTTTAATGATGATCACAGTGGTTTTGTCCTCTGGGGTTTTCCAGTATGTCTCAAAGTCTGATGCTACTTGAAAATGTTCATAGGTTTTCCTGAAGCCCTTCTTGTTGTATCAGTCTGTCTGTTTTTGGATCAGTAATATCTATTTAGTTACCTCAGAAAGCTAATAATTAGTTATAACTTTGGATAAAATAGTTTCCTACTCAGACTATTCTATACAGCACTTTCTCATCTTTTTTCTTAATCCAGCTGTCACTACAGCTGGAGTTGAGTTGTGTGGTGAGTGTGGAGAGGCCATGGCTTGGACAAGGCAGGGCAATACAGGCCTGTGCAGATGGTCGATGGCATATCACCATGTCTGCTTGCTTGCTGGGCTCCTGGCAGAGGCTGTGGACCAAGCTGCTTTGTAAGAGGAGCTCATGTCCTTCATGCCATAATAACTCACCTTCAAGATTTGTACAATTTTTCCTTCCTGCTACCAGAATAGGAGGGAAATGATGCAGAAACCTGTGTGTGAACACTGCTAATTTGTACTACTACCAAACTGACTTCAGACTACTGAAGTCCTAATTTATTAGCTATCATTTCAATACGAAATAAATTAGGGGTCTCAAAGGAAAGGAACCACCAATGGATGAAACTGTTACTACAAGTGTCAATCACAGTACGCAGCAGCAGTCCCTTAGATTAAGTGCCATAAATCACAGAATCACAGAATAACTTGGGCTGGAAAAGACCTTTAAATGTCATCCTGTCCAGCTTCCCTGCAACGAGCAGGGACAATACCAGTGTTTAGACCCAATGCAGAATCTAGGCCAGTTTTTATTTCAGATAGGTAAGTACATCTGTTTCCCAGGAGATTAAGCTTCAGGATGAAATCAGATTTCTCTTTGAAAATGAAGCAGAAGTCGTGACCTTTGATGAATTTACCATTTATAGCACATAAGCTGTGACAGCTGAAACTTGTCATTACAACACTGTTGGGCATATTTAAGGCTGAAGATGATATGCTAAAAACTTTGTGCCCTTTCTCTCTTAGTTCTTCAGTCTACTTGTACTCATCTCTTCATAAACCAGGCTGAGATGTTTGCGCTAAAACAATAGCGTGGCACAGAAATGATTTAGCTCCTATATGTTCAGTTAGGCACAGTTTAACTTATGGAATAGTGACTTGTAAATGCATGCTGTTCTGTGTTAGTATTTTGCTTTATCAGCATTTATTCCTTTTTCTTGTGAAACAGCTGGTGAGTTTCTGTCTCCTGTCAAGTAGATGGGAGGGTCTGTCTTACAGTAAGGCTGACCCTGCAGAACAGACCTGAGTCAATTGCAGCGTGATTTCCAGGTTACTTTCTCAATTACAGCTACTTTCCATTGTAATAACATTCCATTATAATAATATTACAGACAGCTTCCCTTTCTTTCTTCCCCCCACCCCTGCAATGTTATGTGATGACGTGAAGCCGTGGATCATACCCAAACTAAAGTACGCAAAAGCATATTATATTTTTTCAGTATATTCAAAGCTGCAAGCAGGTTAAAAGGCATGACAACTGAAACATATGGGGACAGTTATTATCACAGCCACCTCTTGGTATGCAGATCTGTCTGGTATTCATTGAACTAATTAGATTAAACAAAGGCTTTCCTGAGATAATCACTTTGCAAGCCCTTTCCTATATTACAGTCTCCAGTTCTAGTGTGTTGTTGGAGGTCAAATGCTAGTACCAGTTAATGCTCAATATTTGAATGCATACTGTTGTATAAATTAAAGATGTATAAGTTAAATTGTATAAAGATGTATAAATTAAATTGAATGACACAAGATTTATATTTGCTGGAGCTTTGACTCTTAAAGTATGAGTTTACTTAAGTGTTTTAATATTGATTAAGAAAATTGCATTTCCTTGTAGGTCAGTGAAGCAAGTATTAAATGTAAATGTAATCATAGGAAAGGCTTGGATAGGGGGTCTAAGGTATGCTAGGTCCTGTGCATCTGCGAAATAGTAATTGTGCCACTTTTAAGCTCTGCTGTTCACCCTTGTCAGTGCATAGCCTCTGTAAACTATCTCTTCAAGGCAGCCTTAATTTTAATGACTGTAGAACACAGATTATAGCTTTCTTTAAATAGAGGGAATCTCTACTAAACACTAAATCACTAATTATGAAATACTTTCAACTGTGAAGGATGTTTTCTGGAGGCCTTGCTGAAGCATAATTAATGTTCAAGACTGCCTCTATAGTAGCAGCTTTTTGGGGCAGGAGGTTAATGTGGGTCTGTGTCTAAAGTGTGGTCACAGGAACACTTCAAGAAACATGTCACAGCTTCTAGTTTGGTCAGCACAGAATGTTCTGGTAGCACTAAATAGACAAGTAATCTATAGTCTCTCCATGCTTTGGTAAGCATCTCTACATGTAGACTTCTGTTTAGAGCTTTTCCTTTCTCCAGTCCAACTACAGAAGCTTATGAGGTTGTTGAACTTCCAGCATTGGCAAAATTATTTAACCTTTGTTTCATGGGTGATGAGTTTGAATTAGTGTCTTTGTCTGGTAACAAAGCACACTCCCATAGCAATCAACAGTAATTTGATTTGGGTAAGGAAGTTACTCCTCATAAGCAGCTACAATGAGGTGATGTGTCAGTGAAGTTACTACAGCCAAAGAGCAGCAAGGTCTTCTTGAAGGGATTTACACAAGTATCCGAATCCTACCTATGAGATTATGTGCTGCTACTGAAAGGTGCCTCTGCAGTTCAAGTTTTTTTGTCACTTGAGTGTGACAGAGAATAGCTTTTAAAGTTACTCCTAGTCTCAGTGATATAAAGTGATAAACAAAAGTGTCATTGGTAAAGGATTATCCAAAAGTTGATGTGTCTAATGAAAGATAGACGTCTTAATTATTTTGTGTGCAGATTGTTTAAGCTGGACACTAACATAAAACTTCAACTGAATTAAACTTTAAATAGGCTGGAACTTCAGCAGTGTGTATAAATGAGTTTTAACTTGATCAACTATTTCTTTAATTTAAAATTTGAGATATTAACAGATTGGAAGTTGGAGGTGAGTTAATTTAAACTGTAGTGCTTCAGAGCTCATGCTATTCAGTTATTTCAAATGGCTGATGCAATAATTGAGAACTGGAACATTGGTAAAAACAAAATATTTCATTAATTGGGAAGATCAATACTATTAGATGGTCTGTGTAGCTTAAAAGTGCACTTTTTTATGCTACCGAATTTCACTGTTGATAGTTTCATTATGCATCGCCACTAATGTTACAGAAGTGGACTGTTGGAACTTGCTGTAACAGGAAGTGATTGGAGGTTGCGAGATTTGACATCAAAACTGCATTAAGAATATTTCTTAAAGGAAATTTCTTTTGCTGATTCCTACAGAAAAATCTCTGTTAAACTAAGTCCATCCTGTACCTGTATGACAAGAAGCTATTGTGCCCTCTGTTGAAATGTCTGGTAAAAATGGGCTACTGAAGCAGATTCTGGTCTGATTTTGCATAACAACTGATAACGTTTAATCGAGTTTTTATGATCTGGAGCAAAACCGCACTCATGCAGTATTCAGAATTTGAAGTCTTCACACTGTTTCTTTCAATTTTCCTCAGTTCTTTCCTAAAATGGATGCGCCAAACAGTTCGTATCACTACTAGAGCTGATCTGTAGAACTGCACTGTTTTTGTAGTGTTAATGCATGCTTATTGAATTTGCCTGTGAACCCTAGGGGTCCATTGGTATGTTAGCATGTCATTTGGAGCATATGAGAACCCCCTTCAGTATAAACTTAGTAATGACCAATCACTGGATTATTATTTATTAGTAAAAATTGATATAGATGCATAAAGATGCTAAAACTGGAGTGCAAAGCACATTGAGTTATATTAAGCAGTGTTACTACTCTTAAGTTTACTTACATATGAAAGCAAGTCTTGCTCACTCTACACATATATATGGAGAGAAAGTCTTAAAATGTTTGATGTCAACTGAACAGTGACTAGAGGTGTAGTTTTCCTATTCTTTTCTCTTGGATTTGGGTGTATTTGGGCATTAAGTACAGAGCTCCTGCTAGAGGCTTGAACAGAGCTTTTCTTAATTAAAATTGAATCAAGTTTGATGTAATTGGTTGTGGGGCCTTCTGCTTAGTCTATTTTTGCCTAATTAGCAGCTGCAGCATCTTCTCCATAGCTATACAAACTCATTTGCCTGATCTGCTTCTTGTTATACTGTCATAGCTTATGATCAGATGCCAGCTGATAAATCCTCCTAGGCTACCAGCTGGACAACAACATCCAGCTTTTGGGCATTAGATAACAATGTGGCATGTCTTTCATACATGGTTTGCATGAATTTCTTCACTTGCAGGATACTCTTAACAGAACACATTACAGTCTTAATCATAACTACATCCTAGCATGCAGGCTAACAATATCATCATGAACTCTTCAACTGTTGTAACATTTCCTTGCAAGTAACAGAGAAAACAATGAAGATTTAAAATTAATTTTTAAATTAAATGCTTTGTTGATGTTACAGAATGTTGGAAGATTTATGCATGTGAATATTGATTGCTTTATGCATTTTGTCTCTGGAAAACAGCCATGGACAGTGGCTTTCTCAGAATCTCCTGTGATGCGAAGAGAAGAGCAGTTGTAGTTGCAGAAATTGTAGTTCTGCCAGTGATGGGACTGTCACTTGTGATTGTGTGGCATCGGTTAAGGGACTTAGTGTCAGTGGTTGTTCTCAGTGCAAATGAAGTACTGTGGCATGGTGCTTTAAATGGTGGATTTAGTATAGCTGAAACTGATTATTTCCAGAGCAGAAATCTGAGTCCTTCCTGGAACTAGGACCTCAAATTTCTGGTAATTGGGTGCTTATACCTTTACTTCAACATAGACTCAGCAGTTCAGCCAAACAGTCCTCTAACCTGTCAGGGCAGTAGCTAGAAATCTTTTGTTTCCTGATGCTTTCCCTTTGTATTTTTGCCTTTGCTAGGCATATGACACCTGAGGGTCTTGTTGACCTGGAAATGTCCAAGTTATTGTTCCTCTGAGACTGGGAGTCATAATGTTTTGTGGGGGCATATATTGTTACACATGCTCATTGCGCTCCATTATGTCAATAAAGCTGACTTACATGATCAGATGTCTGTTTTTGGCACACAGCAAATCTTCACACAGGCATGAGGAGTTTGTGTGTGCACTTCACTGTTGTGTGGGTACATGTGTATGTGCAAAATGCGTCACCTGAGCAGGGATTATGTATAGAATGCCTGTGCAAGTTCAGAGTCCTGTGGCTAGATGGTAATTTCTCAGCTACAATGCATTGATCATCAGATGGAAGAGCTGCTCTCAGTCTCCTTATCCCTTCTGTAAGAAGGTGGTATTGTGCAATTTTCCCCTCTCTTCGAAGACTTAAATGGAGATACTGTGGGAGGCTTGAGTTGTGATGAAATAGGCTGGAGCAGGGCTAAAACTGTATGGATGTGATAAATTTATTAAGCGCTAGGTCGGCCTGAAAATATAATCCTCCTTGGAGTGCAAAAGTACTTCATGTGTGGGCTAGCTTAGTGTTGAAGTGTTTTTTCTTGAGGTTTGCACAAATGAATTAATGGGAACACACAAAAGCCTGCTCTTCCCAAACTCTGTGGTGAGAGTGTCATTGGAAAGTGGGGATTTTTAACTTAAACATGTTCCTTTCCCCATGTGACACCACTTGTGGATGTTACAAGCTCCATTTCCCTGGAAACAAGATTTAATTTTAGGTATTTTTAAAGGTTCCTGCTTGATGATGAACCATATGGGCATGTGAAGGAAAATGCCAGTGTTAAAGGCAACAGCTGTTAAAAAGTTAATGACTTAAGGAAATCCAATAATGCAAGGTTGTTTTGAGATGGGAAACATCCATTTTTTCCCTTGTCACTCTTGCCTGCGGAATGCAAACTAAAAATATTATAGGAAATTAAGAAATTTGTTCTGTAACCTCAGTACAAAGAATTAGGGTTGTCTTGCAATGCATTTCAGTATAGCTATTATGTAACTGAATGTGTGTTTATTCTCTCCCTAGATTGTACATGCCTTTTGGCTTTGGGGAACAGAACGCGCCATGGGACAACCTCAAAGATATCTCTCCAGACGGGGTCTCTTGCTTGGGTGATGTGTCTGCTCTCCTGACTGTCTTCATACCCAAAGGATTTATTTTCCTTTTGGAAATATTTTAAGTTGAAATCTTGTTCCTTGCTGGAAACTGTCTGCACTAAAGACTGCATGCATCATGGGTGACATGGCAAACAACTCAGTTGCGTATAGCGGCGTAAAAAACGCAGTAAAAGAAGCTAATCATGGAGATTTTGGAGTTACTCTTGCAGAGCTCCGTTCTCTTATGGAACTTCGAGCTGCAGATGCACTGCATAAAATACAGGAATGCTATGGTGATGTACATGGCATCTGTACAAAGTTGAAAACTTCACCAAATGAAGGTAAGTCAATTTTAACACTTATTGAGGAAACTCCATTTAGGAAAAGCCTTAGTCAGCAAACTGCTTTTTTTAATAGAATAAAGTTTGTAAAAGTATTTTAGTTACCATAACAAAATATTGCTTCTTGTTCCTCTAAGATAGAGGTATTCCACGGTAATAAGTAATCTAGAGCTTTTTTCAGTTGGTCTAACTGCATGTGAGATGATGTACCAATGAAGTTGCACTTTGAAACACACTTCATTGATGTAGGCACCCATATACGAAACAGCAGTGCGACATAGCAGTGTTCAGCTCACTGTGAAAACTGTGTGAAAGCTGATGGGAAAGCATCAATTTTGTGAACAGTTCATATGACGGATAGTTCACAATTCAGATCATGCTGTTGTAGACCCCAAGGTTTTAGTAATCTAATGCAGGGCTTATTAATGCTTCTGTGTGGCTGCTTAGTTCTTGCATTTGCTAATGCAGCAACTTTTAAAACTGGTTACGTGTTTTCTATTTGTGCTACATTGAATTCTTAATAGCAGGATCTAGTTTTTAAACCTACAGTATTTCTGTAGATTCCGTTTAAGCGATGTAAAATAACTATGAATATGACTTGAAGCATTAACATGTACTCTTAGTGGAAGGTTTGCAAAGTGACTACAGGATCTTATTCTGTAGAAATAAGTATCTTTTGTGGAGTCATTGCCATGTTGGTTTTAGTGGCATTCTGTAAAGTGTGGCTACATGATGCTTTTGTTATCTAGAGTTATTACTCCAAGATAGACAGTACAAATGTGAAGAAATAAGTAAATAAATTTGTTAAGTCTCCTTCTTGAGAACATTCCAGAAGTTCTCCTTAAGACTTGGCTGTTTCTTACTGCTTTCTTCCAATGTAAATGAAAGCTATTAAGTGTATTTGTGAAAGATGGAACAATGTACTGTAGTATCTACATACTGTAGTATTTACAGTAAACTGTACTTAGATAAAAATATGTAAAAACATTAACTGAAACTTATTGTGAAGTCCTGCTGTTATGAGTAATTGAGAATTACCAAAATCAAGATTCTGGCAAATTGTAGTGTCTCTGCATTTAAGGACTCACATAGCTCTTAAACAATGTGGTGCCATGTTGGTGGCAGTAAAGTACCTGCTGTCTTAATCCTGGAGAGCCGTTGCTTTCTGTTCTTCAGAAATGCTATGGAAAGATTTGTCTTCTTGGACCAAGAGCAGCCTACTAATGCCGTAAGGTACCTCTGGGTACATCTGCATTTAGCATGTTTTGACTTGATCTGCCTTTAAAGCCAGACTCCTGATTTCCAGACTCCTGAAATTATCAGTACATGAACTGGGCTCCTCTTACCAAACTGAAAGTAGCCAGCTGACATAGCTGAACTACCAGTGAATGGGAGTAGACCAATTTCAGGATGAAGAAGCTTGTAAAACATAAAGAGTACAAACCTCTGTTCCTTGGCAATTGTAAAGTACAGTGCATGTGTGTGAAGCACACAGTGTAACACATCTCAGATAGGAGCAATAGGCTCTCATTACGCTGTTGACCTGTTGCATAATATTGAAAGACAGTTTCCTTTCTCCGTGAAAAGGGATATATATTTGTACAACTGGGAATTGAACCAAGAGTTGAATCTGTTGTACAGTGATCTACAAAGTTTAAGGTCCATTATTACTGCAAGCTAGGTGGGCATACGATTTTAGATAGCCACAATGCACTAAGCACCAAGTTCCTCATATACTGCAGGATTCACTTTGTCTCTTAACGTAACAAACACACAGGCTAACACATGGGAGTGATGAGTGTCAGTGTATTAAAACTCAAAAAGGTTGGATGCCCTTTCCTGCAGATTTATTGTGTTGTACTGAGGGCTGTGTGATCAGGGCCTCTCCCTTTCAAAAGGATTTGACATTGAGATGTACACTGCAATCAGTTAAATGCAGTTGCTGACTTGATAAAAGGGCACTATTTTTTTAAAGTGTGAGAGAAGCTCATAAACACACCAAAGCCTCAACAGTTGAACACGGTAACTGGCTCAGAAAAGGCTAATTAAGATGAGTTGGAACAACATCCAACAGAGGTGTCATTTTGGCTGTAAATCACAACATTAAATTTTAGAGAATCAGGTAACCTGCTATAAATTTTTCAGAGGTAGTTCTGGAGAGCTCTTGTAAAGGTAGAACTAGGTCTCTGCTTTTGTCAAATTCAAATCTTAGGTATAGAAAGGGAGGCAATACTAATGGAAAGAAAATCTAGGCAAGATCTTGCAGGAAACTGTTATGTGTTACACTAGTACTAGCTCTCTAAAATCTTGTGGCCCTATGACACTTTTTCCTAATCAGATGCTTTCTTTATGACATGACAGTCTTGCCATTATGCAATTGCCAGGAGCTTCACAGGAAAAGTACAGGTACTTCTGACATGGTACTCAGTGAATGAGTTCAGCTTGTTCTTTGCTGTGAAGTTGTTTACAATGTAAGGCAATGTCTGTTTTCAGGCAAAATTTGAATCAAACTTATCTGATTTGAAATGAGAAATGGGAACAGTCCTTTACCAGTATTACTTAAAAAAAGGACACCGAGCAGACTTTACTGCTTACATTTATACAAATGTGCAAAATGAATGTTAGACATATTGTTAGTAGCAAAAGTCTGTCTTACATTCTGGAGAGATACAGATATTTCCATAAGTCTACATAATTTTGATTGTCTAGTAACTTATTTCTAATAAAATTTGTATATGAAGCATAAATAGTCCCTTGTCTAATATTTTTCGAGCTTAACCCCAAGTAACATAAATTACCCTAGTTAAGACACATAATGAAGAATATAATGACAGTAGTTTTGACCTCAGGACTGTAGATTGTGAACTGTGAAATTGCCAGCTGTGTGGTAAATGTAGCAAGTTCAGTAATGGTGCATGGTGTATTATGGTGTATACTAAAAATACAAATGGTTTTTGTCTTTGCTAGGCTTATTTACTAATCTTCACTAAGTGGTTCTGATAGTAACTTGACTTTATATAGCCTCATTGGGAAACACTTTTCATTCTTCAAAGACCTTTGCTGTATACTTCTGATGTTCTGCACTGTGGTACCCTGTGAAGGGAGGAAAAAAGTGATGTTGCTATGCTAACATTACGTAAATAAATTTCCAAACTCTGCTGTGTTAAAAGAATAGAGAAGTGGTATCTATTGCACAATAACAGTATGGCCCAGCCTTTTGGAATGACCACACTGTCCTGAGTTTCTCTAGATCCAAGTAATGGATAGCTTGATTTTGAAAACAGTCTTGCAGTGCTCTTTGAGTTGAGAATGAAAGTAAGCACCTTAAAGCTTGAACTGCAAGAAGTGTAGGGTTATGGCTAATGAGTACAATGGCTCCTTTGTATTAAACATGAATTCAAGGTGAATTGAAGAGTGTTAGAATAAATGTAATTCATTATATACACAGAGTATGTTTAATTTGTTTCACTTTTGAAAAGATCTGCTCATAATTTGCTTTTCAGTTACGTGATTATATAGCAGTTGTTAGCATATAAAATTGAGCTTTGCAGTTCAGTAGTCTTTTCAAAGTGTCTTGAAATATGTGATGATTCTAGGAAATGTCTGTTAGAGGTGTTAAATAGCTCCCTTGTTATTAAAGCCAGCTGCAGTGACTGCTGTTCGTATTTATTACCTAGTATGTTTGCAATGCCTTTATCACTAAGCAGTTGGGTTAGCTACTAAAAAAATTTCAACTAAGAAAATAGTTGTCTTTAAGCAGGGGTTGATCACAACCTTGGGCAATATGGTTGAAGTATCCAGACCTTTGCTCTGAAGATGCCTTGAAGTTTGGCAATTTTGCTTTGAAAAATGAGCTAGTAGCTTAATTCTGAATGGTGGGTTAGTTAACTGGAAACTTTCAGAGGAATAAACAGGAGGTGTGCTCACAGAAGACCTTGAGTGCATGACCTTGCACTGAAAATACTTGGTATTCCTTTATTTTTAAGATCTTGGCAAGTTCTTGAAACATGCAGTAGCCTTTGGTGTAGACCCCTCACTCTTGTCTGCCTTGTTTCCCTTAAGGATGGTACAAGAATTGAGACAGAGGAGGACTCAAATATGCCATATAAGAAAAAAGATAGATACAAAACTGAGGTGACAGACCCTGCATAGTTCTAAACATGGGCTTCTCTCTGTGTGAGAGGAGATAGAAAGTGAAGCTTCAGAAGAGCAAATAACTACCACCAATCCAGGTGGAAGCAGCATCTTTCCACATGATGCCTGCAGAGCTTCAACAACTTTTAATAGTACTTTATATAAAAATTAATATGGAAATATAATAATTATAATAGTTACATTATTAATTATAATAAATATCTCATTATAAATATTACATTACTTTTAGGATCCTAGGATGTTGTCTCTGAATACAGAATCCCTACACTGGGAACCAGAGCTGCCTTCATGGGCTGTGGTCTTGCTAAAGCTTTATGGTGCTACTCAGTCTCAATAGTAGTAACTCTACTAATGATCTTGTCTTGCAAACTTGTTTACTTTGAACGAAGGTATGTGTGTTATTATTACTCTGTTCCTATGTCATATTAAGTGACATATTAAGCAGGTAGACCATCAGCTTTATTTTGGCAAGGTGAGAATTATAAAATATAGCTGGCATTCTATAGTGATTCTGATTTAAGGATATTACTTATGTTATTACATTTGAGATATGGCTTTTTGGTATTGTTACTGAAATATGGAGTGGGACTTGATTCCATGAGTGGGAAACCTCAGTCACTTCTAATGTGAGGGTGAAATGTATGTAAGTGTCACTAACGTTGTCTTATTGTTAAATAGGTTTAAGTGGAAATCCAGCAGATATAGAAAGGAGAGAAGCAGTTTTTGGGAAAAACTTTATACCTCCTAAAAAGCCAAAAACATTTCTTCAGTTAGTATGGGAAGCACTACAGGACGTTACACTAATTATATTAGAAATTGCAGCCGTAGTATCCTTGGGCCTTTCTTTTTACCAGCCTCCAGGAGGAAATGAATCATGTAAGTAAACTTCTTAAAAAGTAGGTATCTACCTTTATTATACTACTGACTTTCCTGGTTCAACATGTCTATACTGTAAATCTGATGGGAGACAGTAAGTCAGTGGAAAAGCAGCTTATTGTTCCTTATTGAGAGCACATTATTAAAACTCTAGCTTGCCTTAAAAGGGCAACATGAGATTTCCTTGGTCATGATCTGGTATTATTCTGACCAAAATAATGCCAAAGGTAAATTGCAAGCAGGAGGAACAAGGGGACTTGTTTGAAATCCAGTCTCTGTGCAAGTGGTTTGTTTTTTTTTTTTTTTTAGCTTTGCCTCAAATATTTAAGCAATTTATAATTTGAAGTCATGGGCTTTCTTTGTGGAGTCAGCAAGTCCTTAAATTTTCCTTGATTTGCAATATGACACTGGTAACTTTCTAATTTAAGAAATGAAGCTATGTTTATACTCTAAACAAAAAATAGAGGGATTGGGCCTTCATTTAACTGAATTTTTGCAATAGCGTCTGGCTTGCTAAGACAAACGTAAAGTGGGATATGTTGAGAAAGCAGAAGGTTGTTAACCAGTCTGGCATTCTTATGCCATCATTTAACAAAATAAGGACAGGTAACTTTCTCTATATCAACTTCTTATGTGTTCAGATAAGCAGGGTGGTTTAACTTCCTCAAGTTGCTCTAGCTTTCAGGTTCTTTAGCTTCTTTGTGTGCTACCCTTATAGAAAATGAAGGTAAAATTGCAAAGAAGGGTAGCATGGAAAGTGTTTAGCAACTATTAGTTTTTTCTGTTTGCTAAAACTTTTCATTGTTGAAATATCTTTGTGAACTTTCTTAAATCTATAACCTGTTTTCTGCAGTATGTGGATCAGTAAATGTTGGTGAAGAAGAGGAGGAATCTGAAGCAGGTTGGATTGAAGGAGCAGCAATCCTCCTATCTGTAGTTTGTGTGGTATTAGTAACAGCTTTCAATGACTGGAGTAAAGAGAAACAATTTCGGGGATTGCAGAGCCGTATTGAACAAGAACAGAAATTCACAGTCATCAGAGGTGGCCAAGTCATCCAAATACCAGTAGCTGACATAATTGTTGGAGATATTGCACAAGTGAAATATGGTAAACATATTTTTAAAGTTGAACTTTCTTTTATTTTTAAAAAAGGAACTGCAGTCAACATACCCAGTGATCTCTCGTAGGTGACCTTTTACCGGCTGATGGTGTACTCATTCAAGGGAATGACCTCAAAATTGATGAAAGCTCACTGACTGGGGAATCTGACCACGTTAAGAAATCTCTGGACAGAGATCCTATGCTGCTGTCAGGTGTGTAGTGTTTGTCAATTTTTCAATAAGGTAGTTTGTTTCTGAAGTAGGCTGATTATTTAAAATTCTGAGGTTAAAACTAGCAAATTGTTTTTTTGTCTAGGTTGACTCCTAAAAGTATCCCAAACCAGTACAACAAGTACAAAACTTTGTTGGAGTGATCAGACCCATAAAACTGTCTTTTGTGTAGTTGCTTATGGGTTTACTTTCCAAATAGCTTTGGCAGCTAAAGCTTTAGGGGAGCACATGTACATATACACATCTCAAGGTTTCATCAATGTCAAGTTTGGAAACTTATTTCCTTGCGTGCTCTGCCATATAACTGCTCAAGTCTCAGTGGAAAACCGGATTCAATCTTTCAGGTACACATGTGATGGAAGGCTCTGGAAGAATGGTGGTTACTGCTGTAGGTGTGAACTCTCAGACTGGAATCATCTTTACCTTACTTGGGGCTGGAGGAGATGAAGAGGAGAAGGAGAAGGAAAAAGAAAAGAAGGAAAAGAAAAGTAGGCATAATAATCTTGAATACCTTGGTGGGCGAGTGGGGATGGTGGTGAACTTTTGAATGGTACTGGATAAAGGCATGTTCCAGTCATCCAAAGCCAGAAATCTTTTTATAAAACTCATACCTTCTGTAGGTTTCACAGGAAAAAAAACCAATGCAGGTCCAGTGACCTGAGTGTGCACCACTACTACTAACTTTTGTCACATGGAATTTAATTAAACTTCAGATCTCATTGATCAATCAGAGTTTGGAAAGTTTGCAATTCCTAACCAGCCATACATACCATGTATAAATAGTTAAAACTGTAATCTTGTGTAACTTCAAGGTGCACTGATGCCTAATAGCAAATACTTGTTTATGGAAAACAAGTTATGTAGCTCAACCTAATAAGTATCTAGTTCTGCATTTGACAGATAGAAAATGCCCCTTATAGGGAGTTTTTCCATAACACCTGAAGGTGAGAAGCTTAGGTCTTTCATACTGCTGAGCTTGTGGGTAACTTAGACATATCTGACTGATGTTAAAAAATGAGCACACAGCTTCTTCTGCCATTTCTTTTCTTCAGAGTAGAAATTTTAAATGCTCAGAGATATATGCAAGGCAAATTCCTAGTGGCACTTTCATGTAATCTTTATTTTTGGAAGGATGAGAGGCTTGTAACTGAGCATATTTTGGAGCCCTTCTGTGAAGAGTGAAATGGGCTGTCTTCCTTATTATAAGGTCACTTATCTAACCTTAGCCTTTATCCTGAGAATCAAAGCTTAGAAATGTTATGCAGTAATGTTTTGGTACTAGCGCTCACAAGGCATGTTCAGGACTGAACTTCATGGTGAAAATTTTTCATGAAACAGTCATGAAGTCTTCTGGATGGAACTGAGTCTGCGGCTTCTTGGCACTAGAACCAAAAAAATAAATATAAACCAAAGTATACTATTTTTTATCAGAGAGATATGAGACAATAATGGAAAATTCATACAGAAATGTGTTTAAAGATCTCAGGACCCTTCAAACTCAACAGGCAATTGTTAAAATGTGTGCTCTGTGCAGGAATTGGGACTAAAGTTTTTTTTGTCTTGTCCTAATCCACAAATACTTTACAATTCTGACCCTTCTTGAAACTTGAAAAAAAGTAGTGAGTTTCTTCACAAGTTAGAAAAAGTGTTACAAGAAGAATTGAAAATTCTAAGTTAGTTTCAAGCGCAAGTGTGATAATGAAGAGTAAAAGCTGACCTGCAGTGCTTGCAGGCATTAGTGTGAAACAGTTGGCATCCTGTGCTCTTCCCCATACAGAGGAAGGAGAAGGAAACAAACAACAGTACCAGCTGCTACGGGAGATATGGAGAGGACTATAGCTTTTATTAATACTCTGCCAGTGTTTATTGAATAGTAAAAGCAGAAGTCTCTTTGACAAGTAGTGTTTTGATGTATCCTAGGACCCAAACACTTGTGGGGTTTTTTTTTGTCTCCCAAGATAGACAGCTTCCTCTTTCCCTTAGGTTAGGTGCCTAATAAGATTCTCCGTGATAAAACTCAGGTTAAACTAAATTACCTTCTCTGTGAATGTTAAGGAGATTAAAGGGACTATATTTAGCTGGCTATGTACGGCCTGGTTCAGAGTGAAAGCAAATGTATGTACAAGGAGTTACAAGTAACTCAAATGTAGAACTTCACTCTTGTAAGAGGAAGAGGGGAACTAGGGGAAAACAAGTACAAGATTAGGAAACAATGGTGAGTTCTTAAGAAGTCTGAGGTGTCATCTTCTGGAGAAAGTGAACATGCTTTTTCTTCTGTTCAGCTGTTGTGAGAACGCTGGGAGAAATCTTAGGTATAGAAATCAGACTGTGTCTACAGCAATACTGTAGTGGGCATATTAAGTGTCATGCCAGACCAGGCTACTTGATAATTTGATCTTCTTCTACCTGAATACTCTTGTAAATTTCAGTCTACATAGCCTAAGGCCAAAGACTTGGTGAATTACCAGTGATACTGAAAATGTCTGGGTTTTGTTCTAAGTTCCTCAATTTTGTGCTTTCATTTCAGGTTATCACAAACAGTAATTATAACCCTTGCTCTCTCTACTTAGAAGTAAAGTTTTTCACTTGCTAAGCCCCAAAAAACAACACATGATGTGTTGGTCTTCTAATTACCTTTAATATTTCACTTGTTAAATTCTTTCATTATTTCACTGTCCTTCTTTATGATCTCTTGTTGAACTCCATTTCTGAACACAGGTAGGAGTGATATTTTATATGAACTTGAGCTGTTCTCTCAGTGATATATGGTATGTCGCCTAGAGATTATGCTTATGTTTGTGTAAATAGGGTTAGCATAGATCCAGTAATCCAGTGCTGTACCTCTGCTAAGCTTTGCTGTGGATTTATGAATATTTTATACTACAGTGGCTTCTGCAATGTTGTACAAAAGCACTGATTCCCAAAGTGAGATCCTGCAGTTTATTTACAGAGGTAGTCAGATACTAGTGCACATATTGGAAGAACAGAGCAAGGTGGAGGCCACCAGAATCACTTGGCACAAATATCTTTCCTAGAAAGATGTGTCTTTTGTAACGCTTTCCTCACAAGGCATAAGTGTCAGTATCAGTAATTTGTACAAACTTAACCATGGTAGATTAACACTGCAGCTGTGTTGTATGGGAAAACTAAAGTCCAAAAAGTGACGTGAGCTCTTTCTGTGAGCTGACTTACACATTTTACTTTTTTTTTAATGCAGTTTCTTGTTTTGGCAGAGTAATGTAGTCATTATATAAAAACATATATAAAATAATGAATTCTGCACAGCCAGCTTAAAACACAACTTGTTCCCCTCTCTGACAGGTAAAAAGCAAGATGGAGCTGTTGAAAACCGTAACAAAGGTAAGTGCAGGTGCTCTGACTCTTTCTTGCAAGTCTCTGTTTTCTAAGAGCGTAGGTGATGAATACAGACTTTCCTATAAAAATGCATATTGAATCCTTAGATCCAGAGTGCTTATGGTAAAGATGGCATAAGTGAATCTGCCCAAAGCAAATGCTTCACTGAACCTGGTATTCAAGCACCTATACACAATACACTTCTTTAAATATTCATGTGCAATATGGCCTCTTTGGATACAAGACAATATTCAGTACTATTATATTTAGTGGAGCTGGGTATTAAGCTCTTTAGGTATCCTTGATTTGTGAGACTCACCAATGACTAAACTTTTTTTTGATCTTAATTTCTAGCTAAAGCTCAGGATGGTGCAGCCATGGAAATGCAGCCACTGAAGAGTGAGGATGGTGGAGATGGAGATGAGAAAGACAAGAAGAAAGCAAACTTGCCAAAGAAGGAAAAGTCAGTTCTCCAAGGCAAACTCACAAAGCTCGCAGTTCAGATTGGCAAAGCAGGTACAATGTCTCAGTACTCTCCTTATGCTGATGTCATGTTAAAAAATGTTGGAACATGCATAGTTTGCAAGGACATAAAATTATCAAACCACTCAAGGCTGACTACTTAAGTGCAAAATCCTAATGCATGCAAGTATGCTATTGTGCCTGAGTATGCTGATGGCCTCTCAGGCTATGTCATGTGGATGGCTTTTATTTTTCCTTAATTTAAATAGATTTAGGCTTTCAAGTGTCACCTTCTAGGAGAGGAAATTCCAGCTTCATAACATTTGACAACTGTTACAAAAGACCTTTTTAGGTCAGATATAGTATTTAGCAACGTACCAAGAGAACCGTAAGTTGAGTGAAGTTTGGAAAATGTGGTACTGTTCACCAGGTTATCTCTAGTACTTTCAGAGGCTTAGAATTTTCCACTTAACATGTGCCTTGCTGATATGTAACATTTTTATTGACTTCCTACATTTCTATCAGCTAATTTTCAGCTGCTTTGTCAAAATATTTGGTAGGTTGAAAGTAGACTAAAACAGCAATGAAGTTCAGTGTAAATTTTAGGCTATATTATCTAGTGTGTAGTGGTTTAATTCAAATATTTCAGGATTTATTTTGGTCCATGTAAAATTGATGAAAGATTCAGGCTGGAAGAATTTCAGGAAGATTTGGAGCCCAGCCCCCACAGCTCAAGAAGGGCTGGCTTTAGCATTTGCATCATTAGACAGTTACAGCCTGAAACGGAGCAATTGAACTTTTAGCTGTAGCACTCTGCACTTGTGTATGGCAGCGGTAATTTTTCAGTGAGATTAACAAATTCCATTATATGTTTACTGTAAAGTACTCTCCTTGTCAAACATTATTTTTTTCCCCATATCTTCCAAGAGGTCTTGCTTTCCTTTATGTACCTTTTGACCCATTGCAGTTCCCCACACAGCTTTAATACTCATCTACTTCATGCATTTATTTTCCTGTCCCTCTGCTTTGCGACTGCACTGAAGCACTCTACTGAATCAGTCAGCATAAAACTGGTGAAGGACTCCTGAATTTTTTCACTTCTTACTCTGCTTAGTCAATTGACTTTACCTATTGGTCTGTCCTGTTACTAATTAACTCTATGCTTTTCAATTGAATTGAAGAAAAAAAGATTTCTGGAAATTTCTAGGTGAAATGCATGAGGAAATACTTGCATTGGAGCCTGGAACACCTCTGAGAACTACCTCAATGTTTCGATTTGCCTGTTTAAAACCTTAGTTCTAAACTATCTTCTATAATGGCAGAAGTATCTGCATGTATCCCCAGTCTGTATTGCCAAATATTCGAGATAATTTCTTAAAACTGTTTATTCTCTTTTTAACAAGGTTTGTTGATGTCTGCAATCACGGTCATTATCCTTGTGTTATACTTTGTAATTGATACATTCTGGGTTCAGAAGAGACCATGGCTTGCTGAATGTACCCCAATTTATATTCAGTATTTTGTGAAGTTCTTCATTATTGGAGTTACAGTCTTGGTGGTGGCAGTACCAGAAGGTCTTCCACTTGCAGTCACTATATCTCTGGCTTACTCTGTTAAGGTAAGTGTGTAGAGGGCAAGTAGATTTTAAAGGCAGGTGGGTGTATTGATCACCTGTTTAATGCAAACTGAGTTATGCTGCATCACAGATATATACATATATAAATAACAGACTGGAAAGAAGCTTTTCATGTTTCCGTGAGCTGCATGAGAATTCTCCTGTAGTACTTTTCTTCATCTTTGAATGAATTCACACTAACAAGAACAGTGAGCACTGCCTGCCTATTGTCACCAACTAAAGATGAATGGGTTCAGTATGTAGCATTGTACTATTTGTTTGCAATAAATAGATGTCTTAGAGTTTGTAAATAACAAATGCCTCTGTAAATCTGAACTTCTACCTAGCTGATGTGTTAAGCAACTGCTACGAAAGCTTCCAGATTGTTTTTTTGAAGACTGGATAGTGTAAAACATTTAGCTTTCTGTTTATTACACAGTATGTTTTTTAACTTAAGCTCTTTGTGTTCTTAATTTTCTTACTGCTTCATCATGCTGAGACTGATTATTTATCTAAAATCGAATTGTAAAGGCAATGGATGCTTAGGCTGTGTTCTAAATTCTTAACTTACAGCACTTACTAGGAGTGGCCTTATGGTGGTATTATTTGAACTTCATCTTCCTCTTAGAGGTGAAAATACTATACAAGTCTGTTAAGAAAAGAATTTAAAGTGATATTTAACCTATGAAACGCGTGTATTTTAGTTGAAACATTAGGCTTCCAGTTGGTATTTGATAAGTCTGAATCTAGGATCTTTGAAATCTGTATTATCTGATTGTCAGATAGATCAGATAAGCTGTGTTAGACTTTTCTTGTAAGCATAAAAATTTTCTGAACTTGTGTCTGGTAAAGCTCAAACCTTACCTCTCCTCCATTTCTAAATATCACCATAAACTGTTTGGTCCTAACAGTCTGAATAGTATCGGTAGTCAGTGTGACATGCAGTTTCAGGAGATTCAGGCTGTATTTATGTACCTTGTTCAAAATTAAGTTGACAGCAATTTAATAGACTTAAGGGAATCTATACTGAAAGTGGCAGCTGCAAGTTCTTCCTCTGCAATATGCCAGATGACTTCATGACTGAGTATTTTCTGAAACTGCTGTGTAAGACTGGACTCCATAAATGAGAATTTCTGAAGTAATGGTCATGGATTGCTGTTAACTGCTTTTATTTCCTTAGAAAATGATGAAAGATAACAACTTGGTGAGACATCTGGATGCATGTGAAACTATGGGCAATGCAACAGCTATTTGCTCAGATAAAACGGGAACATTGACTATGAACAGAATGACAGTGGTCCAAGCCTACATCAATGAAAAACATTATAAAAAAATTCCAGAACCAGAAGCTATTCCAGAGAAAACTATGGCTTATCTTGTGACAGGAATTTCTGTTAATTGTGCTTATACTTCCAAAATACTGGTGAGTGGATTTCTTCATTCCAATCAAGATAACTGAAAAACTTCCTCAAAAGATGCAAATTGTCTGATAGCCACATAGCAGTTTCAGTGTAAATGTGTGGCACAATGCAGCGTAAAGTATTTCGTACCTGCTCTAAATTGCTCAACCATTCATTTGAAACTCAATGGAAAAAATAGCTTATTTCAATTAGAACTGATAATTCAAAGATACAATCTCAAGATAATTTCCTTTTGAGTTCACAGTTGTTTGTTTTTGTAAGTGAGGCTGTTTACCCCACTTAGAGAGTGTCTTGGCTGGCTTTAAGAGCTACTTGAAAATAAACATTAAACAATAAATATTTAACAGTAGTACACTAAATAGAATATAATGAAAAAATGTAAGTACAGGTAAGGATTTTAAAGGATTTTTATTCCAGATGCTGTTGTATAAGTTTGTAAGCTTTAGAATTGTAACATATTTGCTAAAATCTTGTTTGAAGCTTGCAAAATATTTTGAAATAAAAAGAATAATGAACTGTTAATCATTTAAAATAGTGGATTATTTAACATTTTTTGTGCGTTATTTTTTAAAATTCTAAATATAGCTTCCTTGCTGTAGTTATTCCAACATGTTGTATAACTTTCATTCTTTAAGGCAGTAAAAATAATAAGTAGGATTTAGTAAATGAATTAGCATTTCAAGGTTTTGTAGAAGCCTCCACTATGGATGCTTTGTACACAAATAGCAGTGAAAACTCAGTTCAAAAGCTACTTATCAGCCAATAAAAATGGTACCTCTGCAAGAATTTCCACAATAGCAGTACTTGAGGCGGCACATAAAGTTTGATTTCTCTGAAACAAGATGGAAATACTCTAATGAGTTACAGTGTGCGAGGAGGTTCACAGTGTATTTTCTAAAGCTCTTTCTATATCAAGAAAAAGGTAGCTGCATGTAAACTGACCAAGTCCCTTATTACTACAATTTTAATTGAATTATGTCCACTGCAGTAGAGTTAGTCTGCTTTACAGAATCAGAGAGGGCTTCTCTTGAGAGAACCTCTGATCCACTCCTCCTGATCAAAGCAGGGTCGTCCAGAGCACGTTGCTCTGTACTATGTGTACTCAGGCTTCAGAATCAAGAAGTATGGAGCCTTTGCAACCTTTGGGCAGCCTGATCAAGTATTTGATCACCCTTTGAGTGATAGGTGTTTCCTTATCTTAAAATGGAATTTCAAAAGCTTCAGTATGTATCCATTGCCTGTTGTCCTCTCACTGGGCACCACTAGGAAGTCCGGCTAGACAGTCTTTGCCATTGTTCTACCCACCTGCCTTATTCAGGCATTTAAAAGCTTCTCTCCCAGAGTGTTGTCTTCTCCTAACTGAAAGGCTTCCCTTTCAGCTTCTCCTCATATGTCAGGTGCTTGAGTCTCTATTATCTTTGTGTGCCATGGATGTACTTACTCCTGGATGTTGATATCTCTCCTACTGGGGAGCCCAGAACTGGACATCTTAAACTGCATGTTAAAGGGAACATTTTGAAAGTGCAAGTATTCAATGCAGCCAAATTCAAAATCTTGCAGCTCTGAACAATGAAAATGGACCACTGTCTTATGATTAATGTAGTTCAGCTCTAGCCACCTGAGACATATCAGTTTGAGTAAGTGCTTGTCCCTATTTTGCCGCAAAAAACCCTGCAGTGTTATAGCTAAATAAACTCAAATATTTTGAGAGAAATACTCCTTTACTTCTAGGACCAGTATGTGCATATCCCACATTGTTGAGATAAGAAACCTTTTCTGGTATTAAAGGGTTGGAAACTTGTTTCTGAACTCTTTTCAGTTAAATAGGCCATGGCCTGGGAAACAGAACTTGTAGTGAGACTTAAGAAGCTTAAAGACTTAGTTTGTTCAGAAGAAGGCTAACAGGTGATGTGATCATAGTCTAAGTCATTGAAGAATTATTACAGGAGAGGATACTTTAATTTAGCAGAAATAATGCCATTAAGCTTGCTAAAGTCAGTATATGCGAACTTATCTGTACTTTTAAAATCCAAAATAATTGTTCAGGGTCTACACTCAATTGATCAGATAAATATTTCAAGTAATGGAAAATGCCTTTTAGAAAGGTCATGTTGGGATTGATACTAACTTAATGGGTGATTGCCGAAGGACTGAAAGATCCTAAATAGGTACAGAAGTTACTTTAAAAAAGCAGCGGTATGACTTTGGATCGTGACTCATAGGAATTTATAAAGTAATTACTGAAAAAATGAAACTTCCCCACCCCAGAACTAAGCTTGTCCTTCCTTGTTTTCTAAGTGCTGTGCTTCAGTGGTTTATAAGTTAAGCTAATCAGTGATGGTTCTTATTCTTCTTGCAGCCTCCTGAAAAAGAAGGTGGCTTACCACGTCATGTTGGAAATAAAACTGAATGTGCCTTGCTGGGATTGCTCTTGGATTTAAAACGTGATTATCAGGATGTAAGAAATGAGATACCAGAAGAGGATTTGTACAAAGTGTACACCTTCAACTCTGTTAGAAAATCCATGAGTACTGTGTTAAAAAACTCTGATGGCAGTTTCCGAATATTCAGTAAAGGTGCCTCTGAGATAGTTCTTAAAAAGTAAGAACGACTACTATTGTAATTCATCTCTTAAGTCTGGCTAAATGTCGTGACACATGGGGAGACTGACATGCTGAACAGCATTGCGACATAATCTGTGAAATACTTGTCTCTCTAATCACAGATAAGTGCAGCAGTCCTACCCTTGTGATTGCAGCTTCGAAGCTTGTCTCCTTCAGTTGTTTGACTTTCTACAGAAAGATGGGCCATCAGCACTTTAGTTACTTTACTTCAGCCCTACCCATCACAAAAAAAGAGATGGTCTCATACTTGAGTTAAACTATTTTACTTTTAGGTGTGGTTGGTCAAAATGCTCACCTGTCTCCTAGTAAAATCCCATCAGTTGATATGCCTAAATTCCAGGAAGGGCTTGTACCTTCCACAAGTGATAACTTTTAGCATGTGACTGCTTAAACTGTGCAACTTTTTGTTCAAGTTGATCATTTTAACAGGAGGTTGAACTTGAATGTTCGAGCAACTTGAGGGGTTTTAATGTGACAAAGCAAATGCTTCCTTATCCATCTGCCCATCTATAAAGGATTTATTACAATGAGATTAGGCTTAGTGAGTGATTAGGCACCACTGGGACAAACCTTTATAAGTGTGAAGTCAGCTGTGGTAACTCCTAACTAGGTGAGGAGAGACGTCAAACATGTATGCATCATGTTCTCTAGGAACAGCTGTTGGTAGCCAGACCCATTTTGGTTCTACTGTCGAACTGGTTTTAGTCTGAGTGGCACATAGATTATATTCATCAGTTTAACTTACTTTTTTGCTTGCTAATAGCTCCCCAAATCATTATCTAGGAAAGTACTAATGTACTAAAGAAAAAAGATTAGATCTTCTTTCTCCTCAACTTTTGTGCTGAGAGCAAAAAGTCAGTCTTTAAAGAGCTCTTGTTCTTCTTGGTATGGAACTTAAAATATGTACTTTTTTTGTGTAGCTAAATTTTTGAGCAAACCTCATTAATGAGGTTGACTTAATAACTGAGATAAGAAAATAAATGTTAAGGACATTTGGCAAAGAACAAGAAAACCTAGACTGACTTGGATATTATTGTAATACAATCCAAATAGGAAACTACTTCAGAATATGCACTGAATAGGGAAAACACTTAGCCATCAAAAGCTGCTTCCTATGCAGTACTTGTAACCTGGTTTTTCTGTTGTGCTGCTCCTTCTCTATTATAACATATATAACTACACTTGAATACTGAAACTTAAACATGAACATTTATAAGACATAAATGAGTCACTAAGAAGTGTAGAAGAAACTTTGCAAGTAGAGCAGTTTCTTTTTTTTTTCCGTATCACTATGTCAAATATTTGAAGTGTTTCAATGCAGTCTTTGCATAGAACTTATTTACATGTACTTAGTCATTTTAGAATGTTTGAATTTGTCACCAAGCTTTATGATTGCAGCTAACACTAGATATCCTTAATGATTGCTGACATTTGAACAGATAACCAGAATCAGAAAATTCACATGGACTTCAAACTTCAGTTATGACATAAATTTTGAAGCTCTAAGGGACTGCTTCATTTCAATTTTCTGTATGAGGTGGAAGCTTTTAGGAAACTCCCTAAGTCCTTGCACTAAACACTTTACTGTAACAGTAGTCATCTTTGCAGATCTGCAAGGTGTGAACTTGATATTTAATAAAAGTCATGAATGTTTTTATTTTTTTTCTGGTGCTGTATTAGTACTAATTTGTAAAACTAATGCATAATGGTGTTACTTTATGGCAAAACTTTGTCTAGGACACACAAACAAGACTAAATTTCTTGTTCAAAATCATCTGTAGTGTTATATTCAATATTAGTAAAGTATATATGCTGTCTGTGAAAGCAGTGGCATCTTTGGCGTGAAGAAACGTAACTAAGAGAGCCTGTATTGAAATGCTAGAGTGCACAGTGGTGCATCTAGTCTCTTATACAAACATTTTATTCAGTTTAAGTATCTGGTTTTAATTTAATATTTCACATTGTCTCACATATCAGATCCTCTCTGAATTCTCTGCACTTCGATTGCAGGGGGTAGGGGAAAGGCTGCAAACCCTTCTGTTCTGAAGGGCAGCAGTCCTTGAGGTTTGTTTATTGTGCTGCAAGTTTAGTGCTTGCAGCTGTTTAAGCAGCATGTGCATGTTCTGAAAGTGTACTTAGTTCTGAGACTGTTGCTGTTAACAAGGTGGGATTATTTTGTCAAACTTGAAACTGGATTGCCTGACCCAACCAGTGCAGACACCAGTCTGTTTATGTACAATGGAGAAATGGATACTTCTGGGATGTTTGTATGTGAAATTCATTGGGCATTACTTTCATCCTAGGATGACTGGCTCAGCTAACTTTCTACAGAAAGTATGTTTTGCAACTGAAGAAATAAGGTATATGGAGAAGATTACCTTAGAGATGCCACTACTGGCTTTTTGTGTGTGTGTAGCAAAAACAAAGGTTATAGAAACTTATTGGAGTTCACTAATAAGCCAAAGAGTGGGTTGAACTTCTGGTTAAAATTGGATAACTCTTTAAACCTTTCTTTCCAGGTGCTTCAAAATACTGAGTGCTAATGGAGAACCAAAGGTATTTAGACCTAGGGACCGTGATGATATTGTGAAAACTGTAATTGAGCCAATGGCTTCTGAAGGTCTCAGAACCATCTGCCTAGCATTCAGAGACTTCCCAGCAGGGGAGCCTGAGCCGGAGTGGGACAACGAAAATGATATCATTACTGGTCTGACATGCATTGCTGTTGTTGGGATTGAAGATCCTGTGAGACCTGAGGTAGGGTCACCAGCTAAGCTGCAGTGATTCTGTTACATGGGATTCGTGTTTTTCATCATGCAGAGTACAAGAAGCTGAACTGCTATTGTATGCCTTAAGCATAGTTAATAAATGAAAATCTAATTTCTTGAAGGGAAAGTTAATGGAGCTATAAAAGCTGATTAAAACTACTTAATGTCACTTATGCTGTGTTACTGAAGCTCTGTACAAAGTAATAACTTAAGGTGCTTACTATGCAGGGTCTCAGCAAATGAAACAACTTGTTATGTTTTTGCCACTTGAAATATTAGGACTTTTGGCTTGGATAAGATTAGCCATTGTGCTTTTTACCAGCTTCTCATAGGGAATGATGGAGGAAGGTGAGCTTGTCACCTGAGAACTGAGGGCAAGGAGTTTGGCTTGTGGTTGAGGTGTAAGGCTTTTCAATAATGAAAGCTTTAATGTCCCATGTACGAGGAAATCAGGGCTGATCTGCACTATTGTCACTTCACAGTAAAGGTCATGGGTGAAGCAGTGGAGTATGAGCTGTAGTTTATTTCACATAATCATAAATAAAATGCCAGTATTCAGTACAGTCTAATATGTTATGAGGATTTTTGTAGTATTTTTGAGTACTGCAGTATTTGAAAAATTGCAGAAGGGAGGGGAACTGACAAAACAGAGACACGAAACCTCTTGCCAGAATTGCCAGTTGTGTGGCTTTTATGAAAAGAATTGTGGTCTGTTACTTAATTTTTTTTTTTAAATATTCCATAACAACAGTTTTTATTTTAAAATAGCAGTTATCCTGTACTGAGCCATAAAGATTCCTTTCACTCACGTGTCTAGATTTATTTAACTAATGTACAGTCTCTGAGCCTGTGGGGTTTTTTTCTTGCTTACAGGTACCTGATGCAATAAAAAAGTGTCAACGTGCAGGCATAACTGTACGTATGGTCACTGGTGATAACATCAACACTGCTCGTGCTATTGCATTAAAATGTGGTATTCTGAATCCTGGTGAAGACTTCCTGTGCTTAGAGGGCAAAGACTTTAACAGGAGAATACGCAATGAAAAAGGAGAGGTAAGCATACTGACTGTGTCATCAAGTGGATCAACAGATATTCTGTCTCCTAGCTGTGTGAAATACAACCAATGTTCTTTCTGCAGATAGAGCAAGAGCGAATAGATAAAATTTGGCCAAAGCTTCGTGTTCTTGCAAGATCTTCACCCACTGACAAACACACTCTAGTAAAAGGTAGGTAAAAATTCTCTGAGCTTCTAAGTAAAGCTAGATTTTTTTTTTTCTTGTGCTTCTAGGAAAAAAAATTAGGACTGAACCATGAGAAATGTCTATGAAGTTGTTTCCAACAGATTTTTTTCTTCCTGCTTGAGAAATGGAGCCAATGAGACCTTTTTTTGGTGACTGTTGTTTTTGTTTGTTTGTTTTTGTTTTATGACTGACAAAGACAAAAACTGGGTTTCTCTTTCAGGTTAAGTCTTTGCTGTGCTTCAATTTAGAACTGTAACACTTCTATGGCATTTTATTTTAGGTATAATTGACAGCACTGTCTTTGACCAGAGGCAAGTTGTAGCAGTAACTGGTGATGGTACTAACGATGGTCCAGCTTTGAAGAAGGCAGATGTTGGATTTGCTATGGTATGATTTTTTTTTTTTTCAGTCTTCAATATTTTATCAATAACTTATCAAATCACTTAAGATTAAAGAACCTTATTTCATGAGGCTTATATACAACTGTGTCAATTAAGTCAAGATTCCAACCTAATAATGTTTTTATTTGATGGAAAATAAATATGAATGGTGAATGTCCTTGTGGCATTCACCATTGAATAAAACTTTGAAAAATGCAGATTGCCTATTACTTGCAAATTAAAAATCTTTTACTCAAAACCTTGTTGCAAAGTATTGGAACAGAATACTGAAGATTTCTGAAACATTTTCAACATAAAACAAAGTCACTTTAGGCAGTAAATAGCATACTATGTTTTGACTTTGAGCAAAGCTTATATGCAGTATGGAATGAGCTTAATCATCTGTTTCCCCTTAAAGGATACATAGGTACAGGGGGACCATAGTGAAAGGGACTGCCAGTTGATGTTTAAAATGGCTTTGGAGGCCATATCTAGTACCTCTGAAGTACAACTGAAGCAACAGAATTTTATGACAGTGTAGGATCTGCCCTTGTCTGGATGATTCGTTAGATTACATGGCTTTCTCAGCTACCCTTTCCCGTGGCTGCCAAGCCATGTCCTGGTTTTAAAGTGCTAATACTGGATGGCCTCATGCCTTAAGTATGTGGGTTTCAGCTTTCTTTCAAGACACACGGTAGGACAGAGTCCTCAAGCTTCTTTTTGTCACAGGATTCCTCCTCAGCCTTAAATGTAATAGGTACACTTTGGTCTTGGCAGGTAACCGTAGCCTTAAAGCATTTGAAGGGAAAGAAAAAATGAAGACCACACTCTTCCTATGCCCCATGCAGAAAAAGAAACACTGAGTGAGATTCTACTCCTGAGAGAAAAAATGGGAAAGAGATTTCACATCATTCTCAAGGAGCTTTCTTCAAAAACATAATTTAAAAATTTGACAGCTGCATATGAAATGTTTTCTAGACTATAGCAATCTTGTCTTAGCAAGTATTCTGTGCTCTGGTATGGTATACCTGCTGTAGTTGCCACTGTCAGGGGCAGATTTGTTTATCTGTTTTAAATGTTTCCTGCAGTTGCTGTGTTCATCCGTGTAAGGAACTATCTTCTCCAACTGCTTATCTAAATAGCACTTAAAATATACCACCCAGTGTATGATATCTAAAGGTACCTTTTAAGGTGTACAAATAGCTATGCAGGTGACTCATTTCCTTGACAAAATAATATATCAAGAATAAGAATTATTAAATTTGCTACTGATTTAGTGGGTTTGGAATGCCAAAAGAAAAAGAAAATCTTTGAAGTAGCTGTCTTCAAGCGTCATTACACAGAACACAACACTTTGGATACTGTAGGAGACTAGAGGTGCTTAAAATTTAAGAATGCCTTGTTGCATTGCAATGCCTATGCAATGACATTGCATATTCTACTGTGCAGTGCCAATGCCCTTCTGCAAAAGGTTTTCGGTAATGTTTATCTTTCTACTGTGTTGCAAGCACAAGTGTTGCCTGCTGCTGGAATCCATACAACAAATGGATTTGGGCAGAGCCTGAGCTGTTGTACTGCACCATCTGGTGGCCTTCAGCTTGAACAGGGTTCAGTAACATTTCTTCGGGAGAACTTAATATGTCTTTACTGTCAACTCTCAAATTCATATTATGGTCTTTATTTTAAAGACAACTTAATTTTGTTTGCTAGTTTACATTTTCCCATGCTTGAGCAGAACTTGCAAGTAGAACTTGTTTCAGTAGGCTTTTAGATGCTTACATTAAAGGAGTCCTTCAGATGTGGTGCATCCAAGTGAATGCTGATTAAGGACATGATAGCTTTTGTCATAAGAAGTCAGTGCATCCTGTTATATTTCGTAATGTTTTTCCTTTTCTACCAGGGTATTGCTGGAACGGACGTAGCTAAAGAAGCTTCTGATATTATCCTTACAGACGACAACTTCACCAGTATTGTTAAAGCAGTTATGTGGGGACGAAACGTCTATGACAGTATCTCCAAATTTCTTCAGTTCCAACTTACTGTCAATGTGGTAGCAGTAATTGTTGCTTTCACAGGAGCTTGCATAACACAAGTACGTACCAGTGGGGGATGGGTTCAGCTAATAAAGTTTTAAAAAGTCATGATTGATTTGAGTTCAAACTTCCAGTTCAATTGTACCAAAGAACATAATGCTCTTCAGAACATGCCAATATTGTATAATAAATGCCTTTAATAGCTGTATCCTGTGCACTTCTATTGGAGAGTTTATGTATCTATCTTTATAGGATTCTCCACTTAAAGCCGTGCAGATGCTGTGGGTAAATCTCATAATGGACACATTAGCTTCTCTTGCCCTGGCAACAGAACCACCCACTGAAGCTCTTCTGCTGAGGAAGCCTTATGGTAGAAACAAACCTTTGATTTCTCGTACAATGATGAAGAACATTTTGGGTCATGCATTCTACCAACTTGTAGTGGTCTTCACGCTCCTGTTTGCTGGTAAGAACACTGAGGCTTTACAGAGTTATTCTGAATGCTGTAGAGAAATGAGATCTTAAAATTATTTTTTTGTTGTAGTGTGTGTGTATAAAGACACTAATTAAGCTGTTCACAAATGCCTTTTATATACAGGTGAGAAAATTTTTGATATCGATAGTGGAAGAAATGCGCCTCTGCACGCTCCTCCTTCAGAACATTATACTATAGTATTTAATACATTCGTGATGATGCAGCTTTTTAATGAAATTAACGCCCGAAAAATTCATGGTGAAAGAAACGTTTTTGAAGGAATCTTTAACAATGCTATCTTCTGTTCTATTGTGCTGGGGACGTTTGTTGTGCAGGTAAGCAGATTCTTGGAGGGGGGGGGAACTGCATTTAGTACACTGATGTACTTGCTTACCTGGGAAATGCCAATCAGCTAGCACCAGAGATCTAATTTCTGCACTGTGGAAAACCTTCAGGGTCAAGCACACAATAAGTTAGTTGTAAGTGCAGCTTGATGGGGTTTTCGGGTAAGAACTCTTTAAAATTGGTAATGCTGGAATGTAGTATCTGTAGTTACCTTTTGAATTTTCTAGTTCTTCAATTTTATCTTAGTCTACTAATCTCTTGGCAAAATATGAAGACGTTATATGTGACAGCTGTTCATTCATCCCTTGCCCCTAAATCTTCCTTATAGTATTTGCCTGTGTATCTGAATGAGAGTCCATTTAAACAATTATAGAAAAGGTAAAATTTCTTGTATTTTTTTAATGAGGTTAGGACATGAATAAGCTTTAGAAATTTAAGTATCAGTTTTTACCTTACTGGCACAGGAATCAGTGATACCTACTGTTAAATATTGTAGAGGTGCTGTTTTAAGTGAAAAAAAACTGATGCCCAGGGACATTCTGTTGGGGCATGTAGGGGAATTCATAAAAGCTAGTTAGTTAACTCAGTATATGCTAACAAAGCAAATGAAATTATCTTCCGTTGATGGGTTCACATGCTGGTGTTTAGAAACACCAAGTTAAAACTGAATCTACAGAAAATCATTTACAAGAAATGTTTTCACTCTCTAAATAGCCTTTGCTTTAATTAATCAGAAGAAATAACAAACAAATCAGTATACCCATTTTCATTTTGGATTAAGTTATTTGGGACATATAACCTAAACATTAAGCTACTCCTTAGACTTGATAATTCATGAAGCTGATGGAAATCATTTCAGTTCAGACATTGGAAATGTATGCACTGCTGCTCCACATTAAGTCAGGGCACTTTCTCAGGTTTAGATTTTTATAGATGACACTTCTTCAGAAAGCTACTCTTGTTTTTGGGGTTACATATGCAGCAGATTGACCATTGTTGTGCAACACTGTGTTCCCTTTATAAATTTGGCAGACTGAATGCATTCCCAACTCCTGATTTGTCATTTCAGTGTTTTATTCTGAGTTAATAACAGGAGATACTCTTTGCCTTTTCAGCTGGCAGGTGTCCTACTTAATGGTCAATACTGTCTCCTTTTCATGCCTGCCCTGCTACTTTGAATTGTTGATTCTCCAGGGCAGACTTTCATGCATATAATTCCCATGCAGAGAGACACCTTGCTCATTAGGGCCCATACAGCTTGTTGTAACAGCTAAGTCAGTAGGACCTCATTTAATTTAGGTTTTGAGATCTCTGCCCCCTTCCCCCAAGGTTTACTACACTTGGTGATTTAAAGTCTGATATTTAACACTGATGTGATACATAGTAATATCCTGTAGAATTACTTCTGAGATATTTCATGTCTTATGGATCTGTGAATTCTATTAATACAAGTTTGTGAATCGACTTAGTTCCACGATGGGTGTTCATAGCAAAAGTAATCACTGTACATTTGTAGCACCGAATACATGCTGTAATTGCAAAATCAAGGGGAAAACACTGCAAGCAAAATTAAAGAGTCAACAGGTTTTCATGAGTGTGACATTTGAAGAATAAATGGGTAGTTCTTGAAATACTGAAAAGCTTAAGATTATGGCTTAGGTTTGGAAACTTGCTCAAACTGCTGAGGCAGTGAAAGAGTATGCTTAATAAGACGGGAAATCCTGTGTCCTCTTGCAGAGCTGTCTGTCATGATCTTAAAGCATTAGGGAAATTTCTAGTAACAGGTCACTGATGCATGTTTAATTGTGTTGTTCTTCACAGATAGTTATTGTGCAGTTTGGTGGAAAGCCTTTCAGTTGCTCAGAACTCTCAATTGAACAGTGGCTGTGGTCCATTTTCCTGGGCATGGGCACACTACTTTGGGGCCAGGTAAACTAACATTTTTCAAAATGCCAAATATCTACTTGCAATAGTATACTTTAAATGGAAAATGCAAATACACTATCTTTAGCATTCAGATCTTTCAACTGGACTATATGAATATATGGAGCCTAACAGTAAATATTAATTAAAATTGACTCGTTCAACAGCTAGAAAGTCCTTAGGTGAATATTCTTTCCTCAGAGTTGGTCAATTATTTATATTTCATAACTAGATGCTGTGGCTGGTTTGTTTAGCAATTTTTAACTAGAACCAGCTGTAGTTACCTTTTAAATATGAAATTATGTCTTCAGCCAGATAGGAGTACCAGAAAACATTGTAAGAATACATGATGCAATGAACATGCTAATGTTAAATATATTTTAACTTGGCGCTTAATGGTTTTCTTGAAAAATCAGAATTGTTAAACTTGCCAGTATTTTCTTTATTTAAGAGCCTCCTGGAGTAGCAAGAAATTCAGCAAAACTCAAACCAACTTTCTCTTTAATCTTCATTTGCATAATTGTGATATAATTGAAAAGTCCTCCCACCTATTAAGCCATTACATTTGGACTTTTATTTCCTTCCCCCTCCCCCCCCAGAGTGTCATTACTATTGCATGCACAACAGTGCTTGTAAGCAGCGAGCTTATTTACGTGAAACTTTAGAGCTACAGAGTTTTCTATTATTTAATGACATAGTTGTCTAAACTTTTCATACCACATGAAGAGTTTTCCATTACAGTTTCTTTCCTTCCACTAAGTAAAAGACACTTCATGTTTCACCATCAAATTGGTAGGATGAATTTTAGTTGTAAATAGCTACACAGGCATATATTCTAAAAGTGACTAAGCTTTTTAACAAGGTTCTCTGGAAAATTAATTATTTAAAAAAATCAAATAGAGTCACTCTGAGGTTTAAAAGCAGCCTAGAAGAGAATCGAGATGGCTTGAAATACCTTTGACCCAAAGTGTCTTGCAAGGGCAAAAGCTTCCCTGCTGCAGTTCATGCTGCTCTAGCATCTCATTAAAGTTGAAGAGCTTCAATTTTCTGAGAATAATAGAAACTGAAGGGTGAGCTGGGAGCATTCATAGTAGCAGTTACAGCATAAAGGGCTGTTTATCTTGCTTTTGGAGCAGTCTTTTTTCCTCTCAGCTGCAGAAATGGTCGTCTAGGTTTGTGATGATCAAGCAAAGCAGTCTTGGAATTGATCTGGATCTCCTAGATATAATGTATTAAAAGATGACCCCCCCTTAACCACATGTAGCTATTGTTTAATTTAATATACATAAACTGCTAGACATCAAGTAGCAAAGTAACAGCTTGAGATGCATACAATTTTGGAAACATCACTCACCTTGCAAATAGATTGATTATCTTGCAGGTCAAAAATAAATGAATGTCTCTTCTGTATTTCTGAATTAATTGTGGTACTTTAGGTGATGGAGGCCCCATGTGAGGTGACACATCATGATCATCAAACTGATGAAACTCTAAAAGCTCTAGATACAAGTATAATCTACAGGACTGATGGCTTTTGTAGCTTCAGTACTTCTCCTTCCTGGCATTTTCAAGTAATGTTAATGTGGAATTCTTTGTCCCTGGCAAGGTTGTTTTGTAGCCCAAGTTTAATTTCACACCTTGGTTGAGGTAGTAAGTATATTCACAGCTATTCAGCTGGAGTGATTGTTTTACATTGATACACTCATCCTGTCTATGTAATTAGTTTTTTCAACTTTGCTAATTGTATGCAGGATATCATGTTAAGCCTTAAGACTGGTATTACCCTTTTTTTTATTGCTAAAAAAAGAATAATCCTGATTTATATATTTCATTCACTGTTAGTTGATTTCAACAATTCCAACCAGCCGTCTGAAGTTCCTTAAAGAAGCTGGTCATGGAACACAAAAGGAAGAGATTCCTGAAGAAGAACTAGCAGAAGATGTAGAGGAGATTGATCATGCTGAGAGAGAATTGCGTCGTGGTCAGATCTTGTGGTTTAGGGGCCTAAACAGGATACAAACTCAGGTATGGCCTTCAAAAAGGTAGGATGCAGTGGGTGTTATGAGGGAAATCTCTCCATTTCTGACTAAGGTGGCCATTCTAACTGGTGTGACTGAGCCTGTCAAAAGGGGGTATGGATGGATGTGTAATCCCTCAGGGTCCTCTGTTTTCTTCAGCTTTAAATGCGACTCTTGCCTGTGTATCTGCTCTGTTTTTAAAAAGTGCCTTTTTTCTTTACTTTTTGTGTGTTATAGATGGGATGGTCCTTTCTCTTGTTCTCTCTCTCTCTTGCTGAGCAAGCTGTCACAATCTCTGATTCCTTGCAGATGGATGTAGTGAATGCTTTCCAGAGTGGAAGTACCATTCAGGGGGCTCTAAGGCGGCAACCCTCCATCGCCAGCCAGCACCATGATGTAACAAATATTTCTACCCCTACACATGTAGTGTTTTCCTCTACTACTGCTTCTACTACTGTGGGGTGTGAGTGTGTGTTCCTAAAGTGCATGAAATTAACATTTCCTAATTCACGTACCTAACGTTTCTCATTTTCTCCTTAGTACTTAAAATCATCGTTCAGGCTTTTATAGAGCTCTTCCACAAAGTGGAGTCCTCAAGACTTTTTTTTCTTAGAGGGCTGAGAACAGGTGGAACAGTTTCAACAAAAGACTTTAATGCGAAAGCTGTGAGCCTGCACATCCTGTGCCTTCATCCATTTGTGTACAGAGGGACTATTAAGATAAAATGGGAAAACTGTTGTAAATTTTCGAGTATATGCCTCTTAGGGTGACTTGCATTGAATAAGTGAATTAACTGCAAAATCATGGACCCAGGTCAACAAAAATAGATCTCTTGCACTTCAGCACAAACAATACTTAAGTAAGCAAGCTGATTTGAAAGCAAATGGTATGTTGAAAATATGAATGTAGGTAGAACACTGAGCACTAAATGCATTTTCTTTGTAGCCTGTAAGGAACTTTAAGAATCTCTGCTTTCCTTGGACCCTATTTACTGAATAACGACTTTTTCAACATCAGGATTCGGGTGGTGAAACAAGGCTTCTAAAATGCATACAAGTCAGAAGAAATATGAATTAGCTAATATGAAAAGGAAAAAAGTTTTAAGCAATAAATGGTGAAACTTTCATTCGAATCTGAAGGGTTCTTTTTCCTCTCTAGGTTCTTCTGGGAGCAGTTCATAAGCCGTCAGTGAAAGAGAAGTTTGCCTCACCTCAATTCTACCCTCTCTATATTGTGCTCTAAGTGGCATTTCAGTTTCAGCCTTCCTCTCTGTAGAGGCTAGAGATTTATTTACTCTTGGATGTAGGCCTAAACTATGGAACCAGAAGATGCATAGTAGTTGTAGTTGAATACTGATAGCCAATATCTTTGTTCAGAGTTTTCCATCTTAATACATGTTTAACTTTCTTCTCTAACTTCCTAGGGAGTTCCTAGGTTTTTAAAAATAACTCTGAGAGGGCTGCTGCTCCCCCTTCCCCTCCCTGCTTAAACTTTCAGATTACCAGATGGATGAAGACCCTTAATTTCAGGAGCTGTCTTAAGTGAAATGGTCTCTTCAGATTTTATTTTTTTAATTTATTTTTTATTTTTGGGCTTGGTCAGAATTCATGTGTGAGCTTGCATAAGTATTTACCTCTGTATTTGTTCCATTGGTGAGACAGGTATTTCCCTACCTTGCAGTAGTACTGAGAAGCTCAGCTCACAAATTTGCATACCTCAAGAACACAAAATGAAAAATAGATTTAACACTTAAGGATGCACAGGATTGCATCTCCTAGTTAAAATGCTAATTAGTAACCTGTATCCCTAACTACACTCCAGAACATTAATTAGACATTCAGAATTCTCTAGAGAGCAATGTCATTCCATGCTGCTATTTGAGCAGAATCTACCGGGCACTGCAGCATCTCATTGCATCAAATGACCAATGCAGATACAGAGCTACCATAGCAGAGAACTAGTTTTTTTATCCTCACTGTTACAGCCTTCTGCTGCACCCTCCAGAAGAACAACTTTTGAGAACTAATATGGATTAATGGGAAGCAGATGTGTTATTGTCTCTTTTTTGGAGCTGTTTGTTGGAAAATAGTTCCTATGAAGTAAGGTTGCAACTCTAAGCCATCTGTTTAGGAGGATTTGGAGTGCCAACTGCATTCCTTGCTATTCTGGTATTAATATGAGGAAGGCCTGATGACAGTATGAATTACGCTTAACAAATTGTCTTGTTTGCACCTCAGTTACATGATTTATTTATAGTTATCCCTCTAGTTTAATTATCTTGAGTGGTTGAAAATAGAGCTTTCAAAACACTAGATTTTCCCATTTAAAGCGCTGTAAGTTTGATTTCTGCCTTTGTGGTTGGACTCTGAGGGTCCTGGTCTTGCTGGAGTGTCTAGTCCACTTGTGTGGTATGCATTCTGCACGGGAACCAAGCCTTTATTGTGGGTATGCTTATAGTCCATGATAATTACAGCTGTCCTCTTAAGCCAGAATTGTTTTTCATTGCTGCTGATGTTCTAAATTCTCATCTGTAGGCAATGAAAAACCAGTCCCATGAGACATTCATATTTCATTTTGCCACATAAATGGCACAGTGGGATGCAACATGCCAAATAAAGTCACTGCAAACTTTCAGTCTGGCATTGTCACTGCTAATTTTCTTGGTAAGTGCCAAGACAGTTTAGGCAGCTGGCTGGACTTATTTAAACCTCATAGAACTCGCCAATGCCTTGACAGCGTGCTCAGTTTTTTCATGTGATGAAAAGTAAAGCACTAGCTGCTGTTGTAATCTTTTCTCCAGCACATTCACTCTGTTTCTTGTCCTCCCCTTACTGGTAGTTACATCCTTCCCCTTGAGTGCGTGCCCCATCCCTGTGTCCCCTTATCCCCTGTGCCCTCTTCGTTTGCCTCCACGGTTAATTGGGCTCAGCATGTACCTGTAGTATTAAAATGGGGACATTATAGCTTTGGAGTAAAATTCTTTGTGCAAGTAGTCTGAGGGAACAGAGGTGGCAAAACAGTGCTATTTCTAGAGGTCAAAGAACACAGTCAGGACATAAGACTTTATCATGTGTGGTGGTTCTATTTAACCAATTTGATTTAACACATTGCTTTTGGGAAGCCCTTCTCTGTTTACAGTTAACTTCCCTGGTGTATCTTAGCTGTTTAGAAGTCTCTGCTTTTGATCTGCTGACCTTCCAGCTTCATTCCTTTACCTGGAAGTCACTTTATTTTTTCTGTCAGGGAACTCTGGGAGCACTAGTCATGATGTATTTCTCAGTTTGAAACAAGTAATCTTGGATGCACTAAAAAAAGCTTTAAATTTGACTAGCTGTTTGTAACAGCAAGTTCTTGTTTACTACAGAATTTCTCTGCTGCTTACTATTTAACACTATTTCACACTGCTTTGTTGGAGACATGCTCAGGGTAGGGATGTTGAGAATTGAGCAGGGAGTCAACAGTAGGGGGAAACTATCTCTGGAAAAGTGTTGGACAAATGGGTCAATGACTTCTGCCTCGCCTTACTTGTTTTATCAGTTCAAGAATGAATCCTGAATTTCTCTAGTTGGTCAGGGAAACATGGGGTATGGGAGAGGGGGGGGTGTGGGCAGCTGGTTTCATCATTCAAATAATAGTTTGGAAGGCTTAAATTCAAGTCAGCCTGGACAAGCACAATTTGCAAAACAAAGCTGTAATTTTTTTCGATCTAATTTAACTATGAAAGTTTTATTTATGAATTCTGTTAGCTTAGCTTTCTTATTCAAAAAATATTTAACAACAAAAAGACACAAAACAGTCCTCAGCCTGGGAATTTTGTCCATGAATTCAATGTGAATTGAAGACTGGCGCAAAGGCTGATCATCCTGCTTTTCTCATACTTGGCGCTACTTAAGTACTCTCTTCAAAGTTACAACCTGTCCTGGCTACTAAACTGTACAATACAGTATTCAATTTCCTAGTTCTGGTCTTAAGTTTCCAAAGCACATTCACTAAGGAGCTTTCTCTAGCATGGTAAATGGCTATATACTCGAATATTTACAGCTGTTACAGCGGTATCCTTTTTTTGCATGACTTTGTAAATGTTCGTTCATTGTGACATTGGCTTACAACTTGCTTGGCTTTTTCATAGTCAGTTGACATCCTAATTCCTAGCATGAGAATTAGTGACCCTTTTATCCCCTAACTTATTTTCAGCCTCTCCCCTCCTTCCCTCCCTCCAATCTCACACAAATATTCAATAAAAATCACTCATTGAGATATATTTAATTTGTGAATAAGTAAATATTTGTTGGCCTTACTTCTGAAAAATGCTTAGCCCATGTTACATAATTAAACAATTCTAGTGCCATGTCTGAATTTTTAGGGCCCTTCAGCTTTTTGCAGTACTTTCACAATTTTTATTCCTACTGTGTACTGGCAGTGCTCTACTGAAATGCTCTTCATTTTTTACAGTTTATTGCAAGTTCCACTGCATCATACAAATTTGATTCACTCATGTCTAGCTGTTTGTGGATTCAAACTCATAAGAACCATGCCATTATCAGTAAATCTGCAGCATTTTAACAACATTTTTTCTTTGTTTACAGATCCGAGTGGTGAATGCATTTCGTAGCTCCTTGTACGAGGGGCTAGAGAAACCTGAGACGCGAAGTTCAATTCACAATTTTATGACGCATCCTGAGTTTAGAATAGAAGACTCCGAGCCTCATATTCCCCTTATTGATGATACTGATGCTGAAGATGATGCTCCAACAAAACGCAACTCTAGTCCCCCTCCCTCTCCCAATAGAAATAACAATGCGGTTGACAGTGGAATTCACCTTACAACAGACAAGAACAAGTCTGCTACCTCTTCATCCCCAGGGAGCCCACTACATAGTTTGGAAACATCACTCTGATTGTAAGCTGAATGTTAACACACTAGCTGCATTGTAAAGAAATTGAAACTGGGTCTCTTCACACATTATGATGGACAAGATGATATTCTTGTCTTGGACTTCAACAGAAGAAACACTTGTACGAATGTAGATTTATTTTTTTAAAAAAAGCTTTCTGCCAGACTGGAGGGTGCTTTTCTGGGGGTGGGAGTAATAATGAACTCTGACAGATAAACAGTAACTCAGCATAAGTGACCTGTGGATCATCTCTTGTACTAAGAATGGTCCTGAACAGTGTGTTAGCAGAGCTTTAGTTTATCATGATCCTTTTCTGAGGGGAAAGCTGGGAAGGGCAAGGAGGCCCTGGATCATTGAATTGATACTTTAATTTCTGCTGTTGGCTGTTAATAATTTGGATTATTTATGTTTATAAATGATACAGATCTGTTTACAAGGTTTGTAGATACTTTTTTGTTCCTGTTCATAGATGGGAAGCTTCCTTATAAATGATGCAGAGAAGAAAAAAACAAAAACAAAAAAACCAAAAAAACTAGTCCTTCAAATACTGCTGTATTTTCAGGAAAAGGGTGTTTCTATTGAAACTGTACTAAATTTTGCCTGCAATTTACCTTGTTAAATATTGTAGATAAATTGCTACTACTAATAGCCAAATAGATAACACTAATGCTTTGTAAAAACATGAGCAGTGGTGTTCTAATGAAGTTATGGCCTCTGTCCTAATTAGTTTCTTAAATACATTTACTACTTAATGGTTTTGAAACAACTGTTTAATTTTTAAAAATTTTGAGAAACTTAATGAATAACTTTTGTTCAGAACTTAGTAGGATTGTTTAATGCAGGACATCGATACGTGATGGAACTTGCTTGAAATATTTCTGTTATCTCGGGCAAAATGGATTAAATCAAAATACATCAGAATCTTAGTCCTTTGTTTTTGTCTAATCATGTTAGTTTAGTGCTGTCTTGGTGAACTGTGAGTGGAACTGTGATTTTTTTCTAATCTATAGAATCCTTCATGCAGCATGAGGGCTGTTGGCATTTTGAAAGGTTGTTAGTGGGTAGCATATGTGTTCTCCTTTTTGTTTTTGAAACTTGTTTGTAACATGAATAAATCTGCCCTTTTGTTAAAATAAAATTGCAGCAATGGTTTCTTACAGATTTTTTTTTTCTCAGCTGCTTCACTGGAAATACAGAAAGTACTCTTGTGTTACTGGTTACCTTTAAATTGCAATTTCAAGATGGTAACAGCCCCACTCCAAATAGCTCTTTGCATAAATGGAATCATGGTGGCTGCCTCCAGAATGAATGTAAGTTAAGGTTCTCAAAAGCCTTCACTGAGCCAAAAGGATACTCCTGGGGAATTAATAGGTCTGCCTGTAATTCTGAGACTTACTGTGAGTACTGTGTAATAAATGTCTCCCTGATTGCTTAAGTGAGGGAGACTGAGAACTGACATAAAGCACAGGTGAAACGCACCAGAACTGACCGACTAGAGATGGACTGAAGAAGTTATGGTCTGCCTCTGCTGTATTGCTCAAACAGCGAAGGACAATGAAACAGTACTTGGTCTGGTACTTCCTCATGTTTTCTAGGTACAATACTACTTAAAAGAGCAAGAGAAGACATGAGTTGTAAGATTTTCTTTTTCCAGCTCTGTACTCTTTAAAATAGCAAGTGAATCTTTTTGTCAAGTAATCCGGAATTATGGACATTTTTAAAGTGGTCCCTTCAAAGGACTGCAAGGATTAAGTTGGTAATGAGGAAGGAGATGATACTAGAGCAAACTGCAGAAATGAGCAGGTTGGGAAGCTCAAGCACATCTTTCTTTTGTGGTGGGATACATGCATGCTTGGGGTTGTCCTTTAGTGGATATTGTTCAACCTGTAGCACTGTATCCCACTGTCAACCACTCCAGAATTCCATCTTTTCTATTGTACTTCAGTAAATACACTGAATTCTAGGCAAGGGGGTCGAGGGTGGGGGGTTGCACTTGACACTTTGTATAGTAATTTCTCCCACATGTTTCTAGCACTTTTCTTACATCATAGTTCTTATCTAGAGTGCTTGGTAGGGGGGCCGATTTTTATGTAAGCTATTTTCTCTTTACTACAAAAGTCAGATGAGCATTGGCTTAAAATAAGGGGAGTTTTCTTTACCTGTGAAGTACACTGCCATGTGAAAAAGTATCTTCATTTAACTTCATTAATAAGTAATAATTTGACTTCATTTCAGAACAGACTTTAATTTTCCCCTCTTCTCTAGGTGTGATCATGACTGCATGTTATCTTTTTTGGAATAAAATCTACACTTAAGCCTTTTGTGGGGGGTGGGAGGGTGAATGTAGGCTTTGTACATCGGTGGTCCCTCTTGATTCTGTTAACATCAGTGTGCTGTTCTTACAGGAAACTTCCTTACAGAAAAAAGGAAAAGTTGTTTAAGAGGGGGGTATGCTTTCTTTGTGATCTCAAGAAATCATAACGTTGCCTAGATAATGAAATGGTTTTCACTAAGCTCATGAGGCCTTCATTGCCTTGCTGGTTGTAAGGTTTACTTGTCTTTCTTCTTGTAACTGAAATAAATAAAAGTGCTGTTCATCTCAGTCTGTATGGGGACTGAAATTCTTGTATGTCAGTACAGTACTGATTTAAACCTGAAATGCATGCCAGTTCTATAAAATATCTCTTACTACAATTTTACTCTCATTAGCTTTCAAGAGGTCATGGTATATAGTGTACGTGGTGGAGCAAGAGTGACTTTGAACAGAAACTCATTTCTAGATTGACTACTATTTGGACTGGCTTAAAATGTGGTTTCCTGGGTGGGATGTCTACTGTAGTTGTGTATATGTTAGGGCACCTCATCTTGGCCCTGAAGGAGGGGTGAAAATGGTAATACAAGAGGACTCATTTTTTTTCTTCTGTATTGGCCTTAACAGGAAGAGGAAAATGCTGCATCATGGAGTAGTCTGGAGAGAATAATGGAAACAAATGCCTTAATGCTAAATCAGTGGGTAAATGCAGGGGTCTGTAGCAAGTACAATCAGCCAAAAAATATGAAATAACATATTTGGAGGCTTTCTTAGAATAACAGCAAATTTTCCAATGTGCTTTGAAGTAAGCAAGCAAATGTAATATTCATGGAAGGATAACTTGTGTATGGCTGAGTATTGGAAAGAGATTCCAAAGGTTTGATAAGTTCGATTTTTACTCCTAGTTGTTCTAGCTTCTGCAGAGCTTTAAAACAATCCAGATCATAAATTTATAAATTATAAATCATAAATTAAAGTAGAATATCTTAATGTCTGTACTACTTTTCTGATGCAAATACTTGGTTTTAAAGCGCTCCTGTTTTTTTCCACCTGCACCGTCTCCCCCAGCAGTGCATCTCTTCTGATGTTACAGATTTCAAGCCCTCACTGAAGTACCTTAATTTTGTTGGATGAGCCTGGCCAGCATGGAGGGTCCAGCTCCAACTTATCTCCAGAGTGATTAGGCCTGCTTATTCAGGGCCATATCATGAGAAATTCTGGGCCAGAATAAAGAGCCTTAGAGCTGTTTCTGCCATCTTCTCCCCTGAACTGTATACAGAAATACCTAACCACCTTCCTCAAGAGTTTGCAGCATCCATCAAGGAGGTGTGACTTAGTGTCTAAAACAGAAGCCTTCTACAGGTACTACTTGTCCATTTTGCTCCAAGATGAGGGTTTGCTTAGAAAATGATGGGATGGGCTTAGACAACTGAAAAAAGACAGCGTTTAGAAGGTAGTCACTGGATGGTGACTCTTTACTTCTGTTATGGGCACCTAATGTAGAGTTTTCTACAAAAGCTATACAATTATTAGTTTGAAAAGGGTTCCTTGACTTGCCCCAAACGGAAGACAGTGGGACTTAAAGCTTGGAAAAAAAACTAACAGGAGTATTTCTGGGAATTCCAGAATAGCTTTTGATGGAAGTGTACATTCTGGAGCACTGGAACATCATCTCACATTCTCGTGTAATGACAAGTGTCAATCCAAACCCAAAGCAGCAGCTGCTCACTAAAATGGAAATCTGCATTCTGGATCCCTTTAAGCCCTTGCACAGGTAGTAGCATCTAACTATTCTGAACATCTTCATCTGCTTTCCTAGGCTGCCTCTCTTGCAGGGCATGAAGCTGAAGTATGCTGCAAGACTGTAAGTATGATCATACAGTAAACTTTTCTATGGCTTCCTCCTTAGCAAAGGCACGGTCTTGGATTCACTCTATGGCAACTGCTCAGGCACCAAGTGAATACTGGCTTTTCCTGTTTCAAAGCTTTCAGTCTCTTGTAGAGAATCAGGGTGTACAGTTCAAATGCTTTGTGTGAAAAGCCTCCCAAAGCTTTTGATTTAAGCTACAATGAAAACCACAAAGCCACTCTACAAATAAACCCTAGGAGATATGTTTGTTATCTTTGACAATTCCAGTTTTACAAATATAGGATTTAACTTGACATTCTCGGTTTTCCACAAGTTATTTGCTCTGATGGCTCTTGGGTACAAAACCTGTTCAGCTATGACCTAAGGTAGTGGCAAGATCTCCTGAAGGTAAGCCTGTATTTGGCAGATGTTTGTGGGGAAATACTTAGCTTATTTTGAATATGGTGCTGGCAGCTAGTGCATAGTGGTTTGTGCTATGCATTTTAGGACAGAATCTGCAAAATGAACAATTTACAAAATTCAGATCCTTGTCATAGGATCTGTCAAAGGATATATGAGTCAGGCACAGAATGCATGAAATAGGAAATTCTCTGAACCAATACTTTGGTAGAAATGGGGATTTGGTTTTGGACAACACTGCTTTAGAGATGGGAAGATCTGTCTTTAATCACTTGCCATGTATTGGTCATTAATATTCTGATCAGTGCAACAGTTTAATTCATTGAGGACCATCATCTAAAAAGCACTTGAATAAACAAGTGTTTTTAAATAAAAAGAAAATTCTGGAAAAGGTACCTTTGGTCATGTTTTAATTTCTGCAAAAGATGAGTCATTCTTAGCTTCTTTCCTTTTGCCAAATCAACTAGGCTCTGTTCTAATAAATCTAGCAGTATATAGACATGATTTACAACTTGGTATCTTCTTCCTGTCTTCCCCCTTCCAGTCTGCCAAGGAGGATTTTAGGGAATCAGTGAAGCACAGATGGGATAAGAGATGCAGTTGTGGATTTATCTCCTTTATCGTACTTCTATCTTGCCTTTTGATCTTCTCTTCTGCTTTCTTCTTCAAGATCTCACCCACTATCAGTAAATTTTGGGAGTGCTTTTTATATGGTAGCATCTTTCAGTGCTGTAGCCCAGAGCAACTCATAGGAGAGCTCTTTCAACAAGATGTATGGAAAGAACTAGCTTTGGGAAAAGGAAGAATTAAAGAGAGAAGGACAGCTTTTTTCCCAATTAGAAAAACAACAGTATGAGTTTTGTTAAAAATTTTTAAGCCCAAAAGAATTTGAAGCCCAAATAACACCAGAATGGCTTGGCTGGTTACTTAGCACATGAAGAGTCTAGAAAGCCCTTCATGTCTTAGCAGAACATAGCTAAGTTGATGCCATTATAAGAAATCAGTTTTCTGATTTTCCCAGCCGGGCACAAGTGACAGCACATGAAACACTGCCTGAACACAAGGAAACACACAGAGTTTATGGAGTCTTCATCCTTGGAGACACTTGGAACTTAGCTAGACACAGCCCTGAGCAACCTGCTGTAGGCAATGCTGCTTTTAGCAGGGGTTTGGACTAGATAACCTGCAGAAGCCCCTGTCAACCTCAGTAATTCTCTGATTCTGAAATTCTTGAGCAGGAGGTGTACTTCTATAGGGTTTCTCATTATCCTCATGGATATTATTTCTATACATAGATGGAATTCAACAAAGAAACCAGTCACTGGAATGATCAAATCTGAGGCAAAGCAAGAAAGCCACTGACTATTTTCCTTCTCTTATCTTAAACTGGCCTGACCAAAAGGCTTGCTGATATTTGCCTGCTGTAATGCTTACTGTGATAGCAGAGCTTGAATCACTTCTGCTCTAGTAAACCTTTTTGAACAATGACTGGCTATCTGTAGTTCATAGAAAAGCCCACAGATTTTAACATGATCTCCAAAAGCTGCAGACCTGTGGAAATCAGCTGCTTGTCAAGAAGGGGGTTTCTCATTCTGTTATTTGACTCTTTCAGGTGTATAAAAAAAAAAAAAAATTGTAGCTGTTTCTAAGAAAAATGAAACTCTGGTTTATTTGAAGATTTGTGTTGTTTCATTGCCCTGCTCTCTACTTAGGACTCTCTTAAAAAAACCTGTTTTTTTCCTGGTTTTAAGTGTTTAAGATCAGCTTCTAAAAAAAAAGAAGGTTCTCTTGCAGGCATATCAAGTTAATGAATTCAATATTATTCTAATGGATCATAAGAACAAAGAGCACTGAAACGTATGTTTTCAGCCATGGAAGACTATCATTTACACGGGATTGAGAAGCTGACTTTTCTTCTTATTTTAGTTCACGGACTGGTGGTGTTACAGGCTTCTATTTAATTGAGCAAAGTATTGGTGAAATTAAATGAAATGCCATATCAGTTCTTAAGTTGCATACAAATGCTCCCTTCTTCTGCCTTGAGTTGCAGAAATACTTTGCTACACTTAAAGAACTTAGTGTAGTATCAGGGGTGGATTCTCTTTTTATTGGTTCTCACATAATTCCCTATAAAACTTTAAATGCTAATGTAGGAAGACTGACATTACAAAACTGCCATTTTGATCTTAAAAATGTTGCAGTGGAAAAAGTTTCAAAGAGTCCACATATAGGCTGCATAGTAAAACTACTGGCTGGCTGATCAAATGTTATAGTAATGAGATGATTCAAACTGAAATTTGACATTCTAACTGTTGGAAAAATAGCTGAGTTTCAGCAAAATGGAAACGTGGTCTTTCTTTTTGTTAGAAATAACACATTGTTTTTGAAACTAAAACACATTTCACACAAGTATGTTTAGAGGATACGGTAAGTGCCTACAACACTAAGTTCCAATATGCTGTGTAATGGCTCTACCTTAATGGTGCAGAAATTTTCTGAATTTTCATCTGTAGAGTCAATATATTGAAGCATGTTTCATTTCAGAAGTATTAATGATTCAATAAAAGATAATTCTACAGCAGGAGGTTAAAAGTATTCTGAACTGCTGCTTTTTAAAGAGCTTGGGCTAGCAGGGGTGCCCAGCCAATTCTGTAGGTATGTCAGTATTTGAATACATTTATTATAGCTTTAAATCTCACTGACTTCAATCTTTTTCAAAAGGGCCATAAACAGTCCAAGTCTGAATATCAACTAAATGATCAAGTGTCAGCTTGCTACCAATCAACACAATCAGCATTTTATATGTTTGACTTGAAGAAGTGCTACAGGTTTTTTGATCACTGGATGAGGAGTGCGAGCTGATAAAATACCACTTGAGAACACTATTTCACATTGGTTTTCTTCATTACTGTCCCCAAAGGCAATCAGCACAACCAATAGACCCCTCAGTGTCTGTTTTCCAAAGTCACTGCTTCATCTCTGACAACCATTGTCAGACACTTAAATGCTGGGACACACTCATGTGTGCTATCATAAACCCAATTTGAAACATTGCACTTGGAATCAATCCAAGTCCAGCAGTTAAGCCATAGATGGCTGTTTCCAAACTGACTACATTTGGGATGTTGCCAAATACAACAGAAGTGCTCCTGTGGCTTTCTTGCCTTGTTTTAGTCCTGTAAGGCTTGATGATTGTGCTGTAACTCAGAAATCAGGCCTTAGAGGAAACTTCATGGAAAAATTTATTTAAGTACTAAGCATCCCAATAAATATATACTATAAATAAATAAATATATAAAGCTCAAGAGGTTTGCTTTTGTGTTATGAAATGAAAGGATTAGCCATTTCGAAGAACGAAAATCGTTATTTTTCTGTTCATGCCTATTGCTGTTGATACTCTGCCATCTCCAATCTTTTGAACAAGCTTTGACACCTGTCAAGGAGGATCTCCTGGTGTTGGGGATCTCTTTTGCTATCCCAGCAGAGACCATAGACAACTTCAACTTATAAGTATCTATACAGTCAGCCTCATCAGCTTTCAAGCAAAACTGCAGCTTTTCTAAGCAAACTGCTCTGCCACATTGCAGGGATGCGATTGGGTTGCAGCCGAGCCTTTTACACAAGTGGGGTTTGTAGTATGTGATGCTGGCCCAGGTTACAACTCCTCTCTTCCTGCAGTGTTCCCTCCGTTGTGCCATTTCAACAGCTTCTGTGACAGTGTGGTCAGCCACACTGGAACCACTTCTGGGTAGATTGCTGCTGCAGGCTGGTGTTGGGAGCTGTTCTCTGCACAGCAAAAGCTCCAGCACAGAAGTGCTCCCTCTGTGACTCCTGCTGCCCCAGTCTAGAGCTGGAGGAATGAACCACCACAGTACTGTAGATGAAGCAAGTAGGAGTTGAAAGGTGAGAGTGGAATGAAATATATGAGCAACGAGAAGGTTGCTGAAAACTTTGGGGGAAGAAAACTAGGGTAACAGGATAGGAGTAAGAGGAGCAAAAGGCATGGATGTAAAAGTTGAAAAGCTTGTGTTTTAAAGCAGATTTATTCAGGCTGAGGCACTAACGTCAGGAGCACTACAAACTATGCCCTCTATCAGTTCATACTTATGCTATGTACTTATTTCAGTCACCTTTACTTCTTGTTTCAGTTGGGAGAAGAACCTACTATGATCTGTGCTGGGAATCTGAATACCGAAATTTCATAACTACTATGGATCATTCTAGGATTTCACTTAAGGGATGAAAGGTTTGAGGGAGCGTAACAAAACTAGAACACCAGCTGTTCTAGGTAAACTGATGTAAGAAACTTAATCTAATGATTTTTATTTAAAATACAAAATTAAACATGGATAACATAATTAAGTGGTGTGTCACAGTAAAATGTGCCTATCTGCAAGTGTTCTATATTTTTGGTGAAGACATAAAGTTTCACAATCATATTAAATACTAAGGCAGGAAAATGTCCTTGCAGCAGGAGTGATCTTGAAGGCAGCTCTTGTAGCAAGCATGTAGAACCCTTTTCTGGCAACAGCTGGGAAGTTCAAATAACAGTGTCTGTTTTATGGATGCAAGAACAAGCTGCTTACACTAACAACAGGCTATGTTCCTCAAAACAAAAACCTAGTTAAAGATGAATTCTCTTAAACTAGAGTAAAAGTAGCTAGCAAACAATTTCTAAGTAAGAATTAGGGAAAAAAATGTACAGAGTGCACAGAGTAAGTCAGTGCTATTATCTCCAACAGGCTTCCTTCTGATCATTTTAGCCTGAATTTAGTATTTTGTCTCCATCAGAAAGATTGTGTGGTGTGAAAGCACTTTTTAGGCTGCAGCCTCACCGCATATTGATGGAAAACTGCCTGGGTCAGTTCTGAACAGGCAGAAGCCACCAGACCACGCTCCCTGGGTAATTCATGCTACTGCACCTGCAAAAGCTGTGTCACCCAGGTATTCCTTTTAACTTTGAATGGGAATTGCAGGGATTTGCTGCATATCTCATCTGCTATGTGGCCCTGTTGACTCTCCCTGCAGCTGGGACCAGTCTCCATGGTACCTGTATTGCTAATTGCCAATGTAAAACACCCTGTGGAATTGCAATTGGATTGTGATGGAGATTCTGCATATAGTGTGTCTGTATGCTGCAGCCTTGCAATTAGTAATGTGCAAGATGACAAAATCAGGTAATGTTCTGTGATACAACAGAATGCTACTGGGAGCCTGAGGGGGTTCTTCGTAAACGTTCTAATGAGAAAATTTGGGGCATTCTTCCTGGCTGCATTTTGTGATACTAAGCAGATCCCTCCTTCTGCTTCACTCCACTCTATGGTACATGGCTTATTCAGTCATTCAGAAGTTGTCCTTCTCTGAAACAAAACCTGTCATTATGCTCAGATCAGCATAAAATTTCATAATATTAGAGTCCCTGCAAGAAGGCGTTGACACAAGCTGACACACATCCAGCTATGTATGTATGCAGCCTTCCTGCAAGAGAGGAAAGGGAGTTTAAAAAAAGAATGTGTGGAATGGGGAAGGTATTGGCAGTTTAGACTTTCTACCCCCAAAATGACCCACTATATGTGCGTAGGTGGAATAGGGCCTATTGATTAGATTTTAACCATTTTATAAGCATAATTCGACAAGATGTAACAACACCACTCATTTTGGAATCAGACAAGTGTCTCATCTATGGTGGCAGCTTTTGTACTTGATACAGGCACACAAGCAGAACAATGTATTTAATAATAAAACGAGAGAGTCTGAAACTACTACCACTCCATTTTTATCTGTGCATCAGCCACACAAGTAATATTTGAGAGAAAATCTATATGGTAGCAGCAGGAAGCATCTGTGGTAGTCTGTCATGTTGTGGGTTTTCCAACTGTCATGCTGGAAAATTCTTCCTGCCCAAGCAGCCAGCACTGCAACAGAAAAAAAGAAGCAAAAAAAAATGAGTACAGATGAAGGCTTTCCTTGTCCAGACACAAGTCCCTGCCCTGCTCTGGTAAAGCAGTGATGAACGCAGATGTAATTTGTAATATTGTCTCTCTCTCATGTCTTCTCTGCAACTATCCTGAACTGAAGCAGCTGTCACTGCTGCCTAGAAACACCTTGCCTGACTCCTGTCCTGCTGGACGGGTAGCTAACTTAAGAGAATCCAGTTCTCCTAGTTCATTTAAACATACTAACAAAAATCTAGGTAAAATAAACTGGTGGCTCAGTCCTTAAATAGATGCCACAAAGCAGCAGCAGAGGAGTGAGCAGTGACACATCTAAATCAGCGTCCAAGTTATATCTGGGCCAGTCATGAGATACAGAGTCAAGGATCCTTTTAGAGGATGCATGGATGGTGTGGAGCTGGGAGACTTACATTATGACATTGACAAACAAACGCATAGAGCACAGCTCTGCGCTATGCACCTGGAGTCTGGTGGGTCAGACCTTGCCCTTCAGAAAGCACTTAGCAGAAAAAATTGACATCATGGATCACATGTGATATGTGCACCAGACTGTGCAGCTGTTCTTCAACTTTCTGGACACCATGTTTCCCCTCCTTTGCCACCATAAAAAGACCTGTTAAACTGGAAGGCATAGTGGAGGACCCAGAAGATACTTGGCCCACTGATTTCCTGTTGTGATTTTTTACAGTTACATACTCTCTTCCTCCTCTTGTAGCTGCAGTTGTTCAAGAACCATTAGGTTCCTTATTTTTCAATAATTGTGGCATATAGTTTTTCCTCACTTGTCTTTGTAATTACAATTGTTATAATTTGTCTTATTTTGTACCTGACATTTGTAGACATTGGTTTCGAGCACTTGCTTTGCCTTTACTACTATTGGAAGACTGCTGTTGAAAACGTACCCTCTAAAGAAACTAGTTTTATGGAGCATTATAGAAAAATCAGAAACAGGATTAATGTCTAACTCATAATTCTCATTTCAGTGCTCCAAGAAATTACTAGTGTGCTCCCAGGGAATACTTACCCCAAAAATTATGTATAAATAAAATCCAGAGTTATAAGAGTTGTTTTTTTCTTTAAAAGGCTGCTTGCTAAAATTACATATAAATGTGCATAACATAATTTCACTTGGCCAATTACATTTTTTTCCTGAAAATTTAAGTGAGCTCTGATATCAAGAGCTCATTTTTCTAGTTAGATTTCTTATTTTAGATTCCTTGTTCCTGTTTATTTTATCCCCTGGATCATTCTCCTTTAGATGAAATGTTGCCTTGTAGTACATACCTAAACAGCTACTTTACCAAACTAGGCATCTCCATACAATTCACCAGTTTTCATTGACTCACCCCTCACCCTTGCAGTTAACATCCACATTGTAGCAGATGAATGATGCTGTTATAAGATGTACTAAATGAAGAGGCTCTAAATCATTCTATATAGCATGTGCTGAAGGATTAATAAATTTGTACTAACCTTTGCTACAGTGTACTAAATTCTTCCAAACTTGTTCTAGCTCTCATGAACCCGGTAAGACACAGGGCTAGTTCTTGATTTTTAAGCACACATTACCAAACAATTTGCTAAAGTAATTTGATTCCAATACATTGAATTTTGCAACATGACAGAATTTCAGGTACTGTATGGCATGCTACATACAAAAACCATGCTACACATCTGCTTAGAAAAAAACTGCTTTACTTATTTTTAGAAAAGTTGGATGCAAGTGCATTAAAATAAAAGTATATTTACCAACATACCCGTGTTACTGACAACACGCGAACCTTACTGGTATTGATCATCCATTAAAACATTAGGGGAAAAAAAAGGAAGACGTTCTTTAATTTGGAATTGCCTGTGGGTATTCATCCACATAGTGATGCTACTGATACCAAACACCATAATAGGATTATCCCAGAAAATTTCATAGTAAAACCCATTCAATTATCTGAAAACAATCCGCGACTGCAAACTTTCTGAGATTCAAATAATGCACATACATTATAGAGGGCAAGAGTTATAGTCTGACATTTAAGGCAATACTAAGACAGACTTACATGCAGCTCAGCACATGCTGCATATTACTCTGTTAGTGTTTTTATTGTGCTGTTTGGGTACTAAGGGAGGAACACTAGGGATTTAATCCCCACAGTCATTATAAAGATATGTATCTGTTACACAAAAGCATCTAATTAAAAGGAACAAACAAAAAAGACCTTTGGATAACACACCCACTTTTATACAAATTCTAATGACTTTAAATTCTTTGGCAGAGTAATTGTCACTCTCTGCTTCTAATCCAGATGGTTATTTGTTTTAAAGTGCCGGTTCTGATTTATGCAGTTTTCTTTCACACGTATTTCCCTTCAGGCATCAGTAATAAGAGATAAGTTCTCTTATTTATCCTTCAGTACAGATACAATCCCTACACTGAATAAGGAAAAATCTCAAACATCTACCAGCTTCAATAGCCTACTCATCATTATTGTGGCCCTCCTCTGGACCTGCTCCAACAGGTCCATGTCCTTCTTATGTTGGGTGTCCTAGAGCTGGACACAGCACTCCAGGAGGGGTCTCATGAGAGCAGAGCAGAGGCGGAGAGTCACCCTGCTTGATCCAGTGGTCATGTTACTTTTGATGCAGCCCAGGATACATTTGGCTTTCTGGGCTGGGAGTGCACATTGCTGGGTGATGTCCAGCTTTCATCCATGGGTATTCCCAGTACCTTCTCCACTGCTTTCAATCCATTCATCCCTCAGTCTATTTGGATATTGGGCATTGCCTCAAGCCAGGTGCAGGACCTTGTACTTGGCATTATTGAAATTCATGATGTTTGTACAGGCCAACTCCTCAAGCCTGTCAACGTTCTCTGTATGGCATCCCTTCCCCAGTATCAACTGAATCACTCAGCTTGGTGTCACCCACAAACTTCCTGAAGGTCCATCAATCCCACTGTCTATGTCATTAATAAAGATGTTAAATACTATAGGCCTCAAAACAGACCCGTGGGGGAGATACCACTCAGCACTGGTAGCTCTTTGGTTGCAGTCATACAATTCCTTGCCATCTAATAGTCCATCCATCAAATCCACATCAATTTAGAGGCAAAAGTATTGGGAGGAACAGTATTAAAGGTTTTACAGAAGTTAAATGATATCACTTACCTTTCCTTTGTCTCCTGATGCAGTCACTCCATCATAGGAGGGCACTAGATTAGTCGGGCATGATTTGCTCTTGCTGTAGCTGTGTTAGCTGTCTAATCATCTTCACACAATCACTTCTCAGATGCTTTGACATAACTTCCAGGGGGACCTGATCCATGATCTTGTCAGGTACAAAGGTGAGGCTGACTGGTCAGCAGCTCCCAGGGTCTGGGTGTGATAATCCCTTTCCTCCAGTGCCTGAGAGAGTTACAGGTAGTCAGCGTCACTCCAGTCACTGAACGGTAGTTACAGCCTGATTATTATGACTTTTCAAATATGATGGAGACATGGCTCAGCAATTACACCTGCCAATTCCCTCAGAAGCCCAAGATTTTTCTTAGACTAAAAGTAATATTATATGTATTCCAAATTGCCCTTGTATTTCAAATCGTTATGCACCTAGTTGATATTCTTTTCTTCTCCATTTTCTTGCTGCTGTTGGCAAACAGACTTTAATGGGATTTTGACAGGAAAATTTCAACAGAAGCAAAAAACCAATACTACTCCGCAAGTTATTTTATAGGTTTAATATTTATTTTATTTTCGTAACCATTTTGATGGAGGAGAAAAATTTGTAGGATCAGAGGTTGGAAAGATGCCGGGTGCATAAGGTACAATGGTTCTACAACAGCAAGAGAGCCTGCAATTAAATCTTTGTGCCCTTGGACTACATTCTCTTCCTGCATGTAGGCAGATGAATGCCCAACACCACGCTGGCAAATCAGATCTCACACTCCCCTCTAGTGACAGAGTACCACCTCCTGCCAACAGCCCAAGGGCCAGAGGCCTCTTGGCAGCCTGGACGGCTCTGCTGCTAACACAGCTGCTCCCAATAGGATCCCACATAATCACAGTTGGGGCTCTTAGTTTTATTTTAAAGTAGGATTAACACTAAGTTAAATGACTCATTTTAGACATAAAACAATTTTTGGTGGGCTAGTATATTACTAATATATTTGCTCCTCGTGCTCATGTATTGTTTTACATCAATTATTATGAAATCATATGTGATCAGTGTAACTAATGTGTGCATTGCAGCATACATGCTCTGAGTTTACCAAGTATGTCCATGTGTCCTTGAATTCTACACACCTTTTCCTTCAATGACCACGCAGTCAGCACAAGCCTGGAATTACCATCTTAAAGTGTTCTTCTTTAGACACAATTTTTGTTTGGACATATACTACCTAAACACAGTGTCTGAGGAAAAAAAACCTCCATAGCTGCTGAAGCAACAGCCTGCTGACACATGATGCTTGGAACATATTTTCTGAGGCACCATTTATCATTGTCATCACAGTGCACAGCAACTTATTACAGTAAATTGCTCCTGCATATCACAACCTTAAAAAGACAATGCCAACTCACAGTTTTATTATTAGGAGTTACAATAATCTTAAAATAATTTAAAAAATAAAATCTATACACACTAATGAGGGAACATAATCATCATAAAAATTATTACCTTCCAGCTTTATAACTACAGTCACTATAGCTAATCACATGTCTGCAGTAAAGGAATACTTTGCTTCCTAAGAGCATTTGGGAGTCCTCAAAGCACTCTCGGGAGGAGAAATGGCAAGGAACAAACTAACTTTGTAAGCCCTACAATTTGAGAAACACTCGTCTATCAGTTTGTAGAAAGAGAGATGCCACCCCCCTTCTATCTAAAATCACAGCCCTTCCTTTGCTTTATGCCTATCACCTGGAAATTTATAATCCAGGAATGTTGTGGGCAGCTAGAGATTCCAGTCTATTGCTAGCATCCCAAAATTAGTAAAATATACTGAGCTGCTGGAAGAATAGCAGCTCTAAAGAAGGCAAGAAAAGGATTCTGTAGGACTGAGAATTGTCTTTCAGCTCAGTTTCTAAAAAAAATAACATGTTTCTGACCACTGGGTTTTAAGGAGCTTCCAGAACAGATCCAAACCTGAAAAGACAAGGTACAAGAAATACCAAAATACCGCAGCACACTTTCTCTCATTCAGGAGATGAGAAAACACAGAATAAATTAAGATCACACAAAGTTTGGTACTAACCCAGAGGGATAGAATCTAAATGTAGTCTCCCTGAGGAAAGAAATCATTCTCAGCTGATAAAACCTGGGTTAGAAAGAGGATAGTTGGAAAAAAGGTTGAGAAAGGCTGGAAGACTTTAATAGTGGTGAAGAGGTCAGTTTAAGTTTAACTAGTTAACTTACTGTTCCTGCAGTGGGGTGGAGTGCAGAACATTTAAGTCTTATCATTACCAACTTTCTTTAATGCTACATTTTACTTTGTGATCTAAACCACGGGGAATAAAATGAAAGGATGGGAGGGTGCAGAAGGGGAAAAAAACCCCAAAACAAAACTCCACCAGCAAACCAGACCAAAACCAAATAATGGCAAAAAACTGTAGCTTTTGCTGGGTCCAAGTCAATGTGTCTTGTCCCACAAAGGGTTTCATTTTGTGAAGTCAAAATGGCAAATTATCAGCCTACATAACCTCAATGCAAGGAGTGCTAATAGATTTTCATGGAAACTGCCTTATATACTTGTGATAATCCTGCTTTTTTCACCACTTGCAAAATTATTATTTCAAATGTGCATTTCCTGGTTAAACACAATTTATTTGGAACTGTCCTGTAAGTGACAATTCTTATACGTTGGCCTAATTACTGACCTGATTCTGTAGATGTAAAAGTTTAATGTCAGAACAACCAGTAAAAGGCAGACTGGATTTAAAAAAGAAAAAAGGGTAATTGCAGTATGAATTACTTCTTCAGGAACACTTGCATATCGAATGACAGCTTTGCCATCACAGCCCTTCTTTTTGCTAATTGCTGTCAACTGTGGTTTTACTAGCATAGCTATGGGAGCAGCGAGGTTGGTTCCCTCGCCTAGCTTTCCATGAAGCTGCATAAACACTCACAGCACTACTAACACTAACGTTGCAGCGCTGGGGTTTTTGGAATGTTTTTTAAGGTAGGTGTAGGTTTTTAGAGCATTAAAGTTCTGTTTAAAGACTACTCTGTATAACACAAACGTGTGTGCCAACTTAGGAATCTAGAAAGTCTTACCAAAATAAGAAACAACTGAAGAAAAAAAAAAAAGACAAGAGGCCAAGCTACCTAAAGGGGCTTAATACAAAACCAGTCTGACATTTTAAACGCAGCTGTCCTGTATGAATTTGTAAGCCACAAAATCGAGGTATCATGGGCCAGACCTCCCGCTAGTCGAGCGTTCCACCTACGTCTGCGGCGCTCCGCAGGCTCCAACACCCGCACCTCGCGCTGAGAACAGAGCCCTCCACAGCCACTAAGCCGCCGTGTCCCGATTACCGGAGAAACTCGGAGGGTTTAATTTCCCCGTCTTGGCCGGGGCAACCGCCCCGCTCTGGCCCCGCCGAGCCGGAGCATGCGGGGGCGCTGCGGCTTTCAGGGCGATCCGCGCACCGGCCCCGCGCTGCGGCCCCGCCCCGCCCCGCGCAGCGCGGCCGCGCATGGGCGGATGGGGAGCCGCGTCTTGGCGCGGCGGATGAATCCGGCGCTCGGCCGCCCGCGCCTGGAGCGCGGGGCTCTGACGGGCCGCTCCTCCCCGCTCCGCCCATGGCCTCCCCGCTGGTAAGGGCTCGGCCCCGGCAGCCAGGGCGGCGGGCGGGAGAGCCGCGGCCGGCGGGTATCGCCCCGGCGCCGAGGGCTCCCCGGCCGCCGCCCCCCGCTGGTGGAAGCGCTCCGAACGTCGGGACCGGCGGCTCCCGCCGCGCGCGGGGCGTTAGCGGCGCCTGAGGGGCGGGGGAGGGTGAGCGGGGCCGCCCCCGCCCGCAGCCTGACGGTGCGCACCCTCTCTCCAGGAGGACCCCGTCCTGATCCGGTCCTTCCGCGGCCACACGGCGGCGGTGACGGGCGTCGCCTTCAACGCGGACACGGCGGGGCTGGGTGAGTGCGGGGCCGGGCGCCGTTTGCTTTCCGGGCGGGGCGGTCCGCTCCCTCCTCCCTCTTTTCCTCCCTGGAGCCGCCGGGCGGTTCCGGGCGCAGGTCCGGGTGCGGAGGCGGGGCGGGCTCCCGCGCCTTCGGGCGGACTGAGGAGTCTCTGCCCCTTCCTTAAGCGACAACTTTTTGAGCAAACCACAAGGCGGGAGGAGGGGTTTGTCCCGCGGAGAGAGAGGAGGAGGAGGAAGTAAGTGAGGGGAGCGCCGAGGCCGGAGGGGTGGGGGGTCGCTCCGTGCCTCCCCTGCCACCCCGCTCCCCCGCGGTCCCCCTGGAATCTACCGGGCCCGCCACGGAGGGCTGGCTGCAAACTCTGCCGGCGGCCCGAGCCCGAGGCTGGGAGTGCCTGCAGCTCCCTCCGCCCCGGGGGCGCGGGGAGAGCCGGCAGGAGTTCACGGAGCCCCTCTCTGCTAGGAGCTGCTTTTAACTACCCACGATGAGGATCCGTCTGGCGAGAAGATGGACGTGGGTCCGCAAAAGCTGCGTGTTCCTCGGCTTTTTGATGATCGCTTACTTTGTGGTCGAGCTGTCGGTTTCATCCTTCGGTGCCTCCCTCGCCGGCGAGAGCATCACTAAAGGGAAATGGGAGAGGCGCTTTTCTGACGGAGCAGAAAAAGCTGTCGATTTGGCTCGTCCAGTTTATGACAAACCCCCGCCTGATCCTTATGCCCCAGGAGAATGGGGTAAACCCTCTCGCCCACAGCTGAGTCCTGAGGAAAAGAAACAGGAAGAAGAGCTGATTGAGAAGTATGCAATAAATATTTATTTAAGTGATAGAATTTCTCTCCACCGGCACATTGAAGATAATCGACTGAGTGGTTGTAAAACTAAATCTTACAACTACAGAAGACTGCCCACGACATCTGTTATAATTGCTTTCTACAATGAAGCCTGGTCAACACTGCTAAGGACGATACATAGTGTTCTTGAAACATCACCTTCAGTGCTTCTGAAAGAAATTATACTGGTGGATGACCTGAGTGATAAAGTGTATTTGAAGGCTGAACTCGAAAAATACATAAGCAGTCTGAAAAGAGTTCGTTTGATAAGAACCAACAAACGAGAAGGATTAGTTCGTGCACGCTTGATTGGTGCTACTTTTGCTACCGGTGATGTTCTCACATTCCTAGATTGTCACTGTGAGTGTGTTTCTGGCTGGCTGGAACCACTGCTCGAGAGGATTGCTGAGAATGAGACTGTTATTGTTTGTCCCGTCATTGACACCATTGACTGGAAAACATTTGAATACTACATGCAAACGGCAGAGCCCATGATTGGAGGGTTTGACTGGCGGCTGACATTTCAGTGGCACTCAGTGCCTAAACACGAACGTCTCAGGCGCAAATCTGAAACCGACCCAATTAGATCCCCAACTATGGCTGGTGGCTTGTTTGCTGTCAGCAAGAAGTATTTTGAGTACCTGGGAACCTATGATACAGGAATGGATGTTTGGGGAGGGGAGAACTTAGAATTATCATTTAGGGTTTGGCAGTGTGGGGGCATGTTGGAAATTCATCCGTGCTCCCACGTGGGCCATGTGTTTCCAAAGCGTGCGCCCTATGCTAGACCAAATTTCCTTCAGAACACCGCACGTGCTGCTGAGGTGTGGATGGATGAGTTCAAAGATCACTTTTACAACAGAAATCCTTCAGCAAGGAAAGAAAACTATGGAGATATTTCTGAAAGAAAGATACTTAGAGAGCGTTTGAAATGCAAGAGTTTTCAGTGGTATTTAAAAAATGTATTTGCTGAGTTACATGTACCAGAAGATCGTCCTGGCTGGCACGGTGCTATCCGCAGCACAGGAATACCTTCAGAGTGCCTCGACTATGTCTTGCAAGAACATAATCCTACCGGGTCTCACCTTTCTCTCTTTGGCTGTCATGGTCAGGGAGGCAACCAATTTTTTGAATATACATCAAATCAGGAGATTAGATTTAACTCTGTAACTGAGCTATGTGCTGAAGTCCCTGAGCGGGAAGACTTCATAGGTATGAGGAGCTGCCCAAAAGATGGATCTCCTATCCCAGAAATTATTATCTGGCACTTCAAAGAAGATGGGACTATTTATCATCCTCATTCGGGGAAGTGCCTTACTGCTTATCGTACGACTGAGGGGCATGCTGATGTGCAAATGAGAACTTGCAATGCTGGAGATAAAAATCAGATTTGGAAATTTGAGAAATAATCACTGCTGGTAGTATGAATCGAATGGACTGTGTGTGATCTTCAAGCTTTTTACATGTGTGAGCAGATAGCAATGTTTGATTGAATACCTTGGAATGTTTTCAGATGTGTCTGTAGTGGTGTAGAAACTGTCTACTGTGATGAACTGTATGGAAAGCAAAAGTAAATAGTGGGGTTTGGTTTCTAAAACATGGATTAGAACATCTAATGCCTTTTATTTTTGTAAAATTTTGATCCATTATTACTTTGTTCTGTCTTGATTATGATAAAACAATGGCTTCTGAGTGGATTGAGGAGGGATTTTTTCATCTTAAAATTATGCAATAATCCTGCAAGATAATGTTACATGTAAACAAAGAATTTTTACTTACAGAAGTTAAAGCTAAGGTTCTTGCAGTGGTATTAGCTGACCCATGTCCCAGATACATTATAAAATATGTATCTAAAACCCTAAGTAATGCTACAGTAGCATGTGATTGAATGGACATTGGTGTGGGAAGCCGAATCTAAGCCTTGTAATAGTCTGCATTTTTCTGGGAATGTACATGCTGTTAAGGGTACTATATTATATAGAAGAACAGGAAGTTTATTTAATTAGAAGGACTTTGGCACTGCTTTGCAGTGTTGTACTATTGTAAAAATCTTACCCCATGGGGGGTTAGTCAGGAGCTCTCATGCATTTAGAGGAGAGTGTGGTGGCAGTGGAACCAAGGACATGCTGGTGATACCACAAGTGGAAGAAATAGGGATGGCTACAAGTAAGAATTCTGTTTAAAGGTAATTGAGAAGGAAAGGAACCACAAAATTGCAGTTACTGCTGTTTCTTAGCTGTATATTTAATGTATACATTGTCTCTGTGTAAGCTTTTCCATGTTCAGCCCCACATCCTAGGGACACAAAAGTTATGTAATCTAGAGCATGTTTGGGTTGTTTGTTTCTTGTGGGTTTTCTTCATGTGGTCTGTCATCAGGGTAGAGGAAAATAACACAGAGGAACATTTGGGCTGTTTTATTTTGCTTTTTGTGTTTTGGCAACAGCTGGCATGGGTCAGCCCTAGGTAGAGTTTTGAAATAATACAGCATAAGCTGCCTCTTTCTAGTCAAAACAGTACCACGGGAGACCTTGGGTAAGGCTGGGAAGCTGAAGCTCCTGACATGAGGGGAGTTGAAAAGGCAAAGGACAGCTTGGAGGAAACCAAGATTTGTTGGTAAGGTGGTTCACAGAATTACTTATTTAGACTGTTTTTTCTGTTATGCTGAGGTTTGAAGAATACTGATTCTTGAATCATGTCACTAATCTGTTTTGATTGTGATTATAGATGGTAGATGTGATAGATATATTGTGTACTTGAAAAAAAATCTTGTGTTAGTGTTTGTATTTTAGCTTCATATGATTTAAGTTGAACACTTTTTCTTAATGTTTTGGGCATTCCAGCTTTTTTGATTACTTTCACTGAAGTGATAAATGTTCTTCAGTAGCCACAGCGTAGTAAGTCTTGACATAGGCCTGGTAGGTACAAACTTAAGCTAGTGAGCAATAGGAATCTGGATACTTGAGGAATGTAGTAGATGTACATTTGCTACAGGTGTTAGTAGGTAGAAGGGTTAAAAAGGGACACGTGAGACCTGATGTAGTGGAAGTTTTGCCAAAAATAAAGTAAGAGTAAGTTAGAACATATTCTTAAGTCTTAGTGGCTTGAAAGTTTTGAGAGGTTTGGGTGGAAGCAGGCTAAGATAGAAGATGAACAGAAGAAGAAAATTTGGAGCTTGGAATGCAGCATTGAATCACGCGAAAAATGCTTGCCACTGTGTGGCATGGGTTCTTTTAAGTCTTTAATTTATTTTTAGGTAGTTACTTGCAATATGATTTTTCCCCCTTTTTTATCTTCTATTTTTCCCCTAAGTTGTTCTTTTTTTTGTTGTTTTTGGTTTTTTGTTTGCTTGAAAAAAAAAGAAAGGGAACTTTTTACTATGTAAGGAAAACATTCATGAAAAATTCCATTCCACTTTGCAGCAGGAATTCTTTTGTGGACCGTCAAGTTATGAACCATTTATCAAATTTTAAAGGGCAACCAGTCATTATGTACTGGGGCAATAAATTATATAAACTATGTGCTTTTGTGAAAAGCTTGCTGTAGGCTGTTACATTCAATGGAAATGACAGGAAAAAGGCCTAGGTTCTCCTATATGGCAGATCATAAATAGTATGTGCAATGCATGTTTCTAAAGATGAAAGTAATTAAATGGTGTGAATATAGACTATGCAACTTTTATACAGTTAATTTTTTAGCACTTGGCAAAAACTGCTTTTCATATAAAGAAATACCTTCAAGTTAAACCTGACATTAAAGTGTTCCTTATCTATGTAAGCAATAATTATAAGTGAATCTGCCTCTTAGTTTGAAAAGTTATTCTCTCTGTATGTATCTGAACCCTTCCTTCTCCCCATGACCTCCCTTTCTATTTTTGGAATTATTTATAAACAAACTGGGAAGAACAAAAAAAACCAAATAACCTGTCCCTAAAAAAAAATTTAAAAATATTCCCAATGGGAATAAAAAACATCTGAATAAAAGGAAGAGGGACTAGAGAAAGAGAGAGAAAGAAAGAAGGAAAAAACAAACAAACAACACCTTGCCATTTCAATACTCCTATCCAATTATTTTTCGGTATGTACAGATTTCTGAAAAATATGAAACTGAATGGTTTTCTATTCTGTTAGACTTTGAAGATTTGATGAACACTTGTATATATTTTAAACTACTGATTCTAAGTGACTTAAAAGAAATTGAATGTAAACTTAACACTGAATAAATGTGGAGGGTTTTGAGATTTCTTTTGAAAAAATAAAAACCAGAAAATTAAATGTTGGCTAGTGTACTGACTCTTCTCAGTTCTTTTCCTCTTGTGTACATGCATACAGAATGCAACAAAAACTGCCATGAACTTGAACTTATGGGAGTTATTAAAAGTTCTTCATATTTTATCCATTGTGCTTAGAATTCCAGATTGGCTTTCTTGACAGAGGTTCAATTAATAATAATTTTTCTCCAAGTAGGAAATCTTGCAATTCATTGCAAAATGTGTTTGTATTGTAACATTGCACCTTATCATTGAGAGCTGCAGGGTTCCTGTGAAGTGTTTTTGGTGGGTTTGTTTTGGGGGTTTGTTGACAGTGGTGGGGTTTGAATATTCACACACCCATCATGTGCACTGTATTCCATCTGCCCTGTAATTCTTGCACTGAGTGATTAATTATATTGGGGATGCTTCAGTATTTTGAGAGATGTACATCACACTGTTAAAGCCTGTCTCTGTCTCTTCTGAACTTTGCACAACTTTCTTAGTCACCACTTTGTTATTGTGGGAAATGAGAGTGAAATGGTAATTCCGTATTATAGCGACTTGTGTTCATGTATTTGTGTGTGTATATATAAAACTGTGTACCATAAATAATCAAAATTCATAAATGGAACTTTGTTTCATTGCAAATACCATGAAATCTTTTTCATGGCATATGTGAAGCTCAGGTATCTGTTTACACACCACTTTGCTGTAGATCTCTCAACTTGGCCTTTGCATAAAGGCAAGTCTTTATTCTTTGGTGTTCAGTCCTGTAATGACTCATCAGCAGAGAAGCAAATTACCCAGTGATGTACCTGCTATATGTTGGTGTGTATAGAAGCATTGATGTTTAAAAAAAAAAAGCACTCAGGTTATAAACTGGAGTAAGTTGTGTGTTGGAGTCAGCTCAGTGTGAAATTTCAGCTTTCTACATTTTTAGTTACATTTTTCAGTTGATCAAATGTTTTCATAGCAAGGACAAATTGTCTTTTCACCTCTAAATATGGTTCTGGTTATGTCATGTATTCTCTGAGGAGCAACAGGCGTGTTTGTGCTATGGCACATCCTTTTTTGTTTCTGATCCAATACTTCAGCGTTGGAGATCTGTTGTGAACTATTTACTGGTGATCTGGTAATTGAAAGTCCAACTGTAGTGTGCTGGTATACTTAGTAAGTGCTGTCAGAATGCATCATCTGTGTCTGGTCTGCATTCCTGTAGAATCTCATGTGTAGTCCATCCTGGAAGGTTCTTGCTTCCCTCTTTTTGAATGGAGAGACCTTGAGGGGATAAAAATGCATAAAGGATTAAGAAGTAATCCTTAAAGTACTGTGCTAGAGTAAACCGAAGAAGCAGCATTGTTATAAAGTAGGCAAAAGCCCTTAGAATGGAATAAAAAGAAATAGTGAAGTTTACTTGATAATAGTACATTGTCATGAACAAAGCTGTTTTTAAGATTAGTATTTCTGGCAACACAGTTACCCTATGGCTTCTTGTATTTTCTGCTTGTGGTTTGCTAAGGTAAAGCAGTTACTATTACAGTGAAATGCTTGGGTGCTAGCTTAATGCACCAAAATTGTTTTCAGCTTGCTTGAAGAGGGAATAGCTTGGCTTAACTGAGCCTCATTAATGGTAAAGGATAAGGGCCATAGCTCAATATAGATGCAAAATTTAGGCTTAGAGTTTCTTTTTGTTTGCCTCTCCTGTGCTGTTCAAACATAGTTACGTCAGCCTGTGTGCCTTAGGAAAATATTTCTACAACAGGTCTGTCGGTTACTCACCCTTTCCTGTGCAAATTTTGAACTTCTTCCCTCCATCACCCCTAGGGTGGTGTTGGCTGGGCTGGAACTGCAGCATTGGAGATGGAAATAGGCTTTGTGTGTCGAGGTAGTGGGCTGATGGCTTCAAGAGAGAAACGTACTTAAGAATGGAGAGAGGATGCTGTGGAGCATAGGCAGCAGGGAGTCCAAAGGGAAAACAAGGAAGATGGTCATGGATGTCCCACAGAAAGGAGAACTTCAGGTCACTGCTTGTGTCTCATTTACCTTGGGATAGCCTATCTATGAGAGAGCAAGCTACAAGAAACCAGGCTTTGAATGTATTGTGCTGTCATCTTTCAAAGAATGTTTCCCTCAGTTTTTAGAACTGAAAGCAAAGGCAGCTTGGTAATGCACAGCCTTCTTGCAGTTCTTAAGATACCACAGGTAGTTCGTCAATGATTTTTTTAGAAACCATAAATCTTGTCTGTTTCACATTTCCAGCCTGATGCCTTCAAATTATATTTTAGCTTATGTTTCACTTTTTCCTTTTAGTTTTATTCCACTGTAGGTCACATTTTTCAGAATCAAAGGGAAAAAAGAATTCTTTCAAGTACAATTAGAAAGAGCCTGCTGTAAACCCGGGTTTTGAAAAGTTGAAGTGGAGGGAAAATATCCTGTATTTCTTTGTCAAATATAGACCTATTAAGGTGGGCATAGAAATAGTCTGGTCTCACATCTTTTAGCAGAAGCTAGTCTTTTGGGAATAAAAATAATATCTTTGTATTAAATTAATTAAGGGAATTTAATAGTTAATATTTAGTATTCTAATATGCTAATATTTTGTTTGAGGCTTGCCTTGACATGTGATAAATAAGGAGACTCAATTTCTTTGTGCTATGTTGGGGCTTGAAAGAGACTGGGAAGAGAAAAGCCATTCTCTTCATGTACTCTTCCAGCTTCCAGGAGGCCCCTGTTCTTCCTCTCCCTTCTTTTCTCTACTAGGGTTAGGAATTTGACAACTGAGAGATGGGAGTGTGAATACCTTGTTTTATTTATGTCTGCATACTAGCATTTAGCAGAGATGAAGATGATAGGGCACGTAGGAATATCACATGTACCAGTTTAATTCAACTGCTTATTGTCTTTGCTTCTTATAGGTTCCTGAAAATGATCAAGCTCTGTTAAAAGAGCCTTTTTGAGTGTAGATAGTGTAGTTCATCTGTAAAGTGACTGCAAAAAACTCAGCCTCCAACATGCTCTTTCTATTTTCAGACTGACAACTTTATGTTCTCTTTTGTACTAGACAAATGTTAGTATTATAAAGTCAGTATACTTAAATAGGATTACAGAATTATCGTATGTCGATATCTTCACTCAAATGTAGATATCTGAAGTGTTAGAAATCATGTCTTGAGTTTAAGTTGGCTTGTTTTTTCAGAGTTAAACACTTGATGCTTGAAACAAATTCCATCTCAGAGATCAAAATGAGATTACTGAAGAATTTGTCTATTGTTCTTAGGATTTGGTAAAACTGAATCTGGATTCATACTTAACTGATGTGCGTAGTGTTTGGCTTTGAAATTTTTGCTCTATGTCTTCAGTTGGCTTAGTATGTAGGAGAGCTACCTGTTAAGAATTATCCTTTACTCCTCCCAGTCTTGTGACATCCTTCCAAAAGCCTGGTGTTGGCATTACTTGCTACCAGGCTTCTGCTCAGGCCAAGTATCCATTAAAATCTAATAACTCCTCCCTCCCCGTAATGTTCATTAAGTTCTCTGTGAATCCAAATCAGTAGTCATTAGCTCTGACTTTCATAAGAACAGTGAGCAGACTCCTAATATCTTTTACTTCTTGCCAGCTACCTGCTCTGTGGATAGGTTTCTTATGTTGTGGAAGCTGAAGAATCAGCGCAGAGCTTACAGATTTGCGGGCCACGCAGAAGCGGTGACCAGCGTAGAGTTCTCACCCGATGGGCAGGTGCTGGCTTCAGCTTCTCAAGATCACACGGTCAGGCTATGGATTCCTTGCATGTGAGTATAACTGGGCAGTGCTGGCTACGTGTTTTGTAATTGTGCAATGTGAATATTGGAGGCTTTACTCAAATTTCTTTTTCCTTCCCACATGCCTGGGCTTTGACAAAACAGAGACTGGGGAGCACAAGCAACACAGTTCTTTACTGTATTACTTTGTTCTTTTCTGAATATTCTGTAGTTTCAAAAGAAAAACAGAACAATTCAGAGGTCACAATTTCATGTGTGTACAACTATGCTTCGTAATATTTCTCTGGCTTATATTTTAGTAAGTACTGCATGGCTGCACTTCATTTGGGGGAGACAAGTGATGGTGCAAACAAAAAATAGTTTTTTGGGAAAAAAAATTTAATCGACTTGCCTTATTAGACTGTTCTTGAGTAGTAGTGATTATAAGTTATTCAAAGTGATCTTAGACTGATGTTACTTGAACTTTCAAGCATTTTGTAGATTACTATATTAAAAAAATAAGTTCTCTTTCAAATACTGGTGCTAATGGGCCTAAAGCTGCTACTTAACTGCACTGTTCTCTAAAACTGGTCATGTTAAACACAACTGGAGAAGTGTTATTCTAATAATATTTAAGTAAGTAAAAAAAGTAATGGTGGCATTACGATTTGGCCTCTACTATGCTCCTTTTTTGTTTGGGTAAGATTCTAAATATTCTAACATTGAGTTTTATGGATTTAAACTCTTTACGTCTAATGTAATTGTGATTTATGACTTGATATTTGGAATGTTGTTTCATTTTCTTTACCCCCCTTAGTCACGGAGAATCATCAGTACTGAAAGGTCATACAGCATCTGTTCGGAGTGTGAGCTTTTCCCATGATGGCTACTCTATAGTTTCAGCATCCAATGACAAGTCAATAAAAATATGGAGTGTTTGCTATCAGCGCCTTTTGTTTACCCTATTCCAACACACTCGCTGGGTTCGCTGTGCCAAGTAAGTGTTTTTATTCTCTTGGTAAAGTAGAATTCCTAACAAAGGGAATTTTATATCTCAGGGTAGAACTAAGAGAAGAAAAGTCTGTGAATAACAAATTATGATCTCTCAGTAATAATTAAATTTTATTAAATGAATCTTACGCACACAAGTTTTGTATTTATCTCCTAGCTGAAGTATGAAAGCTTGCTTTGTGGTAATATATGTACATATTAAATCAGTTGCTGTGTGTTCATTCTATTACATTAAAGGACAAATGGGTTCTTCTGTGTTTATTTTCAGTCAGTATCCTGTCTTTCCTCAGTTTTGTTTGGTTATTTCTTTGTATTAACTTATTTCCCAGCGTTTTCCCAGAGGTATCATGCATTGTAGGGGTTTTCTGAACTGTTCTTGGAATAGTAGTGGCATAAAAGAATGGTCATGAATCCAGATGAGTTAAGCTTACGCAATTGGAAAAGGTGAAATAAGTGGCCTTTGGACTGCAAGTTAGGATTCATGCTCTTTAAAGACAGGACAGCTCTTCAAAGACAAGAAAAGATTGTTTGCCGTTTTTGTTTTTTTTTTTTAAATTTTTCCTTTCCTCCATATTAATGGAAAATCTGCAGCTAAGAGAGGCCTGATATAAACCTCTTGAGAAAGAAATTTCACACTGGTGAAGTGCAGAGCCCTAAAAAGTTTCAAAGTATCTAATTGTTGAAAAGAAAAAGCTCTAGGAAATCACATGTGAAAGTTCTTGAACAGTTTTCTAATGTTGTTGTGCAGTTGCTCAAGAAGTGAAATAATAATGCTCAAGGAAGCTATAGACAAGTCATTTTTCTTGTTTAAAAACCTAGTCTGCTAGTCTAGGAATAATTGCGAATGCTTTGCCCACTATTTGTAAGTCTAGAGAGAACTCAGAGAACATAAATATAGGTTAAGATTGAACACAAGATTCTACTGTGTCCTGTCTTTTTACCTAGAGTTTTCTGTAATATCTGTCATCCTTAGGTTGCTGATACCTTCCCCCCCAACTCCCTCTCTTTCTCTTGCTTGATTTTTAATTCTAGTGTATTGTGAAATGAGGCAGAGTGGAATAGGGGGAGAAGCTTTTCTTTTCAATTTTATTACTCCATGAGAAATACTAGAAGTTCAAATGTCCTTTAAATGTTACGCATCCGTATTTCAAACAGGCTCTCTTGGTTCTGGTGTTTTGCTACTTATGTCTCTAATGCTAATCTAGGCAGTATCAGTTTTTTGGTAATGTATACACTTGTGTGTTCCAGATTTTCGCCTGATGGAAGAATAATAGTATCTTGTGGTGAGGACAACTCTGTTAACATCTGGGATACAAGAAGTAAAACTTGTGTTAATAGCTTCTCAGATTATGAAGGGTAAGTTTTACTAGAAAAAAAGGAGAAATGTAATAGAGTAATTTTATTTACATTAATTTAATGTTCTGTGGTATTAACATCTATTGTGTTAAATCTGAAAACAGATCAAAATTCTACCACCCATGTGAAGTAAAATGATTCATATAATGTTTTTCTAAAGAGGTTAACTGTCTGCACTTATCCAGATGTTTTCTAGCAATCAAGAGCTAATCCAAACAGAAGTGAGATTATTCTTAGATTTTGGAATGTTTCCATGTTTTTCCTCAATTTTGATAATATTATTTCATATTGAATGCTTCAACAAGAAGAAAGCTTGAAGGCTTTTCCACTTGTTGATTAAAACAATGTTTTGTTACCTTCAGTGGTCTGCCTTATTTAAATTTAAAAAATGTTTGCTTTTATTTATATGCAGTTTTCTTGAACATCTTGGATTCAGAGTTTTAGTTAACAAGTCAGTGGAGTATTTATCTTGCATATGTGCTTTGCTGATTTCATGGCTGCCTTCATCCTTTTTTGAGTCCCAAATGTTGTTATAGCTAGATACTTGGTTCTTAGACAAAAATATTTTACTTGTTGCTTACAAACTTTGTAGCACTATCTTCTAGGAACTTTCTAGCACAAACTCTGAAGATTTGACTTGGATCAATTATACTGTATTTTCAACAAAAGTGAGATTATGATTTATCATGCACATCTTGTTTTCTTATGCTTATTTCAGTTACTTGAAATGCCTTATTTGAGTTTCCATACATGTGGATTCCACACAAGCAGCTCAGTGTTGATATTGTGGGCTTTATATATATACACACACCTAAATATTTCTGTGGAAACATATTATAAATCAGTTTTCATTAATTATATTTAGATATGCAAATTTTGTGGCTTTCAACCCAAGTGGAACATGTATAGCTTCTGCTGGTTCCAATCACACAGTGAAGCTATGGGATATTCGAACGAACAAGCTACTGCAGCATTTCAGAGGTAAAAAAAATGTAGTTTGTTTTATTTTCTTTACAATGGGACTCTTTACAATTAAATGTGATTTATTAAGAGTATGTTATTTCATTCCTTACTGGGGAAAGTGAACAAACAAGTCATATTGACATGTTGTAAGTATCTTTTTGTAGTCTAGCAACCCTAAAAATCCAATCTGAATCCTTTTTATTTCTTTGCTTCTCTTAAGCAAATACTTTGAAGAGTCTTTTATGCCCCAGAACTTTGGTTGTTTTTCCCTTAAATGAAGTAGTTCTTTGGGAAGTAGAAAAGAGCAAAGAAATAAAGTGCACATTTCTTCTTAGTAGATATCTACAGTCTTTGAATATTGTCTTCTGTAAATTAGTTCACAGAGCAGGGGTTAATTGTATATCATTCCATCCTTCTGATAACTACCTCATCACTGCTTCTTCTGACGGTACCCTTAAGATTCTGGACCTCTTAGGAGAAAGACTTATTTACACTCTTCATGGACACCAGGTATACACAATAATCCTCTTTAAATGGAGATCTTATTAGGTTGTTATCTTTACAAAGGGAAAGTAACATTTATGCCATTGTCTTTTATCTTGCAACTTGCAGATAAAATTTAGTGGACAGCAAGGTGTTGTATTAATGCACCTTGTCACAACTGGTTAAGGAAATTCATCAGTTTTACCTGTAACCATGCTTTTTAGCTGTCAGTGTTACATGCTTGATGTTAAGTAATAGCTCATGTTCTGAATTCATTAATAATTCACTTGATTTTCCAGATCATGTTATTTGGCACTTTAGTGTTTTTGTCTATTGAAAAACAGTGTCTTCTAAGGAGGGGGAAGCTTACAGAAGATAACTTTTGTGAAAAATGGCAGACATGTCCTCTTTTTCCTGTTAATGCCAAACAAACCCTGTTTTTGATAATAAATCATTCAAACATATTGCCTTGAGTAATGCAATATATATTTTGTAATCTTTCATTGTAGAACTAAATATAAAATCTAAGGATAATACCCCTATTTTCCTAGTATAGATTGTTGTAATTGTAATGCAGCATTATACGAAAATGTGCAGTATTAACTCTTCAATCAAGTTTTGCTGAAATTCCACTGTAGTAAAATAGTTACTTATTTTATTAAAATTGAAAAATCTATTTTATTTGGTAATGGCATCAGTGTTTTTCTCTTTGCACTAAAATACCATGCTTACAGTAATAGCCTAACTTTACTGTATGCTATTTTTTTTTTGCCAGGGACCTGTACTTTGTGTGGCTTTTTCAAAAGGTGGTGAAAAATTTGCTTCAGGTGGAGCAGATGCTCAGGTTTGTGGTATTATCTCTTTAAATTAAATGTCTTAGTGTTTGTTACAGTGGAGGGGAGTTAAATATAGTATGTCACTGTAACATGCTAATTACTCACATGCATTCTGTCTACTAGTGTGTTATATAGACTTTCCATTGGATGCTACGATGAGGAGGCCACAATACTAGCCACTTCTATTTTACATATTAAAATAAAGGAATTATTTTTAACTTAAAATATTTAAAGTGTTGCAATTCAGTGTCAATGAAGTTGTTGTGCTGCAATTGAAATTAAGGTTCAGCTGCTTTGTTAGGTTTTCACTTATTTTAAATTCCTTACTCTGTAACTGTAGAAATTAAGGTGTATTACTGGGAAAACGATGGCTAGAATTGGGAAAAAAACTCTTGTGTTACCTTTACTAATTTACTTTGGTGAAATAGTAAAGTACTGGATTTTATAAAGGGAAGAATCATTTGAACATTAAAAAAAAAGTTAAACAGTAATTCTTATAATTAATCTCCATCTACTGTAATAAATATCATAATTAAGAAAAACTACTATCAAGCTTGGAATCATTTCTTTAAATTTTCCAAAAAGAATGAACTTTTATAGTACAAGGTTTAAATTTTCAGTCTGAAATGTTCCTTAATATTAGTTGTCTTTTTCATTGTCTCCTGTTACAAAAAGCTAAAATTAGCTCAATGTAGATATAAAAAGCTGTGGTGTAGAAATTCAGATCTTTTGAGTTTACCGTAAGTCATGGTTATATTCTGTTTTGTGGAGTTTGAAATAAATTTCAGCTGGTAGCAGAGACGGTCTTGGGAAATAATAAAAAAATTACTTTCTATCACAAAGTGTTAGGTAAGAAGCACTGCCAAGACTGTTACCAAACATCCAATAGTAATTTTACAAGCAGGGAAAAAACCCACAAAAACCAACCAAGAAAGGGGGAAAGATATTTATTTCTTGACCCACTAGTATGATCTTTTATTTTCCATACTAAAGTTTTAAATAAGATTTTAAGTTCCAAAATGCGACTTAGGTCCTAAGTAATTCTGAATTGTTGGCCTTACCTTCCATGACTATTTTATTTTGAGTTTTATGACTGTTGGTATATTATTCTTAACTTGAGAGGAACTGAAGTGTGTATATTAACTAGGTCACATGACACAAGATTAGTCTGAGAAGCTCTGATGGGGGCAAGGACCTACTGAATTAAGCCTAACACAGCCTCCCACTTGAATGCCTGTCTTACTTCAAAGTTCCTTTGAATTTGGGGCCTCCTGAATGACACGTGTGTTCAACGCAGTCATGTCATTGCCTTTTTCCTGCCCTGATTTAATGTTGTAGAGCTGCTGGGGCATGAGAGCATGGAGAAAGTAGGTAAAATCTATGTCTCGTGTTCCTCAGCAGTTTGATATAGTGGGTTCATGCTGAATACATGAGAGGGAAGATGCAGTTTCATCAGGAAGCACTTTCTTAGTTAAATGTTGAATTTAAAAAGTAGTCATAGCAGGTCTCGTAACTGTTTAAGTTACCTTAAAAATGGGCCTTCCTGTGTTTGTTGAAGTTTTTCTCTTTGCTTTATCAAAGTTTTGGTGGGAGAGGAGTACTTATTTTGCTGCAACTTTTACTTTTCTAAGTTTTAAAATGTGCAGTGCTAACCGCTATTGGGTAACTACCAAGGTGTACATCTTCATCTATAGTAAACATAAGAACTTTATTTTTCAGTGTCCATTTTCTGTTGGTGCATACACACATGTACTTCTGAAATATCCTGTTTTGTTGACCTGTCCACAGCCTTCTTTCAGGTGTGCTAGGAGGATGGTTGTGGGATTTCTTGTCAACTCACTGGGATTGTTGGTTTACTGTAATTGTAGTGTGTATTTGTAGGAAAAGTTCTGCTGGCAGATCACCCATGTCATGTTTATGGGCAGAGGCTGGCCATAAAAGTATCATCTTCTATCCCTCATTCAGTATCCAAAATATATTGTCTGTTGACAGCATGAGTTGGAGGCAGCTGATACATTCTAAGTTTATGGAAGACTGCTTCTTTCATGCACATATTATTTCAAGGCTATTACGTTTTCAAAGAAGAGATCTTTCTGTACCTTCCCATCAAAGAAGGAAAACCAGTATCTGCTTCTTGTATCGAGTTTCTGGTTGGTGCCGAACCAGCTGACAGCTTTGTTCAGAAGCACATTAAATATTTGAAACAAACACTGGCTACTTTTGTTTCTTTCTATTTGCTTCTTTCCTCAAACAAAAAAAAAATCTCAGTATGTAGTGTTCTGAAGTTCACGTTCCTCACATTTTTTGCTATATGTGCATGTGGTAATTTATTTCATTAACCTTCTGCCATGGAAAACATAAGACCTTTTATGTGAAAGGAAAATTATACCTATTCATTTGGAAAGTAGTAGCCTGTGCTGTTAATTCAGTTACCATATAGAAGAGACAACTCATTGTGTCTGATGAAGGCCTTGATGTGAAGGGAACTACTTCTTTATGAAATATCCTTTTTTCTAGGGTTGTGCATATTTGCATTTGCACTTTCGCATTGCAGTTGAGATACTCAAGGCATATATGGATGTTTCCATTCTGGTTTTATTCTTACTAATTTTTTTTTATCTGTAATGATCAAGCTGCAGGAACATGGCCCTTCACTTTAGAACAAAATTAAATATATTTAGGGCTTGAGCAACTCAAAAGCTCACCACTGTTGAAAGGTGAGCTGCCTCCTGCCTATACTGTTGTTCACACTTGGTGCTGAAACACTTCAAAGTACTAAATCAGCAGAAAATTAGCCTGAAAAAAAATGAAGGGAAACTACTAAAAAAATGTGAGTAACTATTCTGGACTGAATAATGGAAGTAGTAGAACCTACACAGCTGAGGAAGGAGAGAAAGTAGGAGCTGCTGTGAATCAACTAATCTATCACCTAGCAGTCCTGCAAGTGCCAGGTTTTAAGGAAGGTTTAAGTAGTTTGACTGAGATCTGTGCATCCTCTTTTACTGTTACTAATGTCTGAGTTAGTTTGGGTTCACCTTTATTGGTGCACTGTCTCCCAGTGCATATTCAGGGTCTTTGACTCAAGGGAGTCATGAAAGACGTTGAACCTGAAATGAACTTGTAGCAATGCAGGTCTTCAGAAATATATTAAAAATATGATTTAGTGCACTTGAAATTTCTGTGAACAAATCTATGATTTGTGTTGCTTAATAATTATTAATATATAAAAAATACTTTTAATGTCTGTCACAAATAATATTGGCTGGACAGGGAAGTAATTTTAAGTCAGATTATGGTCCCCTCTTTGTTTTCTTTAATTTAGCTAGCAGCTGTAGATATCAACATTGGACTTTTGGTAACTTCCAAGTGTCTCAAACTTTTTCTCTTCTCTTCTCTTTTCTCTTCTCTTCTCTTCTCTTCTCTTCTCTTCTCTTCTAGTACAAAAGAGCTCACAGATCATGTAAACTTAATTAAATTAAATATGCAATTATTTTGTGACAGGAGAGATTATAACATTGTGTGCTATAATTTCATTTCCCAGAATATTCATAAGACTGGGTAGAATACCTTTGGACTACCTCTACCTCCTGTGACCTTCTGCATTAGTGTGACTGTTGTTTATTGTTTCTACCTAGAATATAATTGGACAAAGTTCTGAAAAGAGATTCCTGTTGCTAAAACACTGGAACTGGAAGGTGTTTTAGAGTTCTGTGGAACTCTCTTATTTCTCTTATTTCTTCAAATTTTCTTGTTAGACCTGCAAGCCTTTTTAGGGGGCAGGAACTTAACGGTATATGATCCCTTGATCTGGCAGAAAAGTAACTTGGGACAGTTCAGTGGGACAGGAGTTTTTGCTTTGTTTTATGATTGTAGACGTATTGTAGAGGTTATTTTTTTAATAGATTGAACCACATCTTTTAGATTTGAAGTACAAATACTCTGGGGAAGTGCCTGTGTTGCAGTAGACATCAGACTAAGACATCACTGCAGTCTCATAATGATGCAGTGATCTACTAGTAATAACAGACTTTACTGAATAGTTATGTTTTGAGCACTGAATAGCCTTCAAGTAGTTACTGAGGTGAGGATTTCTTACAGGTATTACTATGGAAAACCAACTTTGATACTTTGGATTATAAAGAAGTTCTCAAACACAATTTTAGAAGAACACATATTGATGATCCTCCTCATCTGCTTGATATTTACCCAAGGTCACCTCATCTCCATGATGGAAAACTTGAGTCAGTTGAGGTGAGTGCAATAAATTGTCTAATATAGGAAACAAGAAGCTTCTGTGAACACTGTCTGGCATTTATAGTTAGATATTTTTTATGTATACCAGAGAGCTTTTTATTGTTATATATAATACTTTGAAAGCAACCATAATTTATGAATCCACACACCTGCAAGCTGGTGCTGGCAGGTTTATGCTGAAATTACTTTCATGCCTCTTGTATGTCTGTACTCTACATCTGATTTAAGCAAAACATAGGTGATAATCTGGTCGCTGAAATAATGCTGCAAGTGTTGCAGAAGGCATCTGAATCTTCAATGAGCTTTAGAATACTAATCAAAAGACTTCATTATAAGCAGGACAAAGTGGTGTTATTACTGAAAGTTTAATACTTGGTTCTCACAAGCTGTCCCTCTTTCCAAGACCTTTAGGTATTGTGAGGAGATCTTGATATCTATCTAAAAGTTTAGGAAGACTTTCTAGGCTAGCAGTGTGTTTTATGTCACTATGTAGTCTGATTTCTTGATATTTCATTCTTGAACTTCTTTACTGTCAAACTATCTATTGGCATCCCTTGAAAGTGTCAGAAATTAGGGAACCAAAGGACAATGTCAAATGTTCTGTGTCAGTATTAGGAAAAATCCTGTGTTTGTCAAGTTGTCTGGAAGTCATGCTCAATAGGTAAACAGTGCTATGTCGTCGATGAGGCCATTGTTTACGCTTTATCTGTGATGGTTTGTGATAGAGCTGGCTAGCTTCTGCATGGTGATTACCTATATTTTTTTCTCTTTTTTGATATTCTCCAGGTTCCTCTAGTGTTGAAGAACTGTATCTGAGATAAATCTGGGAACATTCTGATTACTGATATATGCTATCAGAGTACTATAGAAATTCACCACTGCCTGGGTGTGTCCATAGAAAACATAGATATTGCTGCCATGGCATTTGTTTCCTGCTCAGTTTTAAAACATTGACTTTTGTGGATTTTGAGCTTTTTTTTTTTGGTGGATGGGTGTGTATGCAATATTAATATATGCAACATGAATATATGTAACGTGAGTAGTATAAAGATTGAAAACATTTGCTGGAGGCAGGGAACGCTGATAAAATCCATGAGTAAGACTTCTTTTGTGCCTGGTTCTATTGTAAAGTTGGATGTGCAGCTTTCTAATGCTTAGCATTTTGGTCAGAACAGGATGACTGCATCTATGACAAGGTTCATAAATAAGCTTCCCTACTGGAATTTCATACTTGTTGTAACATAAATGAATGAACTTGTTTACTGATACTAGCCTTCAGTGTACTTGGTCAGTGCCAGAACAAACTCAATCACAGCATTTGCCAGCAAATTTAAGCCACTCTTGCTGCAGCAACATTTTGCTTCAAGACCATTCAAATTGCAATAGTTATAACATCTGCTAAACAAACACAGTAGCTTATAGCTGTAGGGTTCCATTGCTTGCTTTTCAGGTCAACATTTCCAGACCCCTCTGCTGCTTACATGCCTGGCAAAGATGGGAATATACTCTAAAGCAATTTTTCAGCATTTTATTTTTTTCCTGGTCCTGAGTAATGAGAAGCTTTGGAAAAGCATTAGTGAGTTCAGGCGAAAGCTAAACTAAGGCTAGGAAGCACCTCATTATCAATACTGAAAGGGCTCATCAAGTAAATCAATAGTTGAATGTCAAGAAATTATTTAATAGTTAGCTTTGACAGGTTTAATTTAGCCAAATGTCTGCATTTATTCATGGCTGCAGTATTTGTAGCAGCTTATAAGCTCCTGGGTTAGCTGCTCCATTGTAGTGAAAGGGCTCTATGGCTTTCTCATAGCAAAGTTTTGGACTCTTTGTGGTATATTTACTGGCCTGATTTCAGGATTTTAAGAATAGAGTTGCTGTAACCTCTTTCTAAGCCAGAGGCAATAGAGAGAATTCTAGCATTAGGCTGTTCCACTGCAATCCCACCCTCATCTTTCAATGGTTCATCATGTTTCTAACATATAAGGGAAAGGAGGAACAGAATTAGGCATGTCAAAGGGAGCTTTTGGAGGTCATCTATTCTTCTCATCAGTGGTGCATCAGTTCAGCTGTGTCTGGTTAGGGTGCCTTGAAGAAGGATGGAGATTCCCCTATCTTTCTGTGTGATCTATTCCACTACAGCACAGTGGTTTTAATATTTTCCTAATATCTCATCTACACCTCAGATAATAAGCAGAACTGCTTCCTTTCTCGTTATTGTCTGCCTCTCTCTTCATATTTCTATGGGAACAGGGTAAGGTGATTGATCTTAACAGAAGTAACACTATTCTAAGAGACTTGGTAACATATGCAAGAGTTACACGCACACAGAGGAGGCAGTTCAGCTGTGGGATTTTTAAAAGTATCAGTGACTGCTTAAGGTTTGCTACAAGCCACTACAATGTCATCTAAATGTATCAGTGGCTGCTGGAGGTTTGCTACAAGCCACTACAATGTCATCTAAATGTATCAGTGGCTGCTGGAGGTTTGCTACAAGCC
>NW_024580671.1:1084270-1262901 GCF_017639235.1 Corvus kubaryi
ATGTATCAGTGGCTGCTGGAGGTTTGCTACAAGCCCCTACAATGTCATCTAAATTCTTGAGCTGTGTTGTAATACATTGCCTTCAGTTATGCTTAGCTGGTTTAGTCACCTCTGTAACAGGAATGAAGATGGATTGCCTTAGGATAAAATCAAAGGTGATAGTACACAAAAAGTTCAACAGATGTGCAGGCAGAACTCAAGAGGAAAGTAATTATCTCCCTATTTTTTAAAATTCCTAATGTTTCACACCTTCACACCTCCCCTTTTTTTTTTTTTTTTTTTTAATGCTTTTGGTTAGCTATTGCTTCTCTATCCCTGCTTGTCTCAGTATGGCAAAGTCCCTGCAATTCCAGAACTTGATTCTGGGGAAGTAGTATACACAGAAATTGAGCTGGCTTAGAACTTACTCATCTGGGATCAGAGGCACAATTGCAGTATTTTCACACATCACCTGTTAGAAATGCTGCTTTGAATAAAGCAGCTTGCATAAGGGCATTAAGAATTGCAGGTGTCACCTGCTGTTTTCCCTTCAGGATAGTGACAGAAAGATGGAGCTTGACTGTATTTTGCCTTTTCTCATAACTTTTAGTTATTCACTCTTCAAAGCTAACATTTCAGATATTTTTTTCTCTCTACCGACCTATTTTTTTGAGACATAATCAATTTTTACAAGAAAATTATTAGTTGTGTCTCCTCTTCAGCCCAGCAGTAGCCTGAATTTTAATGCAGTGTTGAATTTCATGTTCTTGACTTACAAATCTTTACAACTGTTCTTCAACTGCACTGATCAATGTGATTATTGAATATTCCAGTAAGTAGAGATTTAATGCTTATAATCATTGCAATTTTTCAGACAACTTGGAAATGTAAGTAAATTATTTGTTCTCTAAAGACACCTACTTTTTTCTGTTGATCACAGAGGTAATCTTGGGTGATAATCAGCTCAAATACAGGTGTCTAGCAGTATGTCTAAATTTAACCGAGATAAATCCTAGTTATTGTCACTGTTTGACATAAGGACCTTGTGGAGTTATTTGAAAACAGTATGTTTAATCAGTTATGCAGTTTTAGTAAAATATAATAAAAAGTGCATTCCACTTGAGAGCTGTATTTCTGAATTTACGATGTTTGTACACAATTGACCTTTTCATATGCTAGAGACTTCTTTAAAATAAATGGAAGATTAGGAATAAGTTTCTTTCAAAACATAGGTTTGAGGTTTGAGCATATTAAGGTGCACAGAGTTTGTATCTTGTGCACAAATAGCTTCTGTTGATTTAATTTCATCTTAAAATTTTCAGTGTAATTTCAGTTGTAAATATTTTCTTAGATGAAGGAAATTTAAATTACACTAGGTGGCAGTAGAAAAAAGAATATATGGCTTGCTTGGCTTGAGGGCCCTAGTCTAGAACAAAGAAGAGCATTTAATCAAATGGAAAGCTAATTTTCTCTTGCTATGTTTGGAGAGACTATTTCACAAGTAGCTACATCACTTTGCTAGGAAATACTTTGTGTGAGTCATTTAAAACTTCTTCTTTTAATTTTATTAACTTAATTTTTCTAATTCATGAAAGATTCTCTACAAACCTTCCCTTCAAATTTATTTTGTTGTACTATGGATCAAAATGTGATAATTGTATTATTGTATTAGAAGATGATAATGAAAATACTTATGTATCAGTTTACCAAAGCAAGGCTTTGAAAGAGTGTTTTTGAAAACCTGTAGTACATGACAGTACTGCTGACCTTGCTTTTTCATGTTCTGGTTTTTCTGTCTGGTTTCTTAAAGCTAAGTCTTTCCAAAGACTTACCTTTAAGACTTACCGTGGTAAGATTATTTTACAGCTAACTACATCACCTTGTCAGGAAATGTCAAGTAATTTGCAACGTTTTTACATTTAGCTTCATTCCGTTATGTCATTCATTTTTAGTGCAATATTAAAACTAATATTTGTATGGAGGACTTAGATACAGCCTTTATATTTTTGTGCATTTCTTTAGACACTTTTTAGATGCTATTTCTGACTACTTGCTTAATAATTTTATATTTAATTTTTTTTAGTATGGCTTATGACAGTTCTTTCACTCCTAGTCAGTGTTTACAGTTCTCCTCATCCTCCCCTTATCTCCCCTGAAAAACGAGTAAGCAGAAGTATAGACAGAGGAACTTCCATTATAGCTCCAGGATGTGACACTTCCACAAAAAGAGCACATTTTTTAAACTTATACCATGTATATATTTACCAACCTGTATCAAGAATTTGACTCATTCTGCAATATCTCTGATGTATATAACAAAGAGATGTTATCTCAAAGATGTTTCAAGAGCTATTAGTAATAATACTACAGTAGTTCCTCCACATTAGAGTATTGATAGGTAGTAGGCACCTACTGTTCCTCTTGTGCAGACTCCTGCAGGTGCATTGTCCTCTCTTTGGTACCCAAATGATTCAGGTCAGAAAATTACTTTAGTCTTACCTGCCCATTGTATGGTTGGCACTTGGAAAATGCATTGATTGTGTTTATTGTAGGGCTGACAATGTCAGAAGCAACTGACTGGTTATGCTGGGCACTGAACAAATGTAAGCCCTTTGGGACAGTTGCCTGTTTAGTCTCAATAGACATGGTATATATCGAGGCGAAACAGTAAAATTTGCAGTTCCTCTCTTCCTCACCTTAGCAGTGAAGAAGTGGTAAGATATACTCTATTCAGAGGAGATTTTGATTAGTTGTTTGCAGGGAAGATGCTAAAGGAGAAGCCCAGTTAAAATGGTAGAATTTTCAGCTAAATAGAAGGTTATTACATAGACTGTGTTACCTGGCTTTGGTTGTCCTCTCCCCCTTTCTTTTCTCCAAGTCTATTTGACAAAATTGGAAGAAAGGAAGACTTGATCCTAATATCTACAAATGAGGGAGAATTTTAAGTGTTCAGCTGTGATGACTGTGTAGCAGAATGTGTTTTCTTGATTGTCCCTGAGTCCCTGCTCATTCTTGATTGATGTACCTGTAATCTGAAGACAGAAAAAAAAGAGATCATATGTGAAGAATGGCTTATTGAAACTGAATAAAAGAAAGAGCTAAGCACTGCTAGTCAGAGAACTGAACAAGCTTAAAATCAGTGTTGAGATCTCCCCTTAAGGAAGGTTTGTCATCTCTGTTTTGTAAGTGCTGCAAAGTGTGAGAACCACTTTCACTTTGAATAATCAGGTAATGTTTTCAAATGTTTCTTTACCTTCTAGCTTGCTAGTAAACTTTGGTCATTTTCTTCCACTTCTATTTACTGATGAAGATCCTGCTTCTATTAATTTTAACCTAAATTTCTGCATGTAAGTTATGGAAATCTAAATAAATTGAATGAAAAGGCTTCAGGCAGTACAAGGGACTGTTGCCCTCCTTCCTTGGCTGCTAATTCCAGATACAAGATTGTATTCTAGCTGCTTAACAAACATGTCTCTGGCCTAAAGGTTTTTATACCAATGTATGGACCCTAGCATCAGGGATTTTTCCTTGTGGAAATAGCACTGAAGCAGTTACTGAGTGAACAGCTCTGGCTGAGCCAGAATTTTGATGGTCTTCAGGTGAAATAATAGGATCTTCCTCTTGAAAAATCAACATAAAGTGACCCTTATATCTAAGAAACGTTTAGTGACTAAACTTGATCCTGTCACTAGGCAAGTGTGAGATTTGGGGTGTCTGTTATTCTTTTGCACTATCAATAAGGTGTTTGGAATGAATACTGTCTCCGGATTACTGATAAAAAGTTGGAAGGAGAAAAGTGAATTTCTCTTTATTACATCAGACTTCTTGGTGATTTGAAAGTCATCTAGTCTTTCTGTAAATTTTGTCAGTTCATAAAATAATAAGAATAGTACTTCCATGCATCATGCTGAGAGGGCAAACATCTTAGGCTGTGATACACCTAGATAACATAATGGTAGGGATAATATGCACACAGATTTTTATAGGGAGGTTATTCTGATCCTTATGTGAAACATAAGATAAAAGCAGCAGCTTTCTCAAACTTCATATTCTCTAATACTTTCTTAATGCTTCACTTTCAGGAAAGGACATTAGCAAAGTGTTGCTGAAGTTACAGACTAAGTCCTATAGCCAAAAATAAGCAAGTAGTAGCTGTGATACTAAGAGCAAAATTTCAGATATTGTGATGACATATCTGATCACTCAGCCTCTGACATTATTCCAGTATAAAGCAGTTCTTCCTGTGGTTTCAGGAGCAACATAGTTTGTGTTTGGTCTGTTAACTTATCACAGATTTCAGTGTTACCTCCTACCTGTTTTCCACAAAAGTGCTTTTCAAGTTATTTGGCAATCAGAGTTGGTGCAGAAGTGAGCATATCAACAGTCTGTTAGTGGTAGATGGCTTGAGGAACTTGAATGGGGGTTGGGAACCGATCAATCTGGGCTGCTAAGTGTGTTGTCACTTTTTATTTCAGTCTTATTTCCCTTTCTATGTTGGTGCTGAAATAATAATATCATAATTCGTTTTCAACAGGTCAACCCTACCTTTGATGTGCCTGATACGCTAACACCTGACCCAATTATCATAGGGATTAGACCCTCTTCAACTATCAGTACTCCTGTAAGTTGCTTCGAAAAAAATAAAAAGGGTAGGATATAGCTAACATGTTACAGAAATGTGCTTTTACTATCCATATAAATGAAATAGATTTTTTAACAATTGTCAAGTGCTCAGAGCTCAATATTCTACATTCTCAACGTAAACTTTCTATCACAATTCCCAAGTCTAACCAGAAGATGGTGTAATACCAAAGCTTTCATTTTGTACCTGTAATTTTACCACTATACTAAGCACAAATTCTATTTATAAGCCCATGCTGAATACATCTAAATATTACTGTTAAAATTTGTGGCTTATTCTCAAGCACTTCTTGTAACTCTGTCTTTATCTGCAAATAATGGGAAACCTAAAGAATCATTGTCTCACTGATACTATTCTAAAAGTGATGTTTTATGTTTTCTCTTTTTAAGGTATTTAATAGTTTCCTAGAAGAAAAAAAAAGTAATACATTTTAAGACAGATTAATAGGATTAGAGTCTTCTGGTGTTAGCTTTACATGTGACATTGGTATGGCATGTGGGAGGAGAGGAAGGCAATGTTTTAGCAGTAGTTTCGTAGGAGGAGAAATATGCTCTCCTGGTATGAAATCTAAAAGCATGCTGTTCTAGAATTAGGTTAAAATGAGAATTTTTCTTTTAGCTCTGAATCTGCTCCAGTGAAGGCACAGATTGTATCTTGAGCAATTTTATTTACCATAAAGAATTTGTGTGGTTGAAGGGTTAATATTTATGAAAAGGCAGCAGGTGTGGTTTCTGCTGTTCTATTTTGCATGAATGCTTTATGAAAGCTATGTTGTGAAGGTACTGTGTAAAGTTCTTTAAGATCATTTATCGAAGACCATGGTACACAGGTTGATGAGAAACCTTTACTTCAAAACAAATAATCGTAACTTGTATTTGAGAGGTGATAATGTTATATATTTTAAGGTTTATCAGTTGTGTCATGTTTTCACAATGGAAATATGGTTTTTTGTAGACTTACATCTGTTTAGTAGGCTTCACAGATAGTGGATTGTGGTAGATATAATTTATTGACTATCTATCACTTTTAAATACTCTGTGTTCATTACTTACTGCTCATCACAGAGTTCAAACATATGGTTGCACTGTAATTCTGTATTACATGCATACAAATTAGTTTCCACTAATTCTTTTGATATGAAAGCAGCTTATAAAATGTTATGCCCAGAACTCGGAGGAATACATTGACCCAAGAGATACAGCGTTGTTTTGACTGCTGGCTGGCTGGCTTTACAATGTTCGTTATAAAAATTACAATGTTGCTTCAGAGTTTATGCTTTTTGACTGTGTCAGTAACCACTACTCTTTTTTTTCCCCAGTATCTTAATCTACCATTTATCACTGATTCTCATCACTGTTGCATTTCAGCATTCTCCATCTGCATATTTTTCCATCTAGAAACATTTTTATACCCTTGTGACTTGGACTGTAGCCTTAAGGGCAACTGTCCTGTTCGACACACCACTGTCCACACAAATTCAGGAATCATTTTTCCTATTTTCTTTGCCACTAATATCCTTCCTCTCCAACTTTGCCAGCCTATCTGGTGCTCCCTGCTTTTTAATGTCACCTCATCCTTTAGTATCACCTTCTTGTCCAGTGTCTGCTGCATTACCAGCTTCTGTCATTTGTGGAATGAACACCTGTTTCTTAATCAGGCCAGGCACTCTTTGTGTCTTGTTTCTAGAGAGTTCTGGATCTCAGTGACTTGGTCCTTTTCATCTGAAGCTGTCTCAGTTTCCCTAATGTATGGAGACTATGTCTAACAGAGGCTTGATGTGTTCTTCATAAGAAACAAGGGGAAAAGGGCAGATGCTGGCTTTATTCCCATCACACCTTCACTGACAGATTTCCTCTTGATACAGTTTGTCCTCAATTGAATGATACTGCTTTTATGCATTATTTGTATTTTTTTTTTCTTAATCCTTCTCCAACTTGAGGTTGCCAACCTCTAGTCCTAGTCTAATTCATCATCCTATCTCATACATATCCCTGATTCCAGCCCCAATGGGTTGCTCTTTTTCTACTGATTATCAAAGACGTTACCACTGTGCACTTTTTTTTTCCCTGCAAACATGTCAAGACCCATTTTAAAACTGTTTATGGCTTTTTGGCACTACTTCTACTGAAAGATCGCTGTTCAAATGACAAAAATTTTTGATCAGATTGTTGGGTTAATTTATGCATGTCCTGTCTATACCTACTTACTCTTTTTGAAGTGTTTTGCTCTGCCTTAAGGAGTTCTTCTCTCCTTCTGACATGTGCAGAGAGAAAAATGCACTCTGCACTTAGGTATCTTTATGCGTTCTTGTTCAATGCATTTATCACACACGTTACGCAGCAGGATCTTAAGGGTTATTTATGAAACATATTGGCAAGTCCCTAGACCACTGGAAGTAGCTAATCCACGTATTTAATTTTTCTACTGAAGGAGAGAGATACTTGAGACAGTGGTCTGAGAAAAAGCAAGTTTTTATATACAGCCTTCCTCTGGGATGAGTAACAACACTGAAGCTTTTGTAGGATCTCTGGTGAGTTCCTTAAAGCTCCCTGAAATGTCTTCAGGAAGACTGGAAGTCTATGCAAAAGCTTGTAATGTTTTGTTGAATAACTACCAAAATTCCTGACAGTAAGTGGTCAAAAACTTCTGTAGGTCTCAAGCTGGTCCAGGAGAAAGGAGAATAGGATAAAGTGCTCTTCTTATTGAGAATTTTTTCTTCAGCTGTAATTGTGTTCTGTCCTACTCCTTTATGGGAAATACATTATTACTGCCCCTAAGGTGATTTCTGACAGAGCAAGAAGTCATTTCTTTTTCCTTCCTTCTGTGAAGATTTGTTAATGAAAATTATAGAGTGGTATCAGTTGAGAAGGATGTCTGGAGTCATTTCATCTAACCTTCCCCTTAAAGCAAGGCCAACTTGGATCAGGTTCTTCAAGGCCTTGTCCAGTTCATTTGTTAATAGTGTGTAAGCATAGAGATTCCACCACCTTTCTGGGCAGCTTGCTCTAGTGTTTGATTGATGAAAGTATTTTTTTTTTCATAATATGTAGCTAAAATATCCTATGTTCCAACATGTCTGTTGCCTTCAATTCACAGTGGTCCTCTAATATGTGTGTGTGTCTTCTTTCTATCTACCCATTAGATATCTGAGATGGCAGCAAGATCTCCCTGTGTCTTTTCTTCCTTAAGGCTGTACAAACATAGTCCTCTGCCTTTTCTTGATATCTCTGCCTAGAGAAGATTTTAAAAGCAAATACTTAAAAATATAACACTCTTGATTCTTTAGTGTGAATTTAAAATATATGTTTAGATATTTTCTTAGCAGTTCATTTATTTTGAGCTGTAGCTAAGAAAATGCTAGTATTATCTCTTCCTCCCACTCTTCCTTCTCTTTTCAAGGAATTTTAATTTCTTGCTTCATCAAAACCAACAATCCATCACAGCTTCCACACTTAAAATGCCTGCGTTTGTGTGTGCTTTTTTTTTTTTTTTTTAATTTAGTTGTATTTTCTTGCTTCAGAGGTTAAGCTAAGATATGCAGATATGAATGTTCTTATAGGGATTTTGCTAAAAGTACTTACATTATTAAACTACCTGAATTGTAAACACCTTATCTTTTCAGCTTCTGTTCTATCTTCATACTAAGGCCAGTTGTTTTGAACATGGTGAAAAATCTGTTTTCATCTAAGGTTCATACTAATGCAACTTTTGTAAACTCAGTGAAGGGAGTGTGATCGTTGTGTCAGTGGAAAAATTTCAGTGTAATCTTCAGTGTGGAGTTGCTTTCTTTTGGACTACAGTCACAAAACCATTAAGAGCTCCTGTGTATTATTATGGTTAGGAAATAGCTTTGGATTTGATGATTAATTTATTCAGTTCTCCTGTGTATTATTGAAAGCACCGTAAAAATTATCTGTGTATGCCTAACAAACTGCTACTTGTGTAATGTCCTAACTTTTTCAATGCTAAGAGTCCTCACAGTTACTAGAAATTAGGTGTGTTCTAGCCTTTTGCACTCTGAAAATATTCACTAAATTGAGGTCAAATTTGGGGGCTGTGGGTGATATTTTTTTCTCCTTCCTATTTCATTGAAGACTCTGGAAGCATTAATGCCTCTCTCCCGCCCCTTCTTCTCCATGTATCAAGCAGCTTAACATTGCCTTTGTTTTCTGAACTATTGAAAAGGAAAAATTGATAGTTTTGTTTCCCTTTGGGACTACTTCCTTCTATTTTATCTTCTGACTTTAGTTTTAGTCATGAGGGAGGTTGGGCCTTTTGAATTCTGTAAGGCAATACACTAGTAACCTCCGGTCCCTGATAAGCTGTTGGAAACTAGGGAAAGTTGATGGTGGCTCTGTAGTTTTTACTGACAGCAGCAGGAAATCACTGTAGAGGCTCTCTAATGTTTCATCCCCTGACCTTGCTCGTGTAAACAGGATTTGGAGGAAGCAAAGCAATGTACTGTAATCTGGAAGTCAGAATGTCTGCGCTGGCTGGGAGATGTTTGCTGTTCTTTCTCTTCCAGTGCCATTTAACACTAAAACCAAAACACTCTTAATGTTTGTTTACAGTACAATTTCTACAAAGTTAAGATTGGGTTAATTACTGAGTGAGGAAAGATAGGGATTGTTTCTGTTTAAAGCAAAAAGAACATAGTTTTAAAATAGAAAGTTTATCTGTACTGCATTTGTAGTAGGTGTCTAGAGGCAAAAAGTAGAAGTATCTATATTCTCAATTTGTTCTGTGCACATTGTTTTCACAGTTTGTATTTCAGGGTTTAGATATTTTTGATACACTTTTCTCTGCCTTTGTTTTGAATACAAAAAAACCCCCCCAAGCTCCGCAATCAAAAAAACATGCCATGTATTTAGAAAGACAGCAATTATGAATGAAAAATTTGCATCTATTCTTCCATTTCTGCATACATGAAGGCTTAGTCAACTATTCTTCTTCATGGAAACTTACTTTGAAAAGATCTTGGAGTAATGTCTCTTCTTGCATGGCTTAACGTAACTCCAGGATCCAGTAGGAGAGGATGACAATAGAAATTATATCTTAAAAACTAATTTTTCAAACACTTGATATTTTTCTTACCATGCAACTTCAAATTTATTCTGATTTGTCCTTTCCTGGCTTCAGCCTTATGTGGAAATAAACACCAACCATCTTCAGGGAGGTTAAGGATAGGGTAAAAGGAAGAAAGGAAATAATGGCAATTTTATACATAGATCATCTCCTCTGGGGCCTATGTCCAATTCAGAAGGGAACAGCTGGTAGAACAAAACTCACATGACACTTCATTGTGCAGAGTAGTTACCTTTGCTGTTTGTTATAGTTCATTTGAAAGCACAACACCTTTCTGTAGTTCATGGATATCAACTTTCCTAAACATCCTCAGATGTTTAACCTTTCACTTAAATTCCGTTCATTGCATGGTATGCATGTATTTTCTCTGCCAAAGACAAGTTCCAGCAGTATTCCCTTTGAAAGAAAGCCTGGAATCACTGCTCTGCTTGTGTTCCTTGTCCAAAACTCAGTTGCCGGGTAAACTGAGGTCTGCACTGAGGAGTGATCCCACCAGTAAAACAGCTTTGATAAGAATTGACAGTTCCCAGCCTCTTCCATCACCTTAGCTTCTTTGTTTCCAGACAGAGAAATAAGAAAGGCCACTCTCTGAATAGCGATGAATTTTCTTCATATACTGCCATTCTACTGATTACTGGTAAATGCTTATTTGAACTGTCAACTCCCTGAGCTCCCAATGACAAATACAGAATTAAATTAGGAAATAGTGTGAAGCGATCCTGTGTCTCCAAAGTTTTGAGGTAAAGCCATCTGCACCTTTTTCATAGATCAGCATACCAAAAAACTCTCAAACAGGCTCTGAATCTCTCATGCTAAGTCTTATATAAACAGAGAATAAATACTGTAAATGGAGGAAGTCTGAAGTGTTCAGTGCAGCAGAATAAAAATAAGAATTGTGCTTTTGTGTCTTTGCGAATGAATCCCGTTCTCTGTCCAATCTTGCTTTTAGACAGGCAGTTTTTAGTGTCCTCTTGGCTTGTAGTACAGTCTAGACAGACCTTCTTACTCTTTGTTATGCAGGTACAATATGTGGGGCTGGTGCAAGAGGATAGGCTGCCTTCTCCCTAAACTCTGCAGCTAAACATGTTCAGCTGCTCTCACGGAAGGAATGTCTCCCATTCCCCCCAAATGCTACCCCTAATCCATCTGGAACAACCATGAAGCAGTAGAGACAGCTTTTTCTGTTGCCCAGCTGAGAGCCTTCTAAAGAAGGTATGGTGTATATGAACAAAATGACTCATCACAAGTGCCGAAAAGATGAAGTGTTTTGCATGTTGAACAGTGAATTTCTAAACTTGAATTTTGACCTGCTGTAGCTGTCTAGGCATGTTTAAAAAGATTTGTGTATGTAATCTTAAAAGCAGTGTGCTTTGATACCACTAGCATCAAATAAAGCTTGAAGATCAAATGCTTGTAGGTGAACTCAACGCATGTAATAAAAGAGGAATATGATCCAAATGGTCCTTGCATTTTGCAGTGATGTTTTCTAACACAGCATGTAACTGCTGGTTTACAAGGAGAGAACAGGAAATATGTTGTGCCTCTACATAATTAAGTAATAATACATGTCCTGATGTTCCTTAATTGTCTTCATTATATACTCCAAGTGAACTGGAGCTGGAGAGAAAGTCAGGTTTTTATCAGAGACTGAGTTCTGAATTTGGGCACTAGAGAGTGCAAGAATATAATATTTCCTATACTGTTTTTAGCCTGCTTTCCTGAGAAAATGTACTTTATGAGATTGTACTGTTTATTTGTCTGTCACTGTTCTGTCTCCCTAATAATCTTATAATCAAATAATTGGTGGATTGGTTTTTTAATGAAGCTTGGAAATAAGCAGTTAGAATAAGGAAACGTAGTGCTATCACTAAAGAAAAAGCCAGTGGGATGTGAACTGATACTGGAATAGGTATGGACTAGCTACTGGTGACCCACCCCATAACGGTGTGTCAACACATACGAAGGGAGCTTGAGTTCCTGTAGAACAGGAAGCCTAGAAGAGGGACCTAACAGGAAAAAAATGTACACATGCATGCATACACAAGCATTTTGTAAGATAACAGGCCTTTTAAAACTGGCAAAGTTTTTCTTTGTGTAGGGTCTTACTCAGGGTAGCTGTGTTTCAGGAATGCTTTTCAAGTTGATCTGTGTCTGTATATTGTTCCTTTAGCACATCAGCACATTTCTGGGAACTAGAGGGATGGAAGTTCCAGGTATTATTTCTCTCTCCATTTCCTGAGATACTGTACATGTACGCTCTGACCTTGTCTGCTCAAGCAGTGTTTTCCTCTGCTTTGACTGGAAATTCAAGTTGTGTTCACAGTTCTCACAGCTGATTCTGCAGCATGCAGAAAATGCCCGACAGCTATCAGCCCACACATCCAGTAACAACTGGTTCCTTCCTCTTCCTGGGGAAGAGTAACATCCTCTGAGAAGAAGTGTCCCCCGAGGAATGCAGGAACAGCAGCAAGCCTTTCACACAGGAAATTGCTACTATAGCACTTGTAGAAAAGTGTTTCTGTCACTTGGATTGTCAGTCTGTAATGAGCTTCCTGCTGACCTAGATGATGATTTACTACTGATCTAAATGCCATTTGTGAGTCATTTAGCTTAATGGAAGTTAATGAAATTATCATTCAGTGGCTCTGTTACCCTGTAAGCACCTGATTTAACTTTTTTTATGCAGTAGTACAAATAAAGTTTCCAACTTCTTAGTACTCACAGGACTTCAATAATTCTGAGATGGCACATTTTATGGGACTAAAAAGCAAAGGGAATGCTTAGTTTAGCTCATAATCCATGTCTCTTAGAGAAGGTTGCAAGATTTATTTTTGTTTATCTTAAGTTGCATAATAAAGCTGAGCTACAGATCAAGTATGCCAGAAAATAAGATTGTATAGCTAAAATACTGCCCTTGAATTACCCTTTATTCTTAAATACAGCTGGAGTATAAGTTAAGCACAGCATGCTTGCAACTTTGTGGTAGAAACTTGACTATAAAATGAAATTTATTTATATATAAAACCCAGATGTTAATCAAAATTGTTAATGCAAGTTTGTTATAAAAGCAAACACTGGAATACTGCTTCAATATTTTCTTTTTTTTTCCTGAATGACAGTGCTTAAACAAGTGCTAGCAAATTCTATTTATCGCTTAGATTAGAGTGGTATCTAAGCCCAGAGGATGCTTTCTGCCTAAAGGCTTGTTTGAGTGTTTCCCATATATATCAGCTGTTCCAATACAACTCATCTCTCCTTGAAGCTGTGCTGCAGTACTACGTAGTTTGCAGTAAGAGATGTAGTTACTTGCTTAATGTGTGATAGTGGAAACACTGAGTCACGTCCAAAAATTACATAGGTTGCTTAAAACAAGGGTGAAAAAATGAGATTTTTCAAATGAAATTCAGCAGCTAGAGTAAAAAATTTTCCTTCAGCAGATAGGTGTTTGATGTAGAAAAACATCTTGGCTTGTATCTCCCACCAAAACAGTTTGGGGGTCAGAAATTAGATAGAACAACGCTAAAGAATGATTTCACAGTCATTGTAACTTAACAACTGTTTTTATCTGGTTAATTCCATCCAAGTCAATTACCTGACATGTTCAGCTCTCCTAACACTAATACGAGCACAAGGGAAATAATGGGAAAAAATTATTTAGAGATGAAGGAGTAGATCAGAGCTGTCTGTAGCTTAACTGAATTGACGGATGTCTATGGAGCCATGTATCCAATGTGATTGTGTTATAATACATACAGGTGTGTTACATGCGTGCCACAGCTGAACATCTTTCTTAAGTTGCAATGGAAAAAACTAGGGGGAAAGGAGGTGATAGTAATGGTTTCCTTTTGTTCAGGCAGTACATATGTTAGATTCAGGTTTGGTTTTTTTTCAACCTAAGAGGATTCAAATTTCTTCTGTCTGCAATGGCAGGTAAAAGACTGAATGGAGGCAGCTCTGTCCTTTTTGCTTGAATTTGAAGCATTGTAAAGTAAAAGCTGAGAGTATATGACATCAGAGGAAAGCAAGTGAGAAACATTCCATGGTTAGTTATTAGGGTGCTCTGGAAGAGGAACACTGGATTCTGTTGCATTTTGCAATAAAATCTATTTGGGGGGGAAAAAAAAGAAAAAAAAGGAGTAGCTCTGTGAGTGACACCATCAGTGGAGATACGTGGCATTGCTGCTTTGAAAAGTTGGTTGGTTGGGTTTGTTCTTTTTTTCTCTGTATCCCCTGACATATGGTACTCCGGTTGTAACAATTTGGGTTGGTTGAATGAGGGAGGTGGAGAGGGGAGAGATGCTGTCCTGTGGCATGTTCTAATTGCATAGATATTTCCTGTACACCAAGGTGTGAGTTTCACTCTGCATGTCAGATACCCGAAGTGAAGGCATTGCAGTGCAACTCAGTTTAATATTGCAGTATTTTTATTGTAAAGGAAGACTCCTTACTTGCAACAGAGATTTAAAAGAATTGCTTTATCCTTAACCTATTCTCAGGTTAACCAGTATCAAGTGTTCCTTGCTGAAAAGATTACTCTTCCAAGATGTTTCCTCCTTACTTATATCTCTTGGGAAAGGAATTCAGTGTCCATACTTCCAATTTTTGCCAGTGTAGTGAAATAGTACAATACTATTTGCTTAGTATTTTCAGTTAGTTGCAAGTAAGATACTGTAAGTCTTCACTCAGTAACCTTATCATAAAATTTTATCATTTTATCCAGTTATGTGACATTGTAGATCTTTTCAACACCTCTGCTTTCTGTAGTGTATTCTTCTCTGATGTCTTGCATGTGTACATAAAGTTGCATTTTGACAGCTGAATGAAGTCAGAATGCTAAGTAACCCTGACTGTTTTAATAGTTTACAGGATGCCTTTTTTGTCACCTGTAAACTTGATTTTCCAGATTGCTGGTACGTTTTGTATGGGACTCAAACAAGAGCAGATTTCAGTGGAATCACTAAAACCAGCATAATTATGTAGTGTCTTTCTGATTTAGCTGTTTTTGAAGAAACACTAGCTAGATTATTGAGTTCATGCTGCATTACAACCTAAAATGCATTAATAAAATTGTAGCATGCATATTATGGATTTTTAAACAAAGATGCATTTATCAGTAACAGTTTGATTAAATGTTTCATTAGAGAGGTCTTTCAGTTTGAAAGACCATTTCTTTTTTGTCCCCTCAAACTGTATTGACATTAGGCATTAAATATTTGCTCTGTATGTCCTAAGTCAGCTTTTTAGTTGATTTTTTGACTTTTTCCCTGACACAGTTCTCAAGCTGTCTGTGACCTATTTATCCTGTTTACCCTTTCTGATTACTGATGGAATTTCAGCTTCCCCACTCCCCTGGTATTTTCTCCATTATTGCAGGATATATTGAAAATCAGTATCATTACCTGACTTGTTATTTCAAAGCCAATAGTCATTTTTGCTGTGGTTGGAATAGAAAGTATTTTGCCAGAAATACAATTACAGCATTTATTATCTTCTGAAACAGAAGATAAAGATACCTCATTAAACACATTAAAAAATATGCATAATGCTTTAATATCTCTAGCTAATAAGTATGCTGTTGCTGGGACTTCTTTTGTTTCTGATACTTGTACAAATAATCCTTGAGTTATAGAAATTACGTTTCCTTGCTTCCTATAAATCTGTGTTTCACAGATAACTATAAGGTTTTATTTGAAACTGTTCTCTTTCCTTGAAGTAATTCTAAGTTCTGTTTCTTTCATGCAGTCTCTGGGCTCCAATAGTGTGTAAACTTATGCCAGAGCCTTTTTCCCCATGGGATTACTTACTGATTTCTCTCTGTTAGCTGGCAGTCTAGTCTCAGGGAGCTTATATGAAATCAGCTCCCTCTAGGGTATCTCTTCCTCCACCATACTTTCTTACATCTGCAACAAGTTCAAAACCTGTAAGTGAGGTGAGGTGAAGTGGAGACAAGCAGACAGAAATGATAGCCTCAGTATTGCTTCCTTAGGGCTAAAATGTCCTTTTTATTGGTGCTAATTCTAAGGGCTATAGAGCTTTTGCTGAGACCTTCAACTACCCCACTCAGCTGTGTTTCATCACTCCTCGTTTATGGTCATTTGTATTATTCTGCCTTTTATAGTTGTAAAAAGCAGCAGTATATTTTGTCTGTGAAAGCTCTAAATCCCCAACAGGAATTTGACATTTAGGACTGGAATGCCAGCTGTTGATCTGGGATTATAGTGCCAACTGCTTTTGTTTTATTGTCATTTTAACATCAAGTATGGAGTGCAGCACGCAGTCAGGATGTACATTCTTCCATGTCCCACTGAATGTGGCATCTCCATGTCTTGACTAGGCCACTGCCTGTCACAATGATACTGTACAACTGATTGTCTGGTGTTTAACTCTTCTGTGCGGTTACAAGAGCAGAGTCAGCCTAAATCAAATGGAATTAACAAAGGGGGTGGAATTCTATTTTACATACCTTTTAGCATAGTTGTATTTATATTTCTTATCTGTACTCAAGTGGATAGTATTTAATGCAGTATTCCATTAATGCTAATTTAGTGAATATTTATTTTTATATCTTTATATATCTTTCTTTCAATTCAGTAATATCCATTGTCCAATTCTAACCCATACAACCAAGCTATGTAGAGAAACATGCTCTGCTTTCAAAGAAAGTGTCATGTGGCCATGAGTATAAGGAAGTGCAAGCGCATTTAAAATCTGAGCTGTTGTTCTTAGCAGGAGTGTCTTACATGTAAGTGTTACGCACTTAGCGTTTGATTGACGTCTACAAAATACTTATGTTAATGTTGTCCCTTATAATTATAAATTACTTAAGTTGCAGGGACATAGATGACTGGGAGTGCCAGTGATGCTGTGTTTTTATTAGAGTGTGAGAAATGATGCATCCTCTTGTACCTTGCATGGACACACAGTTTCATAGATTCTTGCTATCACCACAGTGCTGCTGGTGATAATAAAAATTATCACCGAAGTGATCCTGCTTTTAAAAGTTTTAAAAGATTATAGTATTAACATGAATAGGGGAGTTTTTCCTAAAAACAGAAAAGATGTAGGGAGACTGCAACTTAGTCTTCATTACAAAGCAAGTGAACTTTAATTTGAAATGCATGGTGTTCATGGACAAAATTTCTGTCCTGTTGCTCAGTAAAGCATCAGACCTCAATGCCAAAGAAATGGCAAGCAGGAATAGAATAAAAGTTTCTTGTTTTTCTTTGTCCTGGTCTTACAAGAGGACCAGATTTCAACAACAGACATGTGGCAGTTTATTGAAATACAGTGACACAAGCAAGTTCTACTTGTGTGCTTCAGCTCCAAGTTGTACATGTTCCCATGGCTTCCAGTCCTGTGTGTGGAACATACTGCTGCTCCTGGTTTGGTCTGCCAGTGTGAGTAGTCATGTTGAAGAATGCTCCTTAACACCAGAAAGAAGCCATTAGCAATGTAGATTAATTTGTTTTTTGGTCAAGACTTTGGTAAAGCATTCATAATGAATATATTGAGTTACATAGACCTATATAAAGACAATTGATATTGAATGTTGTTTTAGATTGTGATGGTTTTGATTGGGATGTTACTAATACAAATGTAACTCCAAGACACATTTTGTATGCTAGAGCAATAGGAAGAGAAGTTAAACAATGACTTAGTGTGTGTGTATGTGTATATATATATATAGTTGTCATATGTTTTGAATGCATAGAGAATACTAATGTTAATCAGTGTTTTAAGTGTGGCTGTTAAAAACAAACAGAAAGTTCCAAACACACCACAAGTGCTAACAAGGTAACAGCAAGCATAATTAAATATGGAATGGATGCAGAAGAATTGCACAAGCATTTAATGAATTAGTATAAACCTGGATGGATATATGAATAAAATAATGCACGGAGACCAGTGGAATTTATTTATTCAAAATGGTAAACCCTTTATTTACTGTTTTTCAATTATCTTCCTAATATACACAGTTTTTGGGCTTTGCATATTATAGGGGACAGACCCCCACAATCTGCTACTTGGAGTACAGGGAGTTTGCCCACATGCTACGAAAGTCCTAGGGCTTTTATACTTTTGTTTTTATTCATTAACATTTGTAATATCAAAAATAGCAGAATATTTTATTTATAGTGGTAGAAAGGAGGCCTTGTCCACATAGGGTTATTAATTTTCATTACTTCATTCAAGTAAGTGTTTCATTATGTTTCCAGTTTCTGTTACAAGTATTCCTCCTGCCCTCTTTAGCTTTTCCCTGCCCTGGAATGGATAAGAAGTTCAAGCAGTGTCTGCAATATAATTTTTATTAGGACTCTATGTAGGTAAAAAGAAGCTATCATGGAAACTCTTTATTTCAGCCATAAGATGTTCTCTTGGGTATGCAAAGTATATAAAATGGTCCAAAGTAATTTGCCTAAATTAAACTTGGCTACCTTATTTCATAACTGTAGATGGTAGAAAATGCTTCTACAGTGTCATGTTATCTCTCCTTAGCATTGCAGAGCTTCTTGCTGAAGAGATATTGGAGGTAATTGATTACCTTTCTTTGCCTTTTTTCCACAGGGTACATTTTTATATTTTAGTGCCTGTGGAAGTGTGCAAGTATTTTTATAACTTATGAAAGTGTTTGAATATAGTCTTCCTGAACTGTTATTTTAGAATTGACTTCCTGACTGGGGATTCTCACCTTTGGAAATTGAACCTCCAATGATTTCTGCTTGGTTTGTGTTGTATGTTCATGACATGCTCTGGGGTTTTTTTATTTGGTTGTTTGGTTGGGGGCTTTTGTTTCTTTGTTTGTTGTTTTGGGGGTTTTTTTGTTTTGTTTTTGGTTTTGTTTTTTTTTTGATTATTATTTTTTTTTAATTATCAATTCCTAACTTTTCAGCAGTATTGCTTGTTTTTTGGAGGGAAATCCTTAGTTTTTTCTAAAAGTTTAAACTGATGCAGGCTCTGTGCAGGGTACTATTAATGTTAGAAACTAACATCAATGAGCAAATTAGAAAGAAAAAATCACCTGGTTTTAAGTGAAGTTTATTACTGATGATCTGAGAGTTTAGAAAAAAATATTTCAGGAATATTATTTATTTCTAACTGGATGCACCCAAATATTTGTGGACTTCTGTGAGTTTTTATTAGGGAAATAGAAACAATTTTTTAATGTTTCCTGGAGAAGACAAGGCTTACTTTACATTCTTTTTGCATGCTTTCTTGACATGGATGGAATATGGAGAAAATATTTTTGTTCTATATTAGATTCTGTATATGTAAAATACTCAGTGCATTGGATATACTCTGTTTTACAGTGTTTTCTCAAACCAGAAGCAGCACTCTGGGAAAAAGATGACATAAGAAAACCATGTAGTTAGTTTTTCATTATGTGTGTGAAAGAACGTTTATAAAGTATGATATAATTTCTTTGCACAGAGCTATCAGGATATCTTTAGATGTGCCTGTGGACAGGAGAGTTTATTATTTCATGCCATCACAGAAATGCCAAATTCAATATAGCCGTCATCCTTATAGAAATAAATAAATCAGATTAATCAGACCATAGCTGTAAGTGCATCAGGATTTCAGTTAATTTTGTACAGATAATAAAATAAAAAACCCCACCAAATTAAGCTACTAGTTTTCATTGTTTTGTACTGGCCTTCTGGCCTCTATAAACTCAGTTAGCTTCAGGCTGAATTTTCTATTTTCGAGACTTAAAGTGTTGTGCTCTTTCATCTTAGGTGAAAATGCCTGTTTTGAGAAAGAATACAGTCTGATAGTCTGGCCTCTTATATTGGCTGTGAGTTTGTAACCTGGTGCCACTGCTCGTGATCAGGCTCTAAACTGGAGGGTGTGCTACCTTCAGTGGTGCTTCAAGGTGTTTCCGTGTCAGACTGGAAGGGATGCACTTCTGTTAAGGGCTTTAAATTTTTTATTTTAGCTTGGGCATCTTTTTAAGAGCTGGAGAACACTCTGATGTGTAAGATGACATGAACGACTTTGATTGAAGTGTGACATTCTGTGTTACAAGTTCTGAAAGCGGACCGCCTGAGCTAGAAATGCTTAGTAGAACTTTGTTCTGGATGTGCCACATAGTTTATCTGACTTTTACTGCTTGAATGCAAAACATCATTGAAGTTTGCAAATGAATGATTCTGGATAACACGGAGCAGAAAGCCACAGTTGGCACATGGCAAGTTGTTGCTGTGCTGATTCATGTGTGTGCAAGAGGAGAGGAAATGAAGAGTGCTGTAATCAGCTGAAACTGCAGGGAAGTTTCCTTTAGTGGAACTGATAAAACAATGTCATTTAACATACTCAGTGTTAGCCTAATGTATCAGAGAGCTGTTTTATGTGGATCACTCATTGACTGAAAAAAATAATTTCAAAGCAGAAGAAGCAATCTGTGAATAATTATGGCCTACAAAAAACCCCAACCCAACCCAAAAAAAAAAACCTGAGAAAAAACAACTCTTGAATGGCTAAATTTAGCATTTCCACAGTGAACCATTTTTATTTGAGGGTAGGTTCACAAGAGGAGGAAAAAAACAGTGATAATGATAGTACTCCCAAGAAATTCCCATGATTTCAAATAACCAAAAGACACAGGAATTCAGTGTCTGGTAAGGTGGGAGACTACTCTGTTATTCCTTTGCTCTTTGGTCTGTTTGAGATTAATGCCTTACTTATGACTAATTATATGTAGTTGTTTTAATCACAGTATCAGAAATATTTTACTATTAGTAGGCAAATGTATCATGTGTTCAAAATTTAAAGGATTATTTTTAAAAAGCCGACCATGCCAATTTTTGTGATTCATTAGGAAGCTTACCAATGTCACTTTTTTATAAGCCCATCTTAATTATGAAATCTCTAAGATATGCTTTTAGAAACTGTGGTCTGTAGTTTCTGAATTTGGAGCTCATAGAAGATTGAAGACTGTTGATATCCAATTGAGTGACAGAGACTTGTATTTTTTCTTTTTTTCTTTCTTTTTTTCGCTTGAGGGAATTTTTTATTTCTATAAAAAAATCTGCTCAGGCATCCTTATATATGGATGCATTTTACTCAGATTCTATTCTTAACCATCATGAAGCAAAGGGAGCCTGGGCTGCAGTGCTTGTTTATATCTGCTCTGTGAATGTTTCATGGGAAAACATTTGGGAACAGGCAGAGGTGATAAGGTTATGTGTAAGGATTTTTCACAAATTGATCAAGTACCACCCACAGAGTTTTGGCTATTTTGCTTGATGGCAAACAAAGATGAGCAATTATGGTTTGCTGTTTGTGACATCATTTTATAAGCTAAATTTAATTTTCTGTTCAACATCTGCTGGTAATGTCATCGTAATAACTTCCTATTGATTAATTAAATCTGTTCCTTCTCCTCCTTACTTGTAACTTGCATGAAGTTGCCCAAATGTGCGTTCATGTTATTACTAATGGGCTGTGAATGGAAACGCTGTACACATTTTAATTTTCTTCTTTGCTTTGCTCAGAAGTAACAATTTAAAATTGATTGCCTTATTAAAATTTATTCTCTCAAAATAAGATGTAGCTCTGATGACTGTCAGAATAGTTTGGTTTTTTTGAATTATGAGACATTTTTACTACATTGCTGGTGACATATATAATTGTTGTTTACGAATTGGTAGTATTTCAAGTACTTTAGAAAGGGGCTAATTTGAAGGAAAGGTAACATCTAATTCTTGAAACACTTCATGTGAAATAGACTGTAAGTAGAAAGACTTTCTTTAAAAAGAACTTTTTTTAAAAGTAATATATTATGCTGAATGAGAGTGTTGTACATGAACTGATTAGTATCTAAAAGTAAAGGAAATCTATTAAGACTCATGTCACTGCTTTACAGCAAGGTTTTGGCAATTGAGTGTTGTGTTAGATTTCAGCAGTTTTGGACCCTTTGCTGAGCTGGAGGAGATTGTAAAGTTAAATATTAGGAAAGGTTAAAATATAAAGCAGGTAACCTTAGAGATACAGCAACATACTTCATGTCTGACAGTGTTTAAAAAAATCTCTACAAATTTCACGAATATGATAAAAATAATCATTTTGGACACAAGTTAGATAAGTTAAAAATTTGAAATGGTCTTGTTTCATTTCTCTCTTACAAATTTTGAAAGTTCAATTATTTGCTAATCTGTGTTTGAGTTTTGACAAACATCAAGGTCTTTGCCTTACTTCTGCAAGTGCTTTCTTGTTGCATTGTGCTCCTAAGTCTTTAAATATACAACAGAAAAATCTCAATTTCCTGCTTAACACCCTGTAAATTACAAGAAGACTTTTCCACTACTCTGACTTGCAATGCTGGTGGCAGTTTTCTGAGATACAAAAGATTTTTTCATTACCTGTTTGTCTGATATATTGAACTTTGGATCACTTTTACTGTAGGAAAGAAGTGTGAGATTTTTAGTAGCTCAGCATTTGCGCTCTTTACTGAATTGACAGGTTTCTTCCTTGGGTTGAAAGAATCTCTTTAGGTTGGGTTTAAGAGCAAAATTTGTAATCACTTTGTGGGAGCTTAAACTGAAATTTGTACTTAATTTTCAGTCTGAAGTGCAGTCATCTTGTTTGAAAAGAAACTGAGAAACACCACCCTCAGAGTAGAACTGTTCTTAGAACTTGGCAGTGTCTAATAACCTCAGATTGTTTTCCTCTCTTGCTCCATTCATTTAAATTAATTTTAAATCATAATAGTTCAAGACACAGACAGCAATTTTTAAGTATCATTGAATGTTAAATCTATTTTTTATTAATAGTTTCCTTGGGACACTGAACTTGCAAAACAGAATGCCTTTAAGCAGAAAGTATCAGTTTGAGTTTACAATTACATCTGTTTTGGCTGTGCTAATGAGTTGCTTTTATCATTCAAAGGCAAGAAAATGAATGTACTTCCCAGAACATTAGTACAAGTAGCTTTGTGAACATTAGGCAAACAATACTAAGTTTATTTTACAGTGAGCTTGTTGTTGTTGGTGTCTGGGAAGACATGGATTCCAGACTGGTCACACTTTCTTATTTCCTTCAGAGTTAAGGAGTGCGAATTTGCAGAGCTGTGTTAACCTGAGGTGGAAAATTCTGGCAAATGGTTTCCTGAAGCTTTCAGGAACTGAATTACTGAATTACTTCTGAGAACCCTACCTCTTCCTCAGGTTTGATTAAAATCATCAATAGATGCTATAATTTTCAGAGAACACATACAGGTGTCTACAAAATATAATTATGTAAGATTTAAAATTATCCCGGCACCAAGTGATTTTCTCTGACACTTTTAACTTCCTTTATCAATTGCCTGTGTTTTGTAAGGCATGTGATAACTGGGCAGGTTTACTGTTGCCATGCAGAATATATAATGCTTGAGTTCTACCTGGTTTGCCTGCACCGTGTTCCATCTACCAGGCCTCTGATTGTCCTAAAATTTGTTGCAACTTAATCAGTGAGTTCTTTGTGTCTCTGTCAAATTTAGCTAATCCTGGTTGAGGTTTGAAATCTTCTGGGCAAACGGTCAAGATTTACAGACAAAAGCAAGGTTTTTGTAAGCTCCCTATCTTTCTGTTTTTCTAGAAATACCACTAAGAAGTCTATTCTAACAGACTCTCGCATTGTAATTAAATACGAGAGTGTTCTTCGTTGTAAGACAGGAATTCTTTAAAGTATGGCAATATTTTGTCTTTAGCATTTGAATGCCAAATTGAACTTACTCTTTTCCTTGTTAATCAGCATTTGAGATTCATCTCGTGATTTAGTAAACATGTCAAAGCCTTCCATTATTACTGTTTCCCAAGAACCTCAGATATATCTTCATAATTTGGAAATAACACAGTGAATATGAGTTCTTCTAGGGTTGAATTAACAGTATCTCATATTACAAAACTTTTGTAAAGGAAAGATATGGACAGTCTTAAGATGCAACAATCCTGTAATATACTTCATGTTCATCTAAAAGTACATAGGATACTTTGAGAGCCAGAATATTCCAAGATACTTGAAATGTTTTGTTTTGAAGACTTCTAAAACTTTAAAGCAAGGATCTAAAGCAAAGTAAAATTAAATGAGAAATTTATTTTCTGCCTATCTTGTCCAAAAATCAAGCTATTTGTATTCTATTTCATTTTGTGCTAGCAAGTTACTCCTTCAGAATATACAAGTCTTTGGAATAATTTGAAGTTGACATAACAAAAATTTTCATATTGAGAAGAAAATTGAATTAATGGTATTGGAGAGAGAGATATAATTAAACCATCTAGTTAGGAGTGGGAAAGTTCTGGGTTCATATCCCTTCTCTTTTGGGGTTTTTATTAATTTTATTCCCTTATATATAAAATATAAAGCCTCTCATGGGAACAAGACTTACCTGCTCCTGGCTGAGTATTCTAACCACTGAATTAAAGCTTTCTGTTGGCCAGTGACATAACTTGAACAGCATGGCTGGAGAGAGTACCCCTTCTTCCACAGTTTTGTGCCTTTAAGAGGCAGCAGCCTGGCTGACAAAGCATTGCTCAGAGTCAGGAGTTTAAGTAGACTTGAACTAAGAAGGCCAGTTCTCTTAGTCCAGTGCAAATGTTATGACCCCCCGTCTTTCTGTAGAACAGCTTTGTATGCTTAATGTTTGAAATCCCTAGTTTGATGTCTAGTACAGTTTTATTTTTGCCACACCCTGGTATCAATATGCATCCATGATAGATTTCAGTATTAGTTGCATTGGCCATTTATTATTTGGCATGACTAGTTCCTAAGTCAGTTACTTAGGCACAGAAAGGAGGGCTGAAAGGAAACTGGAAGTATCTTGCTGTGAATTTATCTGTTTCTTTTTTCATAAAGATATCAGTGAAAGTGATATCAGCAAGTACCATGGTACTATCAAACCTTGAGATGGGTTCCCTCTAGTTTTCTAACATTGTCAGTTAAGGTCTGAAGTACATGCCCCTGGGTATCTGCCCCTGTCTCTATCAGCCTCATGCTCTGCACTTCATGGGTTCTTGCTTGAGGGCTTGAGACCTGTCCTTACAGAATGTAACTGCACAATGGAACTTCTAACTGAGACAGGATGGTAATACTTTCTTCTTTGCTCTCTTACCTCACCACAGTCTCTGCTTTCAGCCATTTCCCACCACACAGGACTGTGCAGGATGGCACCAAAGACACAGGAATGTTATTGTGGATAATCAGCAGTATAAGTTCACAATAATATTGATATGATTTAGTATTACTTCAATTTGAAATAGTTACATTATCGTAGTGGCAGTAGTTCATCCATCAGTCTCTGATCCTACTTGATTCAAAGGCAGGGTCAACTGCATGTAAATCATTCTTGACAGAAGCTCATCAGCATGCCTAGGTAATCTTGTGAAAGTCTGCCAATAATTCTGCCTAGCAATTTACATTCTATAAGATTATTTTAGAGACTTAGGAGATTTTTTTTTAAATGTTTGACAATAATTTTAAGACTCTCTTTTGAAAATCTCTTCAGCCTGACAACATAAATATATTTTTGGGTACACTGTAAATATTGTGTATTTTAAATACATCAAGTGAGATTAAAATATCACCCCTTTGCATAGCTAATGGATATTTTCACAGGCTGTCAATAAATTCCAGAGAAACAGTTTAATTGTAACAGTTTAAAAGATTTATTTTGTCAATGTAGATCTATCAAATGTAATTAGAAATAGTAAAACTTAACTACCACAATTTATTTTAGTGTAAAAATAAACTAAAATTGTCTGAAGATATAAGAAGTTTTCATCTAAAATTGTGTGAAGATATAAGAAGTTTTCAAAGAAATCTCAATAAGTCATTAATCAATCAGATAAAGTTGTTGTGAAGGACTTGCTAATGAATTAGTGATGATTTAACCTTTCATGACTCAAAAATACTCTTAAGAACTTCAAGACACAGACAAAACCAAATTGATGGGGAAGATCGTGCTCTCTCACTTAGCCTGGAGCAATGTTTATATATCAAAGTTATTTCTCTCAACTTTGCATTGTGTGGGTCCTTTCTGTTGTTTCCTTCTCCCATTTTCTGAAGGAATCAGTTTCTCAAAAAGTACTATCACTGAACAAACAACTAAAAACCACTTTTTTTTTAATGCTGAAATAAGAGGTTAATTAATACTAAACAAAGGTTCCATACTATGAAGTTGGAAGGAGCCCTTGTGATCCATCTAGTCACATACGGATTTTTCATCCATACGACTACTCTGGGTGAATGTCTTTGTCAACCAGAGCTATCTTTTTGAAGAAAATGCCCCTCATTAATAGTATTTATTCAAGCTTTAATTCAATCCCTAGTGGTACAGCACATAGCTCCTCAATCTTATGTACTTGAAACATATACCTAAAGACTGCTGAGATTTCCTTTATTGCCTCATCCATCACAGCTGGAATTCTCTCTTAGGTCAGAACCTAAGTGTTGAAGTGTTATTGAAGTGTTATGAATTGGATCTGGTACAAAAACCAAATCTGAAGGTCCTTGTGTGTATACATATATGTGTAAATAGATTTTTTTTTTAATTGGAAGCCTGAATTTTCTACCTATCTTATGGTATGGTTCCACTTAAAGGAAGACAAAGGCAGCTGAATCTTCAAATGGTGTTTCTGTGTTCAAGGTTAGTAGCAAAAGTGAAGAGCTGCAGAGTCCCTCTGCTTTTCCCTCCGCAAGACGTTCAAAAAGGAAGGCAGAGAACGAGAGCGGGTCAGCTGTGCCTAGTGGGGAGAAGCACAGAGACATCTCCTCTGCCGTGGACAGTGCTTTGGACCACATTGTGGGGCAGCTGGATATGTTAACTCTAGTAAGTATGCAATAACAGATGACACTTGCATTGCAAAATGACAGTACTGTCAAAGGGCAACAATACCTCAGAGTCATGTTCGTAAATCAGAACATTAAAGACTATGCAGTTCTTTTGAATAGTTGTCAAGTGACTATTTTGGTGTTTTCCTTTCAGAAAGTATTGATTGCATGTATTGTGTTTGCTAAAGTGAAAGCTTCCTGATAAATAATCATAAAGGATGTTGCTGTATTTTTAACTCTGGGTGAAGAGAATCACTGTTTTCAGTAGTGAGATCTAGGGTAGTTTTGTCAGAAGCCAGTTGTTTAGCAGGCACTGTTGGATTCCAGCTGGAACAATCATGCACTAGCAGGGGATGAACAAAGTAAATTGGCAATGTGCTGTTAAATCCGTTTTCCAACTTAGTGTGCGAGGTGTTGGCTGAGGTAGGAATCTAAGCCATGGAGTAAGTCCTAGTGTCAGTGAAACTGCACAAATAGTCAGTGACTCTGGGTCATTTGTTTGCAAATGCTCAATACTTCTTCGTAGTAATCCAGATTTATCTTATGTTTTAAGATACTGCTTTCTAGTCTGTAATATATTAACATTAAATCACATCAAAATGGAGCGACTCAGGGTTTTTTTCTGTGTTCTTTTGCAATATGTACGTTGGAAGAAAAAGGTTTTGGGAAGTATGGAATCAAGCCGTGAGTTGAAAATTATTTGTGTAGTAAGTTGGATGAAAAAGAAACTGCCAGCCTGGGTCCAAAAAACTACTTTTTCTGATGAAGATAATCTCGTAGATAATGAATGCCTTATAAGAGTGTATTTTTTTTTCTCACTTCCTTTTCTTGGGAATGCCTTAAAAGTTTCTTTTAGGTTTTTGAAAGACATCATTTGTGGTCACAGTGATGGCTTTTTTTCTATTGAAATATGGATGCAACTTTCACATAGTATTTCAGAGTAATTTACATTATTCATGTATGTATTTCTCTCTCCCTCAGCGAAAATGTTCTGTGAAAACAATTGAAAACCTTTAGACAATCTCCATGGATACTAGGCCATAATTTTTGAATATAGTTGTAAATAGTGGAATAGCTAAAGAGAAGCCATCTTATAGTATTTTTTTCCTGTTGAGTTAAAATTACTTTTCCTATGTTACTATGTTGCACACTTTTATAATACTGTGTAATACAAAACCAATTGAAATTATTCTCTTCTTCATGCAGACTATTTCACTCCTAGAACATCGTCTGACTTGTACTGAAGATAAATTGAAAGAATGCATAAAAGAGCAGCAAAAAATGTTACTTAAGGAAAACCAGAACAAATAAAATATGAAAATGAACTATGTTGATGAATAAGTTTCATAAAGTCACAAGGAATGTTTCTCCACTGAATTTTGATGTAAGCAGAAGCATCAAATCAAAGTAATAAAAACTGAAGAAATGAAAAAAAAGTTTCAAACATTGGTAGCAAGCAGATATTCTGTTTATATATTTAATGAAGTGTAGCCCAATCAAAACTAGTATTTTCTAAATCATTTCCATTGAGCATTCCAGGACTCTTATTTCAACCTAAGAAGATCTGTGAATATAACTAAGCCACTAACTACGTATTTTTAGATGAATAGCAGTTATTATGCAGGTTATCACTATGCAGATTTTTAAACTCGGGCAAGGATTGTGAAAATAATGTTCTTTGTGCTAAGACAATATTACTTGAACACCTAAATTAAATAAAACATAATACCAAAAATGCCAGAGGTTTTCTTTGTCCCTTACATATTCTCAAGTATTTTACCAAAAAGTAGTGAGTTATTCTATATCTTCTCATCATTTTAGTAATGATTGCAAGAAGATGTAGTGTGAAAACTTCTAGTTACAAATACAAAAATTAAGTCACTTAAACTTTGATGCTATAATTGCATCTATGTGAATTCAGCTGCAAGACTGATGCATTTGAACACTTCTGCTTATCTCATCCCCATCAAAATTATTTTTTTATATTTAGAAAAATAAAAATCAGCTATATACTTCTGAGGAATATATTTGAACCAAACATAAAATGATGCAAAATCTAGATCATAAATACAAAAGATTCTTATCGTATGAGAATGTCCACATGTGCTGTGTCTTTGCATGCTATGAATGTACCCCATCAGGTAATGCATTGTGAATGCTGACGTAAGTCAGGAAAGACTTTGCAGTGTATGATGATTCTGATTTTATTTTTAATAAAAATGCAATTCTTAGAGAGATGATTTTAGGTCTTGTTCTTTAATGGAAAATATCTATTTTCTTTATGTCTATCTATTATTGTTTTAAATGGCAATTGCAGAACACGTGTTGTAAATCCATAGTCAAAACTAGGTAATTATCCATTTCTGTAACTTTATATGTATGTTGAAAAATAGGACACTTGAAATGGGGGAGTGTTTTAATCCAATTCTGCAACTGACTGTATATAGATAAAGCCCATTTCCCAGGCTGAACCTCATTAACATCAACAGAGTTCAGCTTAAGTACAGAAGCTCACTGTACAGATACGATTCCAGTTCAAGCCACAGAAATGTGCAGTCAATTTTTCTTGCATAACTTATTTTCTTTCTCAGCAACCACCTTCAGATAGCCAGAAATCACCTCACTCCCTTGGTTAACTCTGATTTTTACCAATAGGTACTCCATATTTGCAGCTCAATCTTAAGTACTACTGTTTATGGCAAAGAAGCAGTCTCTTGTAAAATTTTTGGATGCAACTGTTTCTAGGCAGCATCTTAGCCACAGATTTTTTGTCAAAGAATGGTCTTACGTATTCCAGCCTGACCTTTGATTATGCAATTGTTAATACTACTATCTAACACAAAGTTATGTAAATGCTCTCTTTTAGATCAAATGTACTTCACTTTATGAATTTGCAAATACTCTTGTGGTTTTTGCCTTTTCTTGTCTCCATTAGAAGACACAAAACCATGTAGCTATTAAAATTTTGGCTTATTTTTTGTTTTCTCTTAGTGGACTATATATATATATATGTCTTAAATCTGCAGATTTTTCTAAGTTTTTTCAGGATTATTGATCAACAAGATTTGGATAGTTCTTTTACTTCCATATTTTTAAATAAAATCTCTGCTGAAATTTTCCCTTCTGCCTTAGCTCCTATCACTAATCCCTCTTCCTTTTCCGTACCTATTATCTGGAGCATTTACTACTTAATCCAGTTTATTCCTCTGCTGTTTGTGAATCTGGTGAATCAACATAACACTTCCAAATTAAGACATGTAATTGTCATTTTGTCGGGTGTTCTGTTGATACTGAAACTCAACATGATGACACTTGGGAGGATGTCTGCTCAAGGTTGGTTGAAAACAGGATTGATGCATTTTCCTCAAGCTGTGATGGCTCTCCTTAAACACAGCCACAACCATCTAATATGATGTTTCTTTTAAGAGAGCATTGATGTAGGCAAGTTATCTTATTCTTGATCCATATAATTTCTAATAAAGTTATGGAATGGAAAATCTTCCTTTAAAAGCACCTGCCAAGGTTGTTAAACTCTCAGAAGCATTTGTTTTAGGGTTTGTACGCTGTCAAATGACTTGACTAATTTGAATTATAAAACTAGAGGAAAATGACTGCTGTTTAGTCTTAGTTGTGCTTTTGCACCATGTGAAAAAATAATTGCATGGGTATTTAAATTATGAAAATTATATCTGTACTGGAGACTGCAGTGAAGTACTGAGAGCCCATACTTATTCTGAACAAGCTGAACAATGTACCTGATGCAGTACAGCTTTCCTCAGGCTAAATTATCCCTCTGATACTAAATATAAATAGGCCACCCTGTTGGAGAACAACTGCTTCCAACATTCAGGGCAGCTACTGCAAAAATGGCTCAATTACTTATTAAAAAGAATGACATGTAGTAGATCCCCAAGGTTTGTGTGTCGAGAGAGAGAAGGTGGTGGCAGGAATAGTTGTTGCTGGGAGACTGTCTCTGGAGAAACCCAACTTCAAATTCCTCAAGTGTCAAAGCGCTGTGCAGTAGCTCAGCAGCTCATTGCAACATGCAGACATTTGAAACCAAAAATGCTCTTCCAAATTGAAAGAAATGCTACTTCAGCATTTACTTTTTGCTATTGTTGACATATTTTTTATAAACTTAGTGTTTTGGAAAACCGATTCCCAGAGGTGAACATATCTGAACAATTCCCTTGTCTTTGGGGGATTGTTGTTTCTTGCTTTTACACATGTAAGATAATAATTAGTTTTTTCTTTGTCATCATCATGGTGAGAAATCTGAATTGTAGTTTTAAATTTTTATTATATAAATCTTCTAGCTGGAAAAGTGGTGGTAGAATAGGTTCTCATTGCCATTTTAGGATGTCCTGAACAGATCCATATAGCATGAGGCATTTGAAAAATACAACTTATCAACTTATAATCTTTATTTATATTTATTTAAGTAAATAAATGTGCTGTACTATTTTTAGGGTAAACAATATTCTTTTTTTCTTCCTAGAAGTCTTATTACAGTGTTGCTGAATTACTTTCATTCCATATCACAGCATAAAATCACTCGATTTTTTCCACTGAGCGACAGTAGCCAGGATGTGATGATTTCCAGGGATGTAGCTTTATGTAACCTGTTTAACTTGTAAGACTTGTAAAAATCAGAAATTCTGTACTCATTGCCCCAAACAATTAATGAATATGTATGTTCACACTGGATCCAGGAACAGTATGTTTTAGTCAGAGTACCCCCTCAGGGACTTTTGCACGCTTCGGATGCATAATACAATTGAAGCCGCTTCGTATGCATAATACAATTGAAGCCGTTTCTTTGTGAGAAAATAGGTTAATGACTTGCCAAAAGGCAGATGTTAATTGGAAGAAGTGCATACAAGTCCTTTTCTTTACAATGTATAGGGGTTGCATTTGTTATGACTTGCATCCAAGAACAGGTGCAATTTCAATTGACTCAGCTAACAGGATGTGCTGAATGCACTCCTCACCAATTTCACCAGAAATTTTAAATCCAGCAGAAAAAAAGAATTTCTAGACTAGTCAGTGAATGATAAGCTGCTTTTATTATCTGTTATAGAGCATATTTATAACTTAATATTGTACTTACGATTAAACATCTTAATAACATGAAAATAAAATCTTTGATTGTTTATTGGTATTGTCAGATTTTACTGGTGAGCACTGAGGAACCTTACATGGGACAAAATGTGTCAACCTTTCCAAATTATTTCATTTTAAGACAGTCATCAGTTCCAGACAAGGTACCACCCATGTATTTGTAAATAAAATTAAAGCAGAAAAATTGTCTTTTTTGCTAACACATTTCCTGCCATGAAGCTACACAATCAGGTCAAGGCCTTCGCCATGCCTTGCTTCATTTTCCCACAGTTCAGAAGCAAAAGTTAATGAAAGAGGTGGTAAAAATCTATCTGGGTGTGTCAGGGTCAGAAGAGCTGCTGTTGGATAGTTTAATAGTTCTGTTCAGAGGGCTCTGGGAATTTCTAGGCTACTCGTACAAGTCCACTGCAACAGGAACTTCAGTTTGGATCCACATGCCTAGCCTAACCTCACCCTTCAAAGATCTGAAGAGGGCTGGATGTGAAATTCCTCGGCCTGGGATGCAGCAACAGTCTAAACCAGTGCAGGAAAATCTAGTTCAAGATGGAGCATTGGCATTAATGAGGGTACTGAGACTGCTGGTTGACTGGCATTATAGGATTTTCCCATGCCTGTAGTAAGGGCCTGCTCAGTGCACTTGCAGAAGCAGGAGTGGACTGAGAAGAAATACTGAGAGTCTCAATGCCATATAAATGTAGAATTCTGCAGCTCCCAGTAGCCATTAGGTTTGTAAGTCCATAGCCTATGTCCTTACAGACCTGGGTAAAAGAGAAGGACTCGGTTTCTCTTCAGAGCTGCTGAAGAGGAATCTATTGCCAGAGGAGAAGGAAAGACAACTACTGACTGTCTTTTTTATCCATTTGTGTTTTGTATTGTAATTAAGTAGTAGCTCTGTCTTGGGTTTTTATCTCCTCCTAATCCCCAGAGGAAATCCCTGCTCCTTTTAGAGAGATAAAACCTTAGGACACAGAAGGTAGCAAGAGCTGGGAATCTCTGTGGTAAAAGGTGTCACTGAACCCTCTTCTGGCCACAGCAGTGAAAGCCAAAGGCCTGCAGTGCTTATTCCAATACCTGTATCAAATGTCAATTCTCTCTTCAGATTCAGAAAAAGATTTATAACATTCATAAACAAAGCATGTTTGTGTAAATCTGCTGTTTACTGGGACTTCGTGAACAAGTGTCAGAGAGATGCAAGTCTGGGAAGGTCAAAGCAGTAAAATTCTCCTATTTTTTCTAAGAAAGATTCAGGTGAGCCATATGCAAAAGATCCTGCTGCTTCATGCTACCTGCATCTTGCACATCTCAATTAGAAACATTTAAGATGAAATGTGCTTGGGTGGTAAAAATAACAGCTGCAATGCTTTCTCATGAGTGCACTGGTTGAACATTTCTAAATTAATGTTTTCACCTCATGACACATGCTGGGACCACAAGACCCAGGATGTTTCCTAAAGCCTAAAAAGAGTAATTTGAAAGAGAAAGATGAGATGATTTGTGATGGTTTCTGACGATGTCCAATTTCTACACTGACTACTGGGGGTATTCTGTTAAACTTCAGTGATGCCACACCTAAAATTTGTTGTTGTGAGCAAAAGCAGGGCTTAGCCTTTAGTCTATGACTTGAAAATTCTTGTAATTTACAAAAACATTAATTTCTAAGAAAATTATATAAATGTGTTAATATGCCATTAACTTTTCAGTTAAGCAGTGGATCTAATCATGCAAAACATAGATTATAATATTTGATTGTATGTAACCATACTGAGCGATTTCAGTCTGCTCTGATGTCTCTCTGCAGCTTCATTGCTGAAACACTGTGAGCTTTCGTGCAGCTTCTGCAATCTATTCAGTATAGACCTAGCCTATAAATAGCTGCATTATTGAATGACTGTGAGAGGTTCATTAGAGAAGTTGTGAAAGTCTCCTTCGAGCCAGGGCCGATGTAGTACCACTCCAATTTACCAAAGCGTTTCAGCATGTGGATAAGACTAAGCATGAAGCTGGGCTTTTGGCTATGCAGCAGCAGCAATGCCCCCAAACATCCCCCCAGTCAGCCCGGCTGCAGACTCTCACAAAGCCCAGTGCACTTCTTGCTGGCTCTGGGCACAGGGATGAAAGCACGGCGTGTGGGAACTCGTGGTCACACCAATCTTGACCCAAACCAGAGGCAGGACGTAGCCAGGGCGTCTGCTGGGGACCAGAGCCGCAGGACATCCTGCTGATGCACCTCCCCACCAGCGCGGGCGCAGCCAGGGAGATTAGTCATTTTACAATCACACGCAGGCATAAGTACTTTGCTGACTCAATAGGAAGTCACTGGCTGAAATCAGTGGGACTTCTCAAATGATTGAATTTACATGTTGGAAATGTCTTAATCTTGTGCACTGTGTTCACATAACTGGGGGGCAAAGAAAGAAAATTTGAATTACAGCTGATGTCTGTTTCCTTTAAAGGTACATGAAAAACAAATACAGCCATTTAACTTGAGCTTCTGGTTAGTTTAAAGGGTACTTTGCTATTTATTTCAAAGCTATCTGAATTAGAGCTGCCCAGGTCTGGCTCTGGTTCTCAGGTAAATGAAGAGAATGTGAGGAAATGAGAGGACAAGGTCCCCAGTTTGTCTGCACACCTTCTGCAGCCTTTTGGGTACTCCTTTGGAAGAGATGCTAAAACAAGAAAGGTTTCCAGTATCATTCAAAACCATAAAAGAGGAAATATGACTCATCTTGTCTTTTTTTATTTTATTAAGAAAAATGGTGTCAGATATCCAGGTATTCTAAGTTGTGTATATGTTTTCTACATTTCTCTCTTTTCTCTAAATGCTCTAGTTAGTAATTTCAAAGTGAGAGAGTTATGCCCTTGTTACAGAATCTGAGTTTTCAGGAGAAATTATCAATATTTTCCTATCTAATGGATTTGGTAGGAACAAAGAGGAATTCAGAACTAACAACCTGTAATATCTGAAAAATGCTATTCAGAATACAATAAAATTGCTCCATCTTCACCCAAAATCTCACCATTACTTCGATGTTTGTGTACATTGTAGGGTAAAAGAGCTGAGCCTTCAGCACTTGTGGAAAATCAGACTGAAATGCATGAGGGCTCAGTTTTAAGATTTGCTCTGTATGAGGAGTCCCTTACAAAACTATGTATAATGTGGCCCGTTAACGTTAGCTGTGACACACCCAGTTTCTCTCTTTTTTTTTTTTTTTCTTTTTTATTATGTAAGGAACGATTATGCTATCAGGAGCAGGGGCTGGAAGGTTTCCGTCAGCCCAGGTTTTTGTCAGAGAATGCCGATTTGTTGTAAGCAAAATGTTGTGCAGAAGCGTCTCTGTTTGAATGAACTTCCGATGAAACACAGGGCAGGTTTCCATCACAAGCCCGCCTGACTTCCTGCCAGCTTGCCTGGCAGCTCTCCAGGCTCCACGGCTCCAGGATGGCTCTGGACTGAACCTGTGATTCTTCCTGACTTCTTTTACTTCTTTTTGACTTTTTTTTTTTTTTTTTTTTTTTTTCAATTAGAGGGAAAAGGTCTCGACAGAAATACACATTGGCTCTGCTTGGCTTTTTCTGATTGTCCTGAATTAGACATTTTGATAGTAAGGACCTTGCATGGCCCAGTCCCATGTTTTTTATGTGGGAGAGCCAGGGCAACTTTCCTCCCTTCCTGGAGGATGGTTTAACCAGAAGGCTGCTCCAGTTAAACTGCCCTGGATGTGAAATATTTTTCATATCACACTGAACTTCATTTCTGAGCATTTTCAGCATACCTCCCAGTGCCCATACTGTCTCTTCTATTTTCTAAGATGCCCAGTTGCGCTGTGCTTTCTCCATGCTAGCAGTGCCCTTCAGCACTGTCTCCTTCACTCCTTCCAGGCCAGTTTCTGGGACAAAGGCTGACTGTTTTCTGGTCACTCTGGCTGCTAGAATTGTGGACATGAGGTGGTTTCTTGGGACACAGAGATATATTCTGGAAAGCCACCTTGGTGGCCAGATGCAGGTGGTTTGGCTGCTGCTCCCTGGTTTATCTGCTCCATCTTCCCTTGGAGCCAGAGATGTTTCTCTGCAATGCAGTCTGAATCACCTGGGGGGTGATTTCGTTCCTTCTCTTTAATGTGGGGTGGTCTGAGGGCAGGGCCTTGTGCAGGTATGTGCTGGGATCCTGGGGGCTCAATGGGTGAAGCAAGCTGTGGAAGGCAGATAACTTCCCTTCCACCTCACAGCTCATGCCATAGGCAGTCACCTTTATCTGCCTTTGTACTCCAAACTCTTAGCCTCTAACAGCATCCTGTACTTGTTTCTTAACTTCAGTCCATGACTATCAGTATGTTAATTGTGTCAGTGTACTTGGGTTAACTTGGCTTTGAAAAGCATTTGACTGAGAAGAAGCATTTGGCCAACATCAAGAAGATCTGGTGATTTAACCTCTGAAGTTGATTTGGTGTTGGTGTTGCCAAACAACAAAATCCAGCTGTAAGCATCATTTTAATATTCTCTTTAAGCATTAGAATATCTCATTTTTTCCAGACCTCTCAGTTTTAGTTTCTCAATCAGTGACCCATTACATCCAAAAGTGGATTGCTCAAGAAGCTGGCAGAGCCAACAGGATCAGCCTGTATTGCTGTTACAGCATGACCAGGAGCTATAGAAAGAATTGGGAAAGAAAGTGATGTACCCCAGTGTAATTTTCTAGGCGATGTTGTAAGTCCTGCCAGACCCTGAAACTTCCAAGAAGAAGAGGCTTCAAGTTTTCAGGGTGTGAGAGAGGAAGAGACAATGCCAGCAGAGGCTGAATGCAGGCAGAGAGATAGGGAGAGGACAGATATGAACCCCATTCTGCTTAAGTGCAGCCTCTGAGAATTTGGTTGTACAGTCTTCACAAATGGACCAACAAGCTCTGCCTCCTTCTGCACTAATATTTGTCATGCCTATATTGTCTGTCCTACTGTAGCCCATCAGTTCTTTGCTTATCTCTTCCCCAGTGTGTTTTCACCCTCCCTTCTTTCCCATCCTTTTCCTCTGAAAAACTGTAGAATTGCTGCACTTGGCTGAAGTCTTGTTAGGCATATCAGGAAGTTTTCTGGATCGCTCATGGGTGGAGTTTCCCAAAAGCATCAATTTGGTATTAATGCTGTATAAACAATGGGCCTGTCAAACCCTGAATAGTGTGAGGCAACCTCAGAATGTTATGCCTTCTTGCAGATTTCCCTCATGATTATCTCACGTGACAGAGCCAGCATGGTCTCCACAGTCACACAGCAAAAAGTGACCACAGGCATAACCTCAGCACATGCCAGGAGAAACCTGCCTCATGCTCATGTGTTTCTTTTCATTGGCCTGAAGCATCAGTACCAATCCTGTTCAGTAGATGCCTGTCCAAGCAGACATTAAGAAGTTATGGTGGGTGACAGAGTTAAAAGTGCAGGCACGTTTTCAAAGTTGCACATGAATTACCAAGCTCACTTCTGCCAGCTGTCATGGTATAACATGCTGTATAATAATGACATTGTTTGCAGCAGCTATGGGATCCAGTTTAAATCAGGACATTGTCTGTAAGAGGGTTTTAAGTAAATATTACAGTTCATACAACACTAATATGGCTTGACATAGAAAATCACTTGGGAGCTCTTACTCCTGGTTAGGAAAGCAGTGGGCAAGAGCACGTATAATTAATTCAATCACAGACTTGGGGGTGCCACAGATAGCCCTCCTTTCCTGTGTTTCCTTTTGTAAGAGGCTGTTTGCACACATTTCCCAACATTTGAATGAAATTTTCAATGCTAGGTATCCTTTTCAGGATGAAATTTTCTAGAAATTCTCTGCCTTTTTAAAGAATAAGATGTGACCTCCCCCTTTAGACTTTTGCTGGAGCCTTTCTAGCATCAGAAAGCCTTAAGACAGCTGATGGGAACTGACTGGTGCAGGAGATGTATCTTCTGAGGAGACAGGCAGGCAGCTCACTGAAAGCTCTCACAGCGAATGAGCCAGGCCAGACCAAATGTGAATACAGTGGGACCAAGACTAGCTCAGCATGGAGGGGAGACCAAGGTAAGGAGATGAAAGAGTAAATCTGAGAACCACAGAGTGGCTGGGGACTGGACAAGACACTGAGAAGTCTGGAGAAGGACTGAGGAGATTTTAATGTTGGGAGAGGTCAAGCTTGGGGCAAAGAGAAGAAATGGCTCTGGTCCATTAGATCCCGTTTCCTGGCACTTTGCAGAGCAGCCCCTTGCTTGACATTTTCCCCAACTGCTCACTTTCTCTGTACCACAAGCAAGCATGGAGGTTAACATCCTGATTTTGTTGTTGATTTCTTCACCTGTTCAAGAGGCAAAGATTGATGCGGTGAATCTAAAAGCATAAAGAAAATGCATACAGAGAAAACTATCTGGAACTGTATGTTTAAATCTTTCTTCTGAGGCAACTTTTGAGAATTGAATTTTATCTCTGCATCTGTATCATCAGCCTGGCAGCTGTACTCTGTGTAGGAAGCAGTGGGATGGAGATCTGAAAAGGCTGGCAAGGAGAGGGATGTAAAACCCAAAACCTGGCGACTGCAAAGTTATTAGGAAGTGTTTCGAATTCTTATTGAGATCTGGGATACCCTACAAGGGAGAAAGCATGAGAGTTTAAATCAAGAGACAGTGAAAAGCAATGCTGTGCTTATGGGTCCAGTCAATACCTTTTATGTCAATAGGAAGATGAAGAGGACAAGGAAGGACCTTTAAAAGGAAGTAATTACTTCTGCATTAAAACTGTGAAAAGTAGGAATGAGAAAAGCTGCAGATAAAGTTGCCTGTTCTCCTGCCTGAGAAAAGGATTCTGCTACTTAACAATGGTTTTATGAATTGTAGACCATGTTTATTTGTTGGTCTTCCTATTTGATTTTATAATGGCAAGTGCATCTTTTTGCATTTTTCAAAACAATTTTGGTACTTGTAGATTGATTTGCCACACTAATATTCTCTCTCTTTCTCTATCCATTCAGCCTCTAATAAACAGCTCCTACTGCCTTCATCTCATGTGTTCATGTCACTACTGACTCCAAGGTATTTTCCAGTCTTCTAAGCACCCTGCAGCATTTTCCACCTTCCGCCTTCCTGCCAGTGGCACTGAGAAGGTCTCACCTTGGCTGCCGTGCCTGCTTCTCCCTGCCTGTTGAAGGCAGAAGGTCCTGCTCACCTTCTCAATGCTTCTCCTGCTGTATTGCTCAAGCACAGGAAGCTCCATGCCTGGGAAACGTTCTAAGCTAAGCACAGCATCATCAAGGAGCCTAAAAGGTTTGATTTCCGACAAAGCCCAGCATGGCCACTGAGAATTCTTAACCTCAAGCTGTGTCTGCTGCTTCCCATTTTGCTCCCTTGGAGTCCCTGGCAATGTGTGCAATGCCTGGCTCTATGGTAAGGGGAGACAGGGCTTTCTTTAAAGTGCATGGTGAGGGTTTGGAGCTACAGCCTCAGGTAGATGCAGGGTCAAAGAGAACGGAAATCTGCTCAGTGAACTAGAAATTCCCACACTCTGTTGTCAAACATGCTTGTTCACTGGTGTGGAAAAGGGAAGCTGAGGAAAAGAGAAATGAATTTTAATACATTTTAATTGGGATTACTGGCATATGGTGTGGTGCCATTTGTTTTCCTCTTCCTGCTTTGCAGTGGGGCTCTAATACCTTTACACATTTGCCTTTATTTGCTATGTCAAAAGAGAAGACAGCAAGTGGCTTTTTTCTCCCCTCTTTTGGGGCCACACTAAAAGCTCTCACTTTACACCGAACTTTGCCAAAGGAACAATCATGATTTTCAGAAAAAGTGCAGCCAGATCACAAAAACAGATTAGGCAGCTCTGACTTACTTTTATTAAACTTTTCAGCTGCTCCTTGGAGGACTTTTGCTATTTTCCAGCAGCAGAAAGGGATGGATTAAAGGCGGGAGAGGAGACATGATGGACACAGTACCACATGTACATAATTCACCAGCAGCTGGATAGTTAGGTTTTATTGTTATGATAGTATATTTAGTGTTTTGTAAAAAGCTACTTAGGGAGCTGTTTCCCTTGTTGTACAGCAGTTTGATAGATGTAAGATTCAGACATAAGCCTTTAATTATGCCCAGCATCACCGCAAAAGCAATTTCAGCTCTCTCCCCTGTCTCATGCAGCATCTTGGGATGCTCTGCATTTGAACGTGAAGAAGCTATTGTTTAACATGGCTTTAAATCATTACAGAAATATCCTGCAGCATCCACTGGGAAAGGCTGCTTCCATCTGTCCTGTTCATTTCTCACAGTTGCTTTGGGAACCAGGGCCAGCAATCACAGAAATTTTGTTTAAAGGTTAAGCACAGAGTAGCATGATCTTTATACACTGTGCAAGCTAATAACAGGTGAAGGTGTTGCTCAGAAACATTTAAAGAGGAATGCAAAGCTTAAGATCAAGCATCTTTCCCAACCTTTACATAAGTGTCTTTCCACTTATTTTCCAGAACTGTGTGTTACACAGTATAGGATTTGCAAGGGGCTTACAAGCCAATGCCCACTTAAAATAAAATGTCTTTAGCAGAGTTGTAGGCAATCAGTGTCCTCCTGGCACCCCTGACACAACTGCTCTGCAGTAGACTTTGGCCAGCTCAGTGCCATGGCATCACAGCCTGACTAAAACTCGAAGTCTGTAGCTCCTGGAAAAATGTCAAAGTTATTATTTTTCTTCTGAAAAATATGTATTTTTTATTATGGCTTAGACTTGCAGAAAAAGTATAACACACTGCCTAATGTTTTTCCATACATCCAATATTTGATGCTCCTATTGTCCCAGAGTTTCTGTTTCAAATAACGGCAGAGGGGAAAAAAAAAAAGTTGTATTAAATTTACATCAAAGGAAAGCTGGGGAAGCAGAAACATGAATAACAAACACATGCATAATGTGATTCTGAACAAAGAAACCTGTGCCGCCAGTGCAGGGATGGGCTGGGTGGGAACACGTGTGTGTCATTGCAGTGTATTGCTAACACATGTCAGGGCATCCAGACATGCTTGGGGGCAGCTGACATCACTGTTTGAAGGTAAATTTGATAGAATATAGTTTGTAGGTACTGTGGCACTGTCTGCAATTTACATCGTTATAGAGTGGTCACCACAATCCTTCACGCATTATCCTGTACAAGCTTCCCTATATAGGGTGAGCCAAGGGGAGAGTGTATAGAATATGAAAAAAAATTAAAAACCAGATGATAATGACATTCTGAAAGTAGTTCATGCACGTCTTTAAAATGAATGGAAAAAAGATCATTAAATTGTAATAAATTTCACCCACTAAGAGCTCCAAAACGGTTCAGCAGTTTTTCTTCTTCATCAGCTTGCAATATTACCAGCTTTTCCAGTGAAATGCAGAGCATGGCCAAGGCAGCACAGCTCTGCATGGAAGCGAGGATGCGTTTGCCCAGAGCAACTGGAAGGTTCTTGGTTCAAAACTCTTCCACAAGAACTGAGGACATGCTAGTCTCAAAGGTGCCTCAGATTGTTGTGGAAGTGATTTAGTACTTTATACTTGCTACGCAAAAATAGGTATGCTTGACATTTTTCAGTAATATTCCTGTTTTGGTTTGGTTTCACCAGATATTTGGAATGTTGAACACTATTACTCTGAGCACATTTTTGCTTTCCTTTACAAGCAGCTTTGGCCCCTGTTCTGCTGTCCTTCACATCACCCTCAAACCGAGGCAGCACTGCACTGCCTGGCTGGCCTTTATCTTGGGATTGTCCAAATGTTCAGCACCCGTAACATTGCAGCAGATTTTCAGCAGCGGGCAGCCATCAGTCATGGTAATTACAGCTTAGGCCAAATTCTCAAAAGAGCTTGGCATACTGCCCCAGATCTGGTCCCAGACATGGATACATAATGCTTTCCTGCAGGAATCACAGCTCTGATTTTGGGAGCCACCTAATTCCATGCTCCAAGAGCTGGAATGTGCAGTCAGGATGAAGATGGCAGCTAAGTGTCTGTCACACGTGGTAATGCTGGCTTGTGGTACTTGTGGTGCAATAGAAGGATGGAAAAATGAGAATCCAGCTATTAGAAAATGATAGTTATGAATACTCATTTTCTGTTACTAAAATCAGGTGGCTGGCCCACTGCATGCAGGGATTGAGGTGAAAATAGGCACTTAAGTTTTGGCACACTGTAGCTAAACATACCAGAGCAGGTCTTTAAACCTTGGTGCCCTAAATTTCTTTTAATGGATCTCCAACTAGTACCTAAGGAAACCCAGATTTATATTCATTATGTTGGTATCTTAAATTTCCATCTATATTATCACTGAAAGATGCTTAGAGCAGCAAAAATTCAAAACAGTTGAAAAAAATTCACTGGGACAGAATTATAATCAACCTTAAAATAGTAGTTTCCAAGACAGTAACCACTAAAGTCAGTTGTAATTTTCTTGAATTTCTGCCTCCGCAAGGTCAGACTCAAGATAAAATAAGCTAGACGAAATCAATGAATGGAGTATCAGGGTTATCCAAGGGCTTGTTGGCCTTTCTAATTGACCCTCAAAAACTATTCTACCTATTTTGGGAACAGACTAAATGAAGGCAGTTCACCAACTTTTAGATTAATCCAAACACATGTTAAAAGACAGACAACGAGGGAAAAAAACCTCAAAGAAAAAGTCCCCAAGGCAAAACCAAACAGGCAACAAAAGTTCCCTGCCAGTGCCTTGAGGTGGGCAAGGTCACTCTCTGGCAGTGCTCCCGTGACTTTTGGGCAGTCAAAGCTGCCCCAGCCCAGATGTGAGGCAGGAAGCCGTGCCAGCTGGGTGATAAGTGTGGGGCTTGGCTTGAGGACAGGCCCTTCTGCCCCAGCTGTGCTTCAGTGCACTGCCAGAATGGCCCAGGTGCCACCCCCCAGTACTACAGTGAGTAAATGTGCTCAGTGTGCCTGCCTGAGTGCTTGCACAAGGTCCCACCACATGCACAGAGAGCTGCTGAAGCTCTGCTCTGCCAGGGTCAGTGGGAATTTGTTCACTGAGTGGTGCAGGCAGGATTTCCCCCCACGGACACACACCTCCTCCCGGATGCATGTGCATGTGAGTGTTTGTATATGTACATACACTTTACACTACAAAGTACTTACAGGAAGGCATCTTCTCTCTTTAAATATTTTTCTTCAACTTCATATTGCATGAAGTCAGGTCCTCACTGTCACAGTTTCTCACAGCTTAATGGTGTTAAAGAGCCCTTTTTGCTCCCGACTGCTGCAATAACAATCAGGGTGGGAGGAAGGGGAAATGAGCATGCAGCACATGCTGTACCTTCCAGCCACCAGCTATTGTTAAGAGCACGTTGCTCCAGACAGAGTGGCAGCAAGGCATGGGGTGGGAAGCAGGTGTAACCTGCCAGGAACACCAGTCTAGCAAAAGTTGATTTTCAATTCAGATGAGTACTCCTACTTCCCAGATGCCTCTTGTCACCAAACTGAAAGAGGTTTTACATTCCTGTTGCTCAACACATGAAAGTTTAACAAACACCTCTATGGCAAACCAAGAGCTCATTTTCTCATGCTGGCACTTTGGTCATTCACCTGCGAAGTCAACAGTCATTTTTTTTCTTCAACTCCCTATCATAGCACAGCATTTCACGTGCAACAGTTTGCTCTCTGGAAGCTTGTTTCCAGGCACTTTGCCATTGTTGGGTTCTTTACAGAATAGTCTTCAATCTCTCCTCCTTGCTTGCCCTGCTTGTCCAGCTTAGTATTCTTCCATTCTCTTCAGAACATCCCACCAGCAAAGGCTGCCCAGGCTGTGGTAGCCCCAGTGCAGTACTTTGCCCAAGATAAGTCTGCACAGATGTTTAGCCTGGACTGCTGCTGATTGGCCCAAGCCCAGTTCAGGTCCGTCACTCCCTGAATTCAAATGCAGTGTGTTGGAGAGCTAGTCAGCCCTTGCTGAACCCCTGTGCTATTCACAGATGCTCTTTAGGATGTTTTATAAACATCAGTGTGTAGGTCCTTACCACAGTGCATGAAGCAAGCAGCCCTCATGTTCAAATCTCCTCTTTGCTTCAGTGTGGGAGTTACTGTCCTGCAGTGCAATACCAAAGCCTATTTGTGACCATGTTTAGGTCATTCTGCTCCTGATCTCCGTGAATACCTTGATTTCAGACACCTGCCTGTGTTTGCTAAGCACTCACACACTGTGCAATGCAATACAAATGAACGTGTTCAGCCCAGGTCCCTCACCACAAAAAAGTATAATGAAAGAACATCCCATCTACGCCTGCAACTACCCATCAGGATACTCTTTCTGCTTCCTTTCCTCCACCAAAGCCTGGAGATGAAGTACTGACATCATATACACCCTGCTCTTGAAATGCCTTCCATGGCTAGCTATACTCTGTGCAGGGTTATCCTTCTGCAGTAGGACACAGCTGCTTGACAAGGGAGTCAGTGGGCCATGGGAAGGCCTGGAATTTCCTGTGCCTTACTAAGAATTTTCTTCACTTGTCCTTATATTTCTTTTTTCCTCATGGTTATTGGTCCTCTTTTACCAGAGGATCATTTTTGGGAAAGAGAATCCACCCCAGTCTCTTGTCCCTCACGCAGCAGCTCTCAACTCCAGCTGAACATTGCTTGGTTGTCTTCAGGAGCTAGCTCAATACCCTGCCAAAACGCTGCAGCAACTGATCCCTGTCTTCCTCTCCTTCCCCAGCTGCTTTTGCATCACTTAGAGGTGATATTGCCCTGTTCCTGGTAGCTTGGCTTACTTGACTGGGCTGAAATGATGCTGAAAAATAATGGAAAAAAATGCTCAGAAATGGTCGTTTCCCCAAGGAAAATTCTCTTTAAATAGTCCACTTGCATTTTGGAGGAAAAATAAAATTTTTATCTAATTAACATGAGTTATCTGCACTTCTGAGCTCTGTACCTAATTTATGTTCATTCCTAACACATATGATTTAACCTGGAGCTATAATGTACAGATTCAGACTATGAGGAAATGGCTAGAGACTCAGTATTAGTAATCAGTTCAGCTTTATTCCACTCAGCAGTGACTCTGGATGACTTACCAGCAATTTCGGACTGGACAAAATACGTCTGTCCTGCGCTGCAGTGGAGTGCATCTGTCTGCACTGCCAACAGACCTTGAAAACGTTCTGAATTTCATACCAGGAAAGGCCACAAGATGCACTTCCTATGTCAAATGCCTCAGAAACTGTTCCTGTGCTACCATAAAATCTTATCCAAAATACATGGGGATAAAGTTCTATGCTGTTTGTAGTTTTTGCTGCATTGTTTTTAAGTACTGATATAATATACCCTAATAAATCTTTTTGTGTTTTGCTTTGCAACTTTAGCATTGCTTCTGTCTGATTAAGAAATGAAGATGGGAAGGGTAAGATCCATCCCCATGTGGGACTGGGCTGCTGCAGTACAGGCCACAGCATGTAAACACAGTGATGCGAAGTCCAATCTCCCGTGTACTGTAAGCGTCCCTGTAAGAATAACCAATCTGTCTAATTCTTACAGGCGTATGATGATGACAGCTGGTCTCAAATCTGTTTCCACCCCAGTGTCCAGGCTGCTGAGCTGTCTGGGGGACAAACAGTGCCATTGGGATGATGGCTCAAAGCTCCTCAAATTGCAGGAAGCACAACAGAGCCATGCCTGTACTGCTGCCAGAGATTAGGCAAGTAAGGATGGCTGCGTACCCATGGGGCTACGCCCAAACCCATCAGCTCACCCAGAGCTGGCTGGGACATGAGAGTACCACCTCCCAAGACAGAAAAGAGAGTCTTGGGCTGTCTCCAGTGTGGCTCCATTGGAGCATGAACCCTACACCCATGCCAGCTCTTCTTCAAGCCACTGAAGTGCCAGCTCACTGCACTGTGCTACCGGCCTAGTTCCCAAAGGATTTATTAGCTGGAGCAGAGAACCTGCCCACAGACCACTGGCTCACTGCCACCACAGCCACCCCATTTCTTCAGAAACCAGAGTGCTGGGAAGCCCTCTGTGGGAATTAGGTATAACCTGTATTATTTCCATTACCAGGAGTAGCAAAGGAAACCCATGTCATTTTATAATGTTAGGAAAACAGCACAGCAACCCTTGCACTGGCTCCTCCATCACCACACCTCGCTACTCAGGTGTAGCTGATCATGGAATCATTGAGGCTGGAAAAGACCTCTAAGATTCGAGTCCAACCATTAACACAGAACCCCTGTTCACCACTAAACCATAGCATAGATGATCCCTGTCACTGGAGAGATGCTTACCCACAGCTCCCACCTTCACAGCATTTCCTTTTTAACTCCTTGTGCTAAATAGCATCCTTCAACGTTGGCTTTGCTAAAAGCACTCATATTCTTGTCATGTTCTGTACCCAGAAGTCAAGGAAGACTTCAGAGGGAGCAGTAATGCCAACTCTGAGACTCTTTACTCACTGAATATTTTCAGCATCTAGATGGCCAAAAAAATCAAATTTGACTTTTATGAATTGAAATATCTAAAATAATAAAAGGAAATTATCAGTTAATATCTTAATTTTAAGCAGTTTTTATAAAGACTAATAAAACATACATTATACAAATCCATTTCTGACAAGATTTCTAATTTTTAGGAGAACTTGACACTACTGTAGCTTGCTAGATTGAAAGGAAAATGAAATCCAACATGTTGAAAATCCCCCTAAAGTGGAAATTCCCAGTTTCAATCTACTCTGAAGATCACACAAACAGCATTTCATATTTTTATGGCAGCAGATCAGAACAGCACCATTCCTTTCTTCCATATGGCAAGGATGATGCAAAACAATATCTGGAGCAAGAAGAAAAAAATAAAATGTGACTGGTTGGAATACAAAGAAAAATAACTTAATTGGAATGATCTTTTTAGAGCATTATCCCACATAGCTCAGAACCTATCAGCACGAGTCTGGCATAAACTGCGCTATGCTAAACTTCTCCTTCAAGGCTTCCAACTTCAGACTGAGAGCTAAAGGTGCAGAATCTGGCTCTGGGCATCTGGCTGACCCTGCTCTGAGCAGGGGATTTGGACTGGATGGGCTCCAGAGGTCCCTGCAAGCCTTGTCCCATTGCTCAAATAGCCCCTTTTTCTCCAAACCTTAATCACAGACTGCAATCCCCATTGCTCACTTCCCTGCTGTCTTCTCTCCAGAAGTTTCCTCCCTGCAGCCAGCTCAGGTGAACATAGGAGCCACCACTGCCATGGAGGCCTGCACTGGGCTGCTCCTCTCTCTGACCAGCACAACCCTTGAGCTGCCTGGCCACCCTCACAATGGCATTGTCTCCCTGGGGAGAGGGTGGTATTGCAACGAGGCTGTGTTCTCACTACCCAAAACAGTGAGCTTTTTTCACAGAAAAACGGCTGGTTTGGATGGCTTTTTTTGTCAGTCTGTGCTTCTGAGAATTTGTGGGACGCAGGCATGGCAGCTGCTGAGGGAGCAAGACTGGGCTGAGCCAGAAACCCTGCTGGGCAGCACCGAAATAGCCACTTACTTCATAGACCATTAAAGAGTGAATAGCCTAAAAATTATCTTTCACTAATGGCATCACTCTTCTATGACTCCCTTCCAAGAGGCTGAGATGAACCACTCATTTGCAAGAGTTAAAATGTCCTCAGATGGAAACACCAAAAACCAAAAAAGCTCAAAACATCCAATTTTCAAATAAAAAGTGACAAGCTAGTAGCTCTTACTTAGAACAGAGCTATGGAAAAAAAAAATAATTTGCAGAAAGTAGCTGCCCTGAACTCACCATTTTTTAACAGAAATGAGACATCTGTTGCCATGTTAGATCTTCAGTGATGCTCCTTCTGCTGTGCTCTTTTGGCAATTTGTGAGTTGAATTTGGAACCTGGGACATCGCACTCAATTTGGATTCATTTTAGGGAAGAGTTTAAGTATCTCTTGCTTGTGGAGAAGGAATTAACTTTTTGTGTCTTCCCTAATGATGTAGTTCAGTATCTTGCACACTAATTTTATAATCTCTTGTAAATCAAGCTGTCACAATGTTGGCATGTCTACTTAGAATTATTTTTTCTTAGGCCAATACAAATGATACAAAGTCTTTGCTTGTCTGATGAGGACAAGAATGTCTTGTAAGAATAAAATTCTCAAAATTCTTATACAGACATGCTTGTCTACACCCTGCAAGTAGATTTTTGTATTCTGTATTCATTGTGAATTTGGAAGTTAGAGAGGCAAACTGAAGTATGCTGCTATAGCTATGTTCCTGTGAGCATGTGTATGAGTATCAAATAATTAGGTAATCAGTAGACTAAGCAGCTGGTATTTCTATTCATTTTGATGAGATAAAAATTTATTTGGCTTTAATTTCATTTCTTGGAAATTTCTCTGATCACTGTTTCTACTATGTAACTCGGTCTCAAGTAGTGCAGTGCTGGAGGGTGCAGGTTACAGGTAAGTGTTTGATCTATGGGCAGCCACATACATTAACAGCAGCAAACCACCTTTCATTTATACTAAAACAAAGAAAAAAGAACCCAAGTCCATTATGTAATAAAAAAGTGAGTGGATAAAAACCGCTGCCCAAGGCACCGGGCTGCTTGAGAAGGCCGGTGCAAAACTAAATGCTGCAGGTGAACCGAATTGAAACCAAACAACTCCAGAGCAGGAGGTGTTCGGCATCAGCCGCAGGGGATGAAGAGGCGTGTAGGGATAGCTGTCACCCCTGTGACCGGCTGCAGAGTGGCCCCAGTCCGAGATGCCCAGCTTCAGGGCAGCCCCTGCGCCTAGCGCTGCCCGTGCCTGTTCTCCTCCAGGGCGAGGAGAAGCTGTTCTTTGTCTGCCTTAAAGCAATACCCAGAAAAGGGTGGAGACGCATGTATTTTCCATTGTCAGAAAAGCTCACAAGCAAGTGTTGCTTCCCTGCTCCCTGCCACTCAGAAAGGCTGGAGCCTCTCTGGAAGGCTGCCTCGTACAGAGGAACACGGAGGCACTCCCAGGCCAGGGCTGGTAAACACCCGCAGGGAGACAAGGGAGCGCCAGAGGACCCGATATTCATCACCGGGAATTTAGGGCTGCATCCAGGGAAGGTGATCCAAAAGCCTCTCTGCAGCTCCCATCAGTGCCTGTAAGGTCACAGGCATTTGTCTGAACTGCAGTGTTTTCCATGGGACCCAATGAAAGAGAAAAGCTGCGCTCTTTCAGCAAGGGTAGGAGCACGGCTGTTGGGGCTGATCTGTGTCAAATCTCTGGTGCTCAGAGGGGAGCAGCTTCCATCCTAACAGCCCCAATGTGAAGCCAAACCATGGGCACCAGCCCAAACCACTCGCATTTTGGTAGGGACTAGGACTTACATTTCAGAGGATGAATCTTTTACTGTCAGTGTGTTTTATGTCCCGCTGAATCCTCCTTTGGCCACTAAGGTGTTATTTCAATTCTGAGGAAGTGTTTGACTTTGGAGCAGCACTGAGGAGAAACCTGTTGCAAACGATTTTGGCATTCATTGTGGCCATCCAGTACTTACAGGGGCTTATAAAACAGAGGGAGAGTGACTTTTTATATGGACAGATAGTGATAGGACCAGGGGAAACAGCTTTAAACTAAAAGAGCAGAGATTTAAATTAGATATGAGGAAGCAATTCTTTACTCAATGGATGGTGATGCACTGGAGCAGATTGCCCAGAGAAATTGTTGATGCCCCATCCCTGCAAGAGTCCAAGCCCAAGTTGGATGGCGCCCTGGGCAACCTAATCTAGTCGGTGGCATCTCTGCCCATGGCAGGGATATTGGAACTAGATAGTATTTAAGGTCAATTCCAACTCAAACCATCCTATGATTCTGATATACCTGGGCCTGTACCTGATGCTGCATACTTATCCCATCACCTTTATAGGTGTCTCACTAACAGTATGCTGGTTCTAATGGAAAACCTGCTTAGTATTTGAGTCTGAAAATTCTGCCAAAAAGCAGAAGTGGTAATGTGATCAAGCCCAAATATCAATATACTAATTCCTCAAAATAGTATTTGATTTTAAAATCACCATGCAAAACATAACAATAATAAGGCTTTTGTTTTACACATTATGCTACACTGCCTTTGATTTCAAGATTTCTCTTTCTAAGACATGAAGGCTAGAAAGACTGGATTCAGATTCATGAAAGGTGAGATTATCATGAAACTGCAAAACTTGAGGAGCTAGAGCTTAGCAGAAAACAATGTATATCATGAGATTCACACTAAAATTAGAAAAGTGAGTTGTACTGCAGTATAACTGCACAGGTGTGCAGAACTGCAGTCACTTCATTGTCAGGAAATACAGTTACGCAGTAGAACTGTCCCTTAAGCCTGTATTTCAAGCAAGTCAGAACCAACACTTCTTTATGGACACGGAATCCAGCCAACAAAACCTGTGGAGCATGTGCTACCCTCCCACACCCTCTGCAGTACCAGAACAAAGGCACACAGGAACTAGTGGGCAGCGGCCACTCCAAACTACGTCGAGGCTTTTACAGGGAGTTTGTCCTGAGGAATATTAAGAAATCTTTCCCTTTAGTTTCCATATCAGGTTTTCAGATCAGCACTCTTCCCAGCCTCTCCTCCTCTAGGCTGCTCACAGTGTGGAGTGCTCTTTTCCTGTTTACCCTCACATCCCTTTTTATTACTAGGCAGGATTTTTTTTTAAAGCAGACTCAGGCGCCTGCTTGTTTTTTCTAAAGCTCTACAGGGATTTGTCGGCGTCTTTTGCAGCAGGTCATCCTGTTTTCAGACAAAGTTCCTGTCTTGTTAAAAACAATAATTTCTGGATGTCTCTGCAGGTCTCCTGCTTTTAATCATCCTGAGTCCTTGAGCCATGCAATCCGCACTCCAAATATTTAGTGTTTGTTTGTAGCTAAAAACAAAAAGGAAAATAAAGGAAAAGCCCAGAGAATATTTCCTTCTGCAAGACAGAAGACCCCTGAGCACTGCAGTAGCACAGGTCAGCTGAGCACAGGCTGTGGCACACTCGGGACAAAGGCTGTGACTATCAGACTAAACAGTGGCAGCAGCAACTTAACCATCACTCAAAATGCCTTGCTGCTCAGAAGCAAGTTGCCTGCAGGTGCCTGAGTCACAGGTAAGTGCCAGCCAGCAGGACTCTGACAGCCACACTCAGCCCTGGAACAGACCTGCAGGGCGCAGAGGATGTGCTGGGCCAAAGTAGGGCTGGCTCATCTTTTGGGCCCAGTCTGCACTCTGAGCACCTAGAGAAAAAAAGAGTAACACTGTCTTGTGCAACAGCAATAATTTTCAGACTGATCAAAGCTCTACATGGCTTTGAAACCCACTGATAGACAGCAATAGGGCCAGTATAATGCTGTATTATTTATTGGGCTTTAATTTTATGTTGAGAGAAAAACTCAGGCAACCATCTGTCATTTTCATCTATTTTAATTCTGTACACGCCCCCTACTACTGCATTAAGCACAACTATTCTAAGACTACATCCATGCTGACAACACCTCTTGTGGTGAGGGGACCACTATGGTTTCATGTACATTTAGGCTAGGACAGATATTTTGCATGGCATCATTTGAGACAGAGGCAGGAGGTTACTTTTCATGGCTCCCTTTACAGCCAGCAGTAGAAGGTATTCTCTGTTAGGGGGCAGCTAGCACCCCTAAATGAGAATCCCCTGCTGAGCTCCTTTCTGCGCAGTTTTTCCTCATTACCCTAGTGAAGGGGCACAGTGTCTTCCCTTTAAGAGTATGTGAACAGACCCTCAGTAATTGGTGATATAAGATGTCAAAGTGTTTAACAAGTATATTTAGTACCACTCATATATAAATAGTTGGACAAAGTTGGTTCACAGAAGGTGATATGTGTCACCTTAAGCTGGGACAAGAAGTCAAGTCTCTTTCATGTGGCCTCAAGGAAGGGCTGGATCTAATCTGCCAGCGCTGTGAGGAGGACTCATGAGAGCACAGGACTGAACTTCTGAGATCCTGAAGGTGCACTTTCCAACCTCCTACCTATTGGAAAATGCTGTTTTTACAATGGCAAAGGGCAAGAAAATAAAGAAAAAGACCAAGACAAATAACTTGCTCTCCTTACTGGCTCCAGGTTTGCACTATATGAAGCTGCATCTTAAAGAATCTTGGGTCGCCTCCTTGGAGCTGAGGGAGAGCTCACCTTCAAGTGCACCTCCAGGGTTTTGTGTACTGTTATGTTCAAGGAGGTGATGAAATGTGTTTCAAAATATGTATGTTTAAGAGGCCACAGCCTGTACCTCCGTTAAGAGAAGGGGTTTATTGTGTGCTTCCTGATGCTGAACACTCATGCAAAGTGATCATCAATCAAAGTTTCAGGCTTTGGTAAATTTACCCCTGACAGTTCTTATAGGAAGATGTTACACAATCCCTAACCAAAATGCTTTGATCTCCTAAGTCAAAGTCAATATGTCCAGCTGGATAAATAGCATTAAGCCCAGCACTGCTTCCTGTGTAAGTGATAAAAAATTGATAAAATCCTGACTTTCAGAAGCACAGGTGCTTTAAATCAATGGAGCACAGTTCACCAAAGCTATTAATACTACCCCTGGATGTCTCGACTGGAAGCAAAAAGCTTTGAAATTTTCATGCTCCTTAGTTCAGAAATGGAGTTTAAATTAGATGGTTTTTAGTCAGCCACAACCACTGAGCTGTACTCTGTGCCAGTATCAGTCAGAACCATGTCATTTGCTTAACTGGACCAGAGTTCCAGAGCTGAGATTCAGCCTCCTGCACTGCCAGCCTCCCCGCAGGGCAGCTGGATTAGCTTTCAAGGATGTGCTCACAGAAACAATTTTACAGACTTGTCCCTACTCCCTGTCCTAACCACTCCTCTCTTCAGACACACTTAATGTGTCACCATCCCCCTCCCTTTCAGGGTCCTACCATTTTTCAGACCCCACTTAGTCTCCTTGAACTCCTAACTGACCGCAGAGAGAACATTTCCTCCTCCTCCTTCCCCTTGTATTATCATGGCCCTACAGCCCCTCTTTCTGGGCAAAAGCAGGGCTGCTGAATGATGGGGTTCAGGCAGGTTTCTCTGCCTCCAGTTCATCTGCTTCCCAAAATTGATAATCTATTACAGATTCTGTCTTACTGCCCTTTCCCCCCCTCCCCCAATAATAATGACATTCTTGAAAGCTTGAGATAAATATCCTGTTACAAAACAGATGATCAGGATGAATATTACTTTCATCCTCTAAGTCACTACCCGTGGGGGAGTGCAGATAGTCTGTTTGGCCATATGGATGGTTTTCCATCATTCACAAATGTCACTGACAGTGGGGCATTTTTTTTTTTTTTATATGATCTTTAGGTTACTTCAGCTGAAGTTGATTTTTGGAAAGTAAAATTCGCCCTGGTCCAAGGGCCACTTCATGGCAAATATAGCCCACATGTTCTTATGGAAGTCCTGAAAATATATACGAAATTTCAGAAAAACCTGCACCTTGTACTAAGGAAAGCCTTGGAGGAAATCTTTGACATAGTTATCTTAGAAATTCATTTTGAATGAATGAAATGGTACATCCATCTTCTGAAACACCTATCTGACATACCCAGCTCCTCTCTTCCAAGTATAGAATGACTGTAGGCTCCTAGAAGTGCTATGTCTTCTAAAAAAAACCAAACCGACAAAAATAAATTGCTTCGTAGAAACTCTTCTTTGGACCTGAGGGGAGGAAAGGAGTCAGGAAAAAAGTCCTCCCTGCCACTTCTCAAGAAGCATTTCTTAGTTCCTCCAAATGACCATGCCCACAAAGAGGCATGGGGTGCCCTCTCACCCAGCAGCAGAAAAAAACCTTGAGTTTCAACAAATGGCCTGACTGGGAAAATTACAGAGCTAAAGAAAACAGTCTCTATCTAAGAATATGTCAGCTAAGGCACTTTCTCCCCAAGCCAGCAATAAGAGCTCAGACCTGATGGGCAACCTGTTCTCAGAGAGAGCAGAGCCAGCACATTTCATGGGGAGCTGTTCTCTCAGGTTCGGCGGCCCCATTTTGTCCAGACCTTGCTCCTTCCTCCCTGACCTCAGCCACAATTCATAACACCACCCAACTTAGCAAAAAGTCTCCTGACTGCTCCCAAACATGTCCCTTCTCTAAGGGGTGGCCTTAGGCAAAAGCAACCTCAACAAATGCTTAGCTCCCTGCTCGCCAGCACACGTAACCCTCCCATCACTGTGCCTCACAACAGGCCAAGTAGGACAGGCATCAGATGCCCGGGAGTTGCTCGCAGGCAAACTCTACAATCTACGGTGAATGGTGGCAGTCCCATGTTTTTGGAGACTTGAGTATGAAGGTCAGGTGGGAATTTGGGAGGTAAGGAGACAAGGGACATGGGGCTGAACGTGTACAGATCCACAGGGCAGCTGTTGGCATAGGCGAGGTTTTGGGGTCATCTTTGCCTTACTTGTAATGCCCAGTTGGAGCTCAACTTGCCACAGCTGGACCTGATCCCTCTGACTTGTTTTTCCCATCTCATCTGTACTGTCTCTGTGGTCAGAAGTTCATCTTCCCCTTCTTTCTAAAGGCAATGTGCTGAATCCAGCTTAATGGATGATCAGAGCAACTGATCAATTCCAAACCCTGAGAATAAAAAGTCCTTGGTTAATTTATCTGCCATTTTGGCCTCATTTTCCTTCCAAAGGAATAGGCAATATATTTTTTTCAGGGATTCAGTTGCAAAATCAATATAGGCTTTGCTTTTAAGAGCAAAAAGACAATCAACACCCACCATAGGTCCGACTCCAGGCACTACTTTTGCCTTGCTATGTCAGCTAAATCTAGCTTGGAAAACTGCAGTAACACCACTGATGATCTTACTCAGATGAGATAGCTTCAAAATGATTGAATCAAATGGTATGTCCTCAACAGAGAGGGATGATTAACAGGTAGTAATCAGTATTTTCCAATAAAAATGTATCTCTTAGCTTTACCAACTAATAATGCAGTATCCATACATTTACTACTGCAGGTTTCAGTAAATAAAAAAGTCCAACTAACAAAATGGTTCAAAGGAAATCCCTGTGGTACATTTCTGCGTTGCCCCGAAGATGAGTGATGTGGGTCAGTGACCTCTCCCTACCTGTTTCTAACAGTTCTTGTCCACCTTTCATAGCAGAGGCATCACGTGTTGTTGATGAATTTAAAGGAGTGGGAGCAAATGTTTTTAAATAATTAGCCTGTTTCTGAATCTAAAAGAGATTAATTTTATCACTGAGTGTAGAGAGGCCTTTGAATGTGAGAACTCATGCTTATTTGCCTCCAGTTTTCTCTGAGTAACTACATGAATCAACAGGGGTGGCACTTGAAAGTACTGAGCTAGAGTGAAGAGCACTCTCAAGTTCTCAATGCAGAAGACTTGGTTCCTCTTTGCATAAATCCTGGGGAAGAAATATGAGGCACTGAGAGTCCCTTTGTTTTTGCTCATTGGATTTAAGCAATTCCTCCTGCACACATCAGAACAATGAATCCCTTCAGTCTACCAGACTACTAGCAATATAAGGCCATCAGTTCATGCTGCAGATCTCTAGAGTTTTCTAAGTTTTGGGGAAGCAAATGGGATGATTGCAGCAACTTCAGATTCAAACTTTGATTCTGCTGTTTTAAAGAGAAGTAATAACCAACACACCTGCTGAACACACATGCTCCTCTGTATCCAATTATTACCCTCACATAATGTACACATCATTAAGACAGAACATCCAGGCTGAAGTTGTCCTCACTAATTAGAAAAATTCCTGGCCAAAACTATATTGGTTTGAGCCCAAAGAACCCAGGTTCTTTAGTGATTCCTCACCACATGCTGTCACTGGTGGAATGCTCACCTTACATACTTCCAGCCTCAGAAAGGACTGGCTACCGCAGCCAATACACTGAGTGCGGACAAGCATAAACACAGCTGGTAGGTTGTTCTTGCTCTGAACCCACACAGCATGTAACAGAGCCCTTCTCTCTGACTTCAGGAAATATACTTTTTTAGATTAAAAACATCCTGCAGCCATTAGTTGACTCTCCAAAATCCACTGACAAGTGCTGTTTTGTTAGATGTTCAGGCACGTCAGCGGGATGCTCAGCACCATTCAGAGCTGTGATCTGGCTCATTAATTGTTCCATGTAGAAGAGGAGACAGTATATCAAGGTCATGATAATTTGAAATATTTCATATTTTTCTGGATTAAAAAACCCATAAATTCCATTGACTAGTTTGACTACAGGGTTTTGGTACCATAGGCACAGTTTGGATTAAATAAGAAAGAAAACAGTTACCAGTTTTTGTTTATTTCATATTTAATCTCTAGAGAGAAATCTTTTCTGAAAGTGCCATTTGGTCACTGACCTGGTCTGACTAATTTTGCTATATTGATCTTGGCAGACAAACCAGTTCTTCTTTCCCTCTGCAATACATGTAGGAAAGCAGTTGCCTTTGCGGTGCAATCCACCATTCTTCAGTGGGGTACTGAACCTGCTCACCTTGAATATAGGATATAATATATTTCAAGGGTTACTTTGGAGGCTGTGTTATCATTCTCCATCTCAAAAATTACATAGGCAAAAAAAAGTGGCAAACTAAAACTGAAAAAATTAAAAAAAAAAAAAAAAGACAAGGTGTTGAGGGTGGGTGTGATGAAAATGCTGATGGGCCCTTGCATTCAGTGGCAGTAATTAGCTTTACCATAGTAAATTCCAGGCATATGGCATATCAACTTTCGCACCCTCTTATATGATTTAAATGGTTCTCACAAATGTTTGTCTCACTGTAACTGTGAAAAATCTCCTCTTTTCTCAAGAATAAAACTTCTCCAGTATCTTGCCCTGACAACTGACGCTTAAAAAAAAAGCCTCCCAAATCCAGTTAAGGCAGTGATGTGTGTTTAATGCAAGAGAACAACAATTAGTGTATTTTTGACTGAAAAGAACTCAGTTAAGCTGCCAGAAATGTCAAAAGTTCCTCGTTACCCTGACACTTACGTAATTGTTCTGCGAACACCCACACACCGGAATAGACCTACTCCACCAAAAATTGCAGGGCTGACTCACTGAGTGTTCTTCTATGTATTGAAGACCTAACCATCTAGGATACATCATCCATAGCATAATTCTAATGTGATTTCCCTGATTAAATAAAGTTACACTTCACTCAGGGAAAAAACCCCAAACCCTCCATATCTTCAGGATCCAATCACAGAGGAAGCAGCCAAAAATGGCAGCACTGCAGGCAGTGTCTCCTCTCCAAAGACTTGCCTAAGTCCCATACAAGGGCAAGGCTGGGATTAGATGCATCTGGCCATGGTCTTCAGGATTCTCCTTGCTGAAATGCGCTACAGGAGCAATTGTACCTACAACCCACTTAGTTTTAACCTCCATGCTGTGTAACATTCACCTTTCTGAATCCAGTTATTACAGCTGGCCATAAACCTTCTTATCTGAAGGAAAGTGCTCCCCTCCAGGCAGCTCATCCTAGCCCTGTGCTAAGGCACTAATCTGGTGCAGACTGGAAAGGGAGCAGAGAACCACTGAATGCTGGTCCTTGCTTCCTGCACTTTTCTTATTCCCATTCAAATTCTGTTGTGATCCAGAAATGCTTGACTTCTCTGATCTGATGGAACTGCCATATGAAATGAAGCAGATTGCTGCAAACTGGGACTAGAAGCAAAAAGAAAATAACCAACCAACATTTATAATGATTACCAGACAAAAACCTCTAAGAAAGAGCAGGGAGGCTCCAGTGTGCCACTGGAAAGCATAGGGCTGTAGGTGTCTTTACAACAATGTCTTGTGAACCCTTGAACAGAGATTTATGCCTACAATTTAGCCAGAATAGGAAACTTTGTGAAAATGGTTTGTACTTTACAGTTCTGCTACAAAATTGCTCAGAGAAAGCAGTATTTTAATATAATTTACCTTTGTGGTATGTTGGTGACACCAATGTACCAAATAAGTGACAGAAACTGTGACCAGTAATCATCATGTCATTGTGCTCTGACATACCCAGTGACGACCTGGTATTTGGCTGTGACAGTTCTGCTATTCAGTCCTCATAAATACCTCAGCATACTAAAGCCAGAATAAACCTGACAACAGTAACTGTCTTGCCAATATTTGCAGAGATTACACCTGTACACACCCAGTCTTCGAGGTATATTTTATACTGCAAAGCTCTTAAATACTGAATCAAAGATGAAGCAAGGACTACCACACCCATTTATGGCTTACCTTGAGATGTGTGTCTTTCAAAAGGACTCTGCACCCTCAATATATACTTTTCTAGTAATGTATACAACCCAATATTGCCTCAGATATTTACAATACTGTTCCACATTTAGGGCATTACCCTTTCCCCACTTGCTCTATTTACATCAAATTCCTTCTACTGGTTTCCCTCTCCTACCAACTAAAGTCTCTCAAGCTTCCAAATGAAATAGCCAGCCTGAACTGTGGGACTTAGGAGTTGTAGTGACTGACCCCTTAAGACCACTGTAGTTTGGCAGCTTTATTTTTATGTTCTGGTTTGTCTGTTTGTTTGTTTTGGAGGGATGGAGGTGCAAAATGTAGCAAACTAAACCAGAAGGGTTTGGGTGACTTATATGTCATTCCAATGCCTGGAAACCAGCTCCACGGGTGTTTCAAATTCAGCATGTGACTTGAGCCCTTTGTTTTTTTTAAACAGAGTAGGACATTTTAGCACCTAGGTCTGGCCATCAGTTTGGTACTTCCCCCTCAACAAGCTTTTACCAACCTTTTTTGACAGCAGCAGGTCACCAGGGAAAGCTCCAAACTCAATAGTAAGGAAACTCTTACCTTTGTCAGTCAGTGTGTGTAGCTGGTTTGGTGCAGGTCCTGCCCGGCCCAAGAGAAGTCCCTATGAGGGAAAAGTGAAAATGAGTGAAAATGAATATGAGTAAAAAGTAAAGCAGAAGTGCTAAATGGAAGTTGCAGGTGCCAGGACACATAATTGTCCATGTGTCTCTTCCTGTGACGTCCTGGAGCCAAACTGTGTGCCCAGCTCCATCGGGTCCCCAGGACACATTCCAGTGGCCATATGAAAAACAGACAGTGGAAATGGAATTGTTCATGCCTGGGTTGGACTACTAACTGACTCTCTTTGGAGCCAGAATATAAGATAGCTGCATGGCATTTCTTTTCCTGAATATGCCTGTCCCAGGATGAAGATCTTTTTCTTACATAATTTGCTGTCCCTGCTCTGCTCTCTGCACAGCTGATTTACCCTGCACTGTGCAAACGCAGCCCTTGTTTACTCTTTTCATGGTCCAGAACAAGCCTTCAGTCATCCCAGGGGCAGGGTTTATTCCCATGGGCAGAACAGAGAGATTTGGTAGGAAGGGATTTCACAAACACAGAGGAAAATAAATCTTTAGCATTGGGAAGAGAGAGCTGCTTTCTACAGTTCCTTGATGCTGTCAGGTTTGCTTCCTTGTAGGATGAGTGAATGGGACGAAAATGGGACAGTGCTTTTGAAGGAACATACTTTAGTGACAGCACTAATGCCTCCCCAGGTAAGCCCACATTAGTCCCTAGTAAGCCCTTCAGTCAAAATGGGCAGCGTTAAAGAGATTACAGCATTTTCTCAGCAGCCTCATCTGGTGTGATGTATGTGCCCAGTATAGTGTGATACAGGCTGCCACTAACAGCAGACAACAGCAGAGTGAAACACCAGCCTGCACAACATGAAAACACTCTCTGGACACTATTGAACTCTTAGATATTGGCAAAGAAATAATATAAGCACATTGTGGTCTGTATACAAATAGCATGATATTTCTGCACCATGGATCAGAAGTTTTAGCCAGGAATTGCTCTATTCCTTAGCTAAGATAACAGAACCATATAAATCTGCATTCCCACCAGTAAGAAAATTTATTAATTTAATCACTGGCACCAAATTTATGGTGTATCTGTATTTTCATGCAATCATACACACAGTACCACTTCTATAATTTAGTCTGCTTCTGGTTTTTGCCTAATTTATTATGCAGTCCATTTCTTATTTGAAATCTATCAAATTAACATGTATTTATAAGAAAAGTGTGCAGACACGTAGGCTTCTGTTCTCTTCATGTTTATTATTTTTAACAGACAGCTGCCCACCTGTGCTATGTTTCTGTTGCCAGCAGATTGTAAACCACTGTGAAGTGATGCACAGGTCAGTGCCACCAAAAGTGTCACTAGCAATAGCAACATGTGGTGGGAAGGAAAAAAAGAAAGAAAAAATATTACAGCACTTGCCTCTGTGCTTGGCCAATACACTGTGAGCCTTGCTAAATGTGTGCCTTGCACTGCCCTCCTACAAGCTTAGTTTTATCCCCTAAGAAGAGAATCCGACAGCCAGTAGTGATCTGCTGTCAAACAAAACTGCTCACTTTGCACACCCTAAGGAACAATTTGGAGAACTCACATACAAGCTGTGTTCAGAAAGGAACCTTGTTTATACCACAAGGAATCAAAAGAAAACAAAACCTCGTAAATGACTGCATGTCTGTGGTAGCCGTTAAGTATTTTAAAGCATCATTCCTAAGTAATTGCTAATTACATTACTTTATTACAAGGCACAATTAAATATGTGCTTGAAGTCATCCAGCTATTTGCTGTTTCAAGGAAAGCACTTGAGTCAAAAGGATTTCCTAAATGGAGTCATTCAAGTGTTTTATTTCTCCAACTTCAGGAATTATTTTAGATGTGAATAATTGGACATTGAATAACCAGTTAAATGTCACTTCCATAAATTGTTTGTACTTTACATAAAACAAATGAAATGAAATAGGACACTTTCGTTCTCCTTTTGAGACACCTTGCACTAACCACTTTTACACCAATGGTACTGTACTTCATGGAGAATTTGGTCTAGGATGATTTGTGTATTTCTCTTTCCAAATAGATCATTCACACAAACAACACAGACATACACTGATTCTTCACTTTTACTGAAACTAAAAGGAACTGTATAAAGGACTTAGAGATAAACCTGAAGGCGAGAATCGCAGACTGCAAGGTAAGCATGTAAAAGTACAGGCTGGTTCCACTAGGCACAATTTAGAGACAACAATGGGAACTTAGCAGCTCCAGAGGGCAGTTTGTCCTCTCTGAAGACCTTCTGAAAGTGATAAATGAGAGAAACAACCAGGTAAAATGTGAACCTCTAACTTCCAGCACCTAAAGCTGAATGACTCTTTAGCTGAATCACAGGCATTTGCTGGTTCAGCCAAAGCTGATAGTCATCCTCAAAATTCATGCCTAAGTATGACCTGTCAGTGGAGAAACCTGTCTTCACTATGTTTTCCAAGCTCTTGCACTTCCAGAGTTGAGTTGAGTTGGCATCTCACTCAAAATCCTGATGCCAGCATGTTTTATATTCCTTGGCCTTCTCCAGCAGGCAATCCCAGAGTGTTCTTTGCTTGCCTGAAATTAAACAGTGAAGATACACAAGGTGTCGCTGCCATTTTGATTCAGGTCATCAGTGGGATGTGGAAAATGAAGGCTGGAGCCCCTGCTCTAGTAAATATTGATTGATGCAACATGGGAAAGGTGTGACCAAAGAAACAGAAAAACCTTTCCTATATATTTTATGTCCCATCTTCTCATAGAAAGACAGACTCCTATCAAATTCTGCTTCAATTAAGTAGAAGAGAGGCATGAAGCTGTATCTTTAGAGGAAGAAAGCACTTGTATAAAACAAAAAATTCTCATCCATGATGTCTAATGCAAGAAGAAATTTCATCAGTACTTAGCCTTCTGAAGATGCCTCTACATCGCTGACTTAGTATTCCAGACTGTGAAGTGTCTCAGAGTGACCCAGTTGGCCTGGTTTCAAAATGTCATAGATACCTGCCTTTTTGGTACTTCTCTCTCCCATTACACTATGTAGATAGCCTGTCTGTCTAATTCAGGGCAAGGGCTTCTATTACAGGGAGGGATATGAAAGAATTGGGCAAAGTAACACTAAATTCTAATCACTGTCATCCATGCAATGCTCTTGTCCTCTGTGTCTGCTCCTCTGGCCAAGACAAGCTCAGGACTCATGGAGATCTATTGGGACCACTACACACGCTAAAAATGAGCAAAATGGTCCAAAAGCCAGCAAAATAGGCTATTTGTTATTAATAAGCTTTGATCTGGACTGAAGAAATCTTATTTGCAGACAAGGAAGTAAAAAAACAAAAACAAAATTTAAGTAAATATACACATTCCCTCCTCATTCAAAAATAAACACGTCAGAGCCAATGGCTGGGTGAATGAAGGGATCATGGTTGACAGGAATAGGCTCTTCTTACTGCTCAAGTACTACAAAAACTTCTGGAAGTTGAAGGATAAATGATCTCCTGGTGAAGCTTGGGTTGTACATCTGGTCTCTGACAAAGCATCAGATTAACTGAATCTGCTCCAGCATCCCTCAGTGACTGACAGGACAGAGCAGTTCAGACAGAAGGAGGAAAAGGGAGTGCATACATGCATGCAAACACAAAGACAACAAGGTGACACACAGTTCTCATTCTCCTTTAGCGTTCTTCAGCTGGTGTGTGCTGAGGGAGGTACTACTGCAAATTCAAAGGGTGCTATTTGTATTTGACTGGTTTAACTCTCCTGCAGTGCAAAATCTCCTGCCTGGGTCCCAGCTCACCAAATGCCACCCTCAGACTGCTGCCATGCAATGAGCAGGCTATAGCTACCATCAGTGTGTCTCCAGCTCCACTTCAGAAATTCAACTCTCTGGAGCATGCTCCATCTAACATCTTACTGCTTTCATATACTTAACCTTTAATGCTCATAGTATTTCCATCAAATCTGAGTGTACTAACGATAAAAATCTCTTTAATTTAAAATGCTATCATTACTTATTGTAATAGTATTGTTATACTACTAGGCAGGTATCCCCCCAAAAAATGCTTAAATAAATTTTAAAAAAAGACTCCTGCTTTCTAGTTTGTTCTGCCACTGCTCTGGACATTTAAACAGCATACCCTGAACATACAGAGCTGAACAGCAAGTGAAACACCTCATAAGAACAGCCTAGAAAGTCTTTAACGAGAGAGGGCAAGTCTGTAGTGGGCAGGGTGGGCTGGACAATTTGCCCTCGCTGAGCCATGGGACAGGGTGTGTGGTGCGCCCAGTGAGTTAAACATCAGTTCAAGGAAATCTCCTGGCTAAGGGCCAGGAAAAGTTTGTGTAACACTTCAGTCCCACCTTCAAGCCTCTGAAAAAGGTAGCAAGAAGGGATCCTCTCAAAATCCCTGCTGGGGAGGATGTCGTTAATGCCATCTGGGTGTCAGCCTTGCTTGAAACTGCAGCGACTGATGTGCCAACTTTAATTAACATCACGCATGTTTTCTGTGCAGGACACACAGGACTGTCCGTGCCACTATCTGTTCCCAGGGTCACACTCTCCAGCCACTCACTACCTAAAGAATCTCCTTCAGCTGGGGTTAAAAATAGTGAGCCCTGAAGCGCAGTAGCAGTGGAAGAGAGATTAGCCTCTCCTGAATAATTTTACTTACAAGCAGATGTTGGCGGCAGGATTAGCATTTAGGCTTCTCCTGATTTATTGTCACTCCTCGCTTTTCCCTTACCCATTTGCTAACCCGCACCTTTGAACCACCGCTCCCGGCTCAGCCTCCGGCCCCGCCGCGCCCCCAGCCCACCGGCCCCAGGTCGCCCCCGGCCCCTGCTACCCCGGCGCCGCTCCGACGGCGCACCGCAGCCCGGCCCTCCCCTCTGCCTCCCGGTGCGGCGGGGACTGCAGCGCCCTTCCGCCCGGCCGGACCGGGGGAAGCGCAGGACGGGGACAGCGGGGCCCTACCCGCAGGAGGAGCCGGTGCGGCGGCCGGGGCCGCCAGCGCGGGCGCTGCCAGGTGCGAGGGGCCCCTCCGGACCCCGCCGTGCTGGCGGCGGCCCCGGCGCTCCCCGCGCCCCGGGGGTGGCTGCGGGCTCGCTGCTGGCGGCGGACTCACGCCGCGGCCGGGCACAAGCGGTTCAATCACAGACTATCTGGAGGAGCCGGCCGGGCCGAGGCGGGCCACTTTCCCTGCTCACGTTTGTGGGGTGGCCCGCCCGGGCTGCAGCAGGAGCGCCTGCGGGCTGCTCCTGCGGCGGGGCCGGCTCCCCGGCTCCGCTGCGTGCAGCGAATAAAGCCGGGCCGCGTAGGAAGAGATTAGCTCGGGGTTTATTCTTCACCCCCGTAGGGATCAGCCGAGGACAGAGCCTACCCGCCTCCCTAAAAATGGGATTCTCGGAACGCCGTAATGAAAACCCGGGCCACGATCAGCGCGGGGGAACTGGAGGGAACACGGCCGGTCCCCGCGGGGTATGATTGAGGGAGCGAAAATATCGAGGGAGAGAAAAGAAAAAGTACTATTTTTTCCGCCCGCTGCGGCGGCCGCCCCGCGGCTGGTACTGGCGGAGGGAAGGGGGGAGCGCCGGGCCGCGCCCCCTCACCTGCCCCCGCCGCCCCCGCCCGCCGCGCCGCGGCTGCCGCTTGTTTGCACTCGGCTTATCCGGAGCGGAAATTCCTTTCCGTTTTTGTGAATGACAAACTCATTAACGATTCATCAACACAACCTGTTCCAGCCGGCCCGTCGCCGCGGCAACAGCCCCTTCCGCGCGCCCCCATTGGCTGCGCCGGAGAATGTATCCATTGAGCGGAGCCGCGGTTGTACCCATTGAGGAGCCGCCGGGCTGCGCGGGGCCGCGGCCGAGGGGCGCTGCGGGCGCTGCGGGGCAGCCCAGCAAAGGAGGGCAGCGGAAGGGAAGGGGCACCGCCACCGCCGCAGTGTTTCCATGCTGAGCCGGGGAGCCCCGCTCGGCGGCACGTTAATTGGATTTCATTCAGTCGTGGCGGAGGAAAAGCCCAAGGGCTCGGGCTGCAGCGGCGATTAGGCAGGTTCATTCAGGGATTCATTGACAGAAAGAAGAGGAGACAGGGCAGGCTGGCTGCGCGCACGCAGGCACACGCGCTCACACTCACACACACGCCGGGGCCAGGGCTGCTTCTCCCTCCCCGTGACTCCACCGCCGCCCGGCGTGGGGGAAGCGGCGCGGGGGGGGGGCTGCGTGATTCATTTTCCTGGGGCGGAGGGAGATAAGTTGTGCGGACTTAGAGGGGTGCAGCCCGCCCGCCGAGCCAGCCGCATGCCTCTGTGAGAGAGAGGGGCGCTTCCAGAGCACGCTCCGCTCCCCCCGTCCTTCCTCATGCTAGATACGTTCAGACCCGTCCCTTTCGCGTCGGAAATGGCGATTAGTAAATCCGTGGCGTGGTTGAACGAGCAGCTGGAGATGGGCAACGACCGGCTACTGCTGATGGACTGTCGGCCGCAGGAGTTGTACGAGTCGTCCCACATCGAGACGGCCATCAATGTGGCCATCCCCGGCATCATGCTGCGGCGGCTGCAGAAGGGCAACCTGCCCCTGCGGTCCCTCGTCGCCAGCAGCGAGGAAGACCGGGAGCGCTTCGCCCGCCGGTGTGGCACCGACACCGTAGTGCTGTACGACGAGCACAGCCGCGACTGGAACGAGAACACGGGTGGCGAGTCCGTGCTGGGGCTGCTCCTCAAGCGCCTCAAAGATGAAGGCTGCAAGGCATTTTATCTGGAAGGTGAGAAGGGCCGCCCCAGGGCTGGGGGAGAGATCTTTGCCTGGGGCCCGGGGCTGTGGGGGACGGGGAGCCGAGACCCGTGGATCTCTGCCTGGGGAAGAGGGAGGGGGGGATGCGGTCTGCAGCGTTCCCCGGGCAGTGAACTGATGCGCCAGGAGAGCACCGAGCTGGGTAGGGGGCTTTTCCCCCTGCTCCACATCTCTTCCCCTCTCCCGTCCCCCCTTCCCCTCCCCCCCCCCCCCCCGCCCCATCCTCGCTTTGTTTAAAGAAACCTTGATGTCTGAAATCACTATGGCAGCGTGGGGACGACAGGGCTAAAGGGGATTCCGGCATGAGCCTGGCAGAAGGAATTGCCGCTGAGACACCTCTCCAGAGGTCCCCGTAGGGCGAAGCGGTACAGAGCTTTAATCTTGAGTGCGCTGAGCCCTCCGCCGCAGCGGATGATTTTCTTAACCCTTCCTTTAAGTTAGTCTGTCTGCATGAGAGTGTGACTTTTTTTTTTCTTCTTTTTCCCGGAGCTCGAGAGGTGCAAAACAGACGCTCCTTTGCAGACAGGGCTGTGCCAGGGAAGTAACTCGACATACCATCTTATATCAGGTTGCATTTTCTCCTCTTTGCTTTTCTCTCCAGGTGGTTTTAGCAAGTTCCAGGCCGAGTTCGCCTTGCACTGTGAAACTAACCTAGACAGTTCGTGTAGCAGCAGCTCTCCTCCTTTGCCAGTCCTGGGCTTGGGAGGCCTCCGAATCAGCTCCGATTCATCATCTGACATTGAATCTGACATTGACAGAGACCCCAACAGTGCCACCGACTCCGATGGCAGCCCTCTCTCCAACAACCAGCCTTCCTTTCCGGTGGAGATTTTACCCTACCTCTACTTAGGCTGTGCCAAGGACTCCACTAATTTGGACGTTTTAGAAGAGTTCGGCATTAAATACATCTTGAATGTTACTCCTAACCTGCCTAATCTCTTTGAAAACGCCGGTGAATTCAAGTACAAACAGATTCCCATCTCTGACCACTGGAGCCAAAACCTGTCTCAGTTCTTTCCTGAGGCCATCTCCTTTATAGGTAAGACCAGGTTACTTGCTAACAGCTATATGTCAAGAGGCAGAATTCAATATCTTTTGCAGAATTCGTGAGGTTTCGGGCGAGAATTGGTAGCAGCATTTATGGCCGCCTCAGGGGGATGCCCCTTTTTCTGATTTTAAAACCGGCTTAAGTTGAGGGGCTGTTTGGGACTGTTTGGAGGGTTATTGAGAAGTCCCGGTGAATTGTAAGCGACCTTTGCAGGGTTGCACATGCATACCTGGTTTGTCTGGCTGTGGAATTCCTCCTTGACTCGTTTGTTTTGGAGCTGGGGACTGAGCCCCGCGCAGGTTGGGGGATCTTCTTAAATCACTTCCTGGCAGGTGGAGGTGGGGGCAAATGAGCATGGGGTTGATGGCTTACTTGACCTTTTTTTGTTATTGATGTTGGTTTTGGGCTTTTTTTTTTTTTTTTTTCTTTGAGGTTACTGGAGAGCAGTATAATAAAAAGAAACGATCTGGGAATCTTACTTTAGCTTTTAAATGCAAGTTATGAATAAGCGGTGTCCCTGGCAAATATCTAGCCAGAGCTTCAATTAAATCTCGTGGTAATAATGATATACCTCTCGGGCTCGGTGCCTCGGTCAGCCGGCCCTCAGGCATTACCCGTCAGCTCTGGAAACCTGTACCCTTGGGCCCAAGGAGTTCTGGTTAAAATCTGCACTCTCCTTCGTTTCGGAGAAGACTCAAATCGCCCCATCGGGTTTCGGTGGGGTGGACATTGCATTATCTGTTAGGGAGCTGTGCTGTAATCCGGTTGAATGATACCGGTAATAGTGGAGAATGTAGGTAATCTGAGCCTAGCAGGAAGAAATGTGGGCTGGAAGCCACAAAGAAACTAATCTCCAGGCATTGTAATGCATTTCCTATTACAAAGGAACCCATTTTCAACCAATGTTGACATCCTGTTCCTCCTAATGGGCTGTCCCCTGTGACTTCCCTCATTCTTTTAAAATGCCTGAATACCTCCATTGTTAGCTGCACAACAGCTGGAGAATAATTTAATAGACCTTTGCAGTCTGCTGGTCTGTATAAAGCCTTTCAGTGACATATTGTAGGATTTCCATGCCGGGGCAAGGGGACTGTAAGAATTTAAAGGCAAATCTCCAGGCAAAAGCCTGTCTTTTAAAACTGACTTTTAAAACAGTGTTATGCAGCGTGTCCTGCTCCTTTTGTCTCATTCTCAGTTTTCTCAGCTCTTGGACTTGGGTAGTAGGGGGAGTGGATTCTCCACTTGTCCTGGTTTTAAGCCACTAAAGTTAACTCCTGAGTTGCGCGGCTGGGCACTGGGATCAGAATTGTACTTTCTTCTTACTTGATACTCATTTGTTTTGAGAGATCAGTTACCAACCCCCTATCTTATATGTCCTTCTCTGCCTCTTTGTACAGATGAAGCACGGGGGAAGAACTGCGGCGTCCTGGTGCATTGCTTAGCAGGGATCAGCCGCTCGGTCACAGTGACGGTGGCCTACCTCATGCAGAAGCTGAACTTGTCCATGAACGATGCCTATGATATTGTCAAGATGAAGAAGTCCAACATTTCGCCCAACTTCAACTTCATGGGTCAGCTGCTGGACTTTGAGCGGACTCTGGGACTGAGCAGCCCCTGTGACAATCGAGTGCCGAACCAGCAGCTGTACTTCACCACCCCTTCCAACCAGAACGTCTTCCAGGTGGATTCCTTGCAGTCCACGTGAGCTCCCATCACCTCCCTTCTCCTGTCTGTTTCATGGGATCACTCCTCAATGGTTTCTCTTTGGCAGTGATAAAGAAATGCAGCTTTCTCTTTTTCTGGCCTCTGCTATTAAAAAGCAGCTGCCAGTGCAGGCAAGGGAAGGTTACACAGTATGAGTAATTAATATGAATTGGCTATTGCAAAGGGAGGGGACGTGGCAAGCTCCCTGGGCAGGACCGTGGTGACCAGGCAGCAGGTGGGCAGTACGTTCATCCCTGCTTGGGCAGTAGCCAGGGTCTGAGGACTTCCAGTGTGGTAGGGTGAGGCTGGACAGGCTGGGCATGTGTTCTCTAGAGACTGGAACTGTCCTTCTGCCCTCTGCTCTCAGATCTGTGACATGCATCTTTGTCTTCAGTGAAGACTGGTTATTTTTGTTCATTTGTTTGTTTTAATTTAGAGGAGCCAAAGAAAGAGATTTCAGTTTAGTGTATTTGGAGTACTTGTTTGCTGGGAGCTTGGTAGTATTCTACTTGATCAATGTAAATAGCTAACCTTAAATTGATTTGCATTTTTTTTCTTAATTCACATATACTCAAGAAATCAATCCAAGGGATACCTGTGTTTTTGTTCTTTTCAAAACTTCTGCTTTGTTTGTTTGTTTGTTTGTTTTAATTGTAAAGAACATATTTGCAGCATGCTGAGTTTTATTGATGCAAGCTTTCCATGAGGGAGAAATGGCAATGATGAGAAGTTTGCAAATCATATTTTGTGAGCAAGCAGAGTCTCTACTTTCATATATCTTTCTTTTCCTTGTGGTGATTTTTTTTTTCCTCATGCTTTTGATGTAGGTTCCATTGATATATATATATATATACACACATACATATATATATATATTTTTAAATTAAATTAATTTTTTGCCTTATCTTTTGTAAATAGATCATCTGGGAGGAGGTTTGTCTTTGAATGCGAAAGATTTTTTGATCACTTTTTAAAACTTTCAGATGTGCTAAACAGTGCATTACCTCTGTACAAATTCTTCAGGGAGCTTCACCTCAAATGCAATATTTTGCGTCTTTTTTTTTGTATAAAACTGGAAGTATGTGTGAGCATTCGTACCTGTGTGTACGCACAGTGAACCTGCACATGGTTGCCAATAAGGGAGAGTCTAATCCACGGTGTAAAAGTTTTAAGATGGAATTTATTATAAGAATGTAAACCCTTAAATTATTAATAAATAAATAACTATTTTTGGCTATGGAGAACCTGGCTGGTTTATTCCCCCTTTCCCCTCTGTGTGGTTGTGGTTAATTGCACAAAGCCATATGGTTATGTTTAAAGGCAATGATTGCTTTCAATAGCTTTTGTACATCCCCTAAGACAATAAAACCTTGATTTGCCCTTTGGTCCACTGGTGCCTCAATGAATAAACGGTGAATGTGCTGGATTCTCATCTTGCTTTGGTGAAGGGAATGCTTTTGAAGCCTTTAGGTTAATTACAAAATATTCCAGCATTCCTTTGCTATACCAGAGATGCACCTGACTCTGGGCCATAATGTTTTTTCCTCATTACTATTTTTTCTTCTATAATTAAGAGTAAGGACCTGCTGTTTTCTGGATTTGTTTATGAATTTTGGCCACTATTGCAGATGCCAGGAGATGGGTTCATGTTCTCCTTAGCTGTCTGGTAGGAACTCATTTCACAGAGATTCATCAGCAGTCTGCAGCCTGTAAATGGTTTTTCTGTTGCCACCTTGCAACTTAATGAAGGCAAGGAGGAAAAGTCTCTATATACCCTTAGTCACCTCATTTCCTCTTTGGATCCTTCAAGCACTTCAGTCTCTGCAGAAGGAAAAAGGGGGCTTATAGCAATTGCTAAACTTCCTGCTGCAACTTACATTCATTAACATCCTTCCTGATGATAACTGGCCCAATGTAGGGTGGTGACAAAATCTGTGTGCAGTACCACAGTGAGGGGCTGATGCTGCAGCTGGGGCTGTCGGCTGAGGTTCTGCAGAACTCCGGGCAGCCAAAGCACATTTGAAGTAATTTTAGAAACTGCAAGTGTGTGAAATGAAATGCAAACAAAACATGGGAAAAAAGTGAGTCAGTGTCTCATGCAGTAGTGGCCTAGATTGAGTGCATAAACTGTGAAAGTAGAAGTGGGTTGCAGTTAAACTTGGCTTGTGCTAATCCAGTTTTGAACGGTTTCCGCTCTTGGCATTCCCTATGCTGTTCTGTTCAAAGTGGAGATTTGCAAGCAGCTCTAGCAATTTCCTGTCCAGCTGCAGCTCAAGTGACTCCCTTGTTTGGTTTTTTTTTGTTGTTTTTTTTTTTTTTTTTTTTTAATATGGTCTGTGGATAATTTTAGCCAGTTTCCTCTTTGTGGATTATTAATCTGCTTTCCTTGTAGAACCTACATAGCTGTGTCCCTACTGTTCTGCTGAAGCTAACAGATGGCCTCCCCGCCACTTCCTCTCGTTTCGCTATGGGTTTGTTGTCAGGCCACTTCTGAAATTAATAGTGTTTTCTGGCTGGCTGCCACAGGCCATTACCACAAAGGGGAAGTAACACATCTGAATAGCAGGAAGCCAGGCAGGGTCACAGCGTGAACTGAACCTGTTGAGTGCAATCAGGCCTCTCCCGTTTGGCAAGTGTAGGGCTCCTCTTCCCTCCCCCCTTTTAAAATGTCTTGCTCAGAGAAAGGGCTGACACCAAATGCCTCAGCTGTTTGCATCAGGCAAATATTTCCGGCTGAAGGAGTTGCGAATGTTGGTTGTGGCTAGGTGCCCCTTAAGGTGAGGAGGTAAAGAACAGTGTGTGGCAATGTAGCCAAGGGGAGAAGAGCCTTGGCTTTTTTTTTGCAAACTGCTTTGAAAAGTTAATGCTCACAAGGGCTTCCTGCTTCCTTCCTGCTGCACCGAATGACTAACACCAAATGGGTACTTCTGCAATTCATCATTTTTTGTGACAAGCAAGCACAGAAGAGCAGCTTTGCTCACAGACACACACACACACACATACCGCAGTCAGGCTGAAAACTTGTTCCAGATTTTTCCTTGAGCAAGACCTGAACCAGGGCTGTTTCAGACCCTTGGCTGAACTTGAACCAGACTGGGTGAGAACAACTTTGGTCACAGGCAACCCCGAACTACAAGTGGAGCCGACCCAAAACCTAGTTCAATGTCTGGTTTTGCTGGGAGTGTTCACAGTCATAGTCTGGCTCCGAATTACAAGTGGTTTGGAGGAAAAGTGATGAGGGTTTTACCAGCAATCTTCACCCTCTCCACAGAGGTTCCCAAATAACTCTGTCCAAGCATGGTGCAGGGAATGGATCACTCTACATCAGCACTTGCCAGCTTTTCCCAGGCTGGGTGGTGCTTGCTTCTGCATTGTGTGTCCTGGTCACTCCATCTACCCACTCCCCAGCACTCATTTCAAAATAATTCACTTCCTCTCTCCCCTGCCTCATTTCAGTTCTTGCTGGGATGGGGCAGAGGTCTCAGGCTTCTGAGGGGTTTGGCAGCTATTGCAGTTCCTCAGCTGGCAAAGTAATTTGTAAAGGGAAGAATAAATCCTTTGTGCCTGTAGGGTCAGGCCTGGTGTGTATAGGAGGAAAGGGGAGAAATGTTCGCCCTTTGCAGCTAACAAAATCACAACCTGCTTCTTCATATTATAATGTAGTAATGGGAGGTAAGGAAATCCTCCAGAAGCTGTGGAGATACTAGGAAGGAAAACTGTACTATTAGGAGCACTCTCACATGACCCATCTACCGTTAATACAAAGGATGAAATTGTGTCCTGTGGCATCCTGTCCTGTTTGCCCTGGTAAGGCCAAGGCTTCCTTTTGTGTTCGCGTGCACACTTTGCTTTTCATCTTCTGTGCAATAGCAACATGAAACTCATTGTATTGGTTCCCCTTCTTGCATTTCCTCTTTCCCATTCACACCCTTTCAAACCACTCTATGTCTCCCTTCAAAATGTCCTAACTCTCTCTGGTTTTTGTTGTAGTAGCCATAATTTTATCTTTCCCCATATTCTTTCTTGTGCTTTTTTAATGCTGCTCTTCCTCCTATGCCTTCTAATTTTCCACAGGTCTTTTACTAAGCTCCGTAGTTCTGACTTCTCCTTTGTTTTCTTACCCTTTCTCTTTTCTGTTATTCTCTTGTTGTTTTCCTCATATTTCCTAAATCAACTCATCTTTCTGCCAGCCTTAAGCCTGCCTGCTCCTCTTTGTTTTCACAGTGAAAACCAGAATGAGACTCATGGACTCAGTCAGTTATAGTGAGCTATAGGAAAGGTGTATTTTAGAGGAAAAAGTAAGAAAATGCTACTGCTGTCCTCTTGCCACTTCCTAGCAGATGACATTACTTCTCACCTCTGCACCCTGTCTCTGTGTAGATTGGGCTCCACATGGCTTCCCCGGGTTCCCTTTGTAGCTGCTGCTAACAGAAAAGGCAGGCATGAGGAAGCAGCGTTTCCTTTGGGCCTATCCAATGTCAGAGGGGACTGACTCCCCATTTGAAGAGAGAGGAGTGGTGAGGAAAGTGGGGTGAGACAGAAAATGTGTCCAACAAAGGCAGCTCTGCTATCAAAACTGAAGCTGGGTTTAACAATTGTGTCTGGATAACATTTCTTCAGCTTCTCTGAAAAGCTTATCCAAAAATTTTTCCCTGGTGAGAAGCATGATGACACTTTATTCAGAACTCCAGGAAAAACAATTTTATGTGTTTAAACAAATCTACAGCCTAAGCCCTCTCTCCACACTGCTATAAATCACTGAAAGCTTTGCCTGAGTGAAGATGGTGGACCAAATTGCTAAGCTCAGTCTGGTGCCCCCCTAGACCTTGGGTGTGCATGCTCAGCATTCCTCAGTTACCCCACAAACACAGGTATGGGTCCAGCCCCCTCCACTGCACAGCAGCACTTTTGAGAGACTCTGGGACTTCAGTGAGATGCTGCATTCAAGAAAGGTCTCTGAGTTTGCTCCAAACAGCTTGTAGCCAAAAGGAAGTAAGGGCTACCCACTGGTGTTCTCTCATGGTGTGTGATGACTTTGGGTTATAGAAACTCTGCCCTTTTGTCCTCCTGCATCAGGCAGAAATGGAGAGTGCAGCATCATGCATCTTTCTTCACTGCCAAATTTGAGAGATAAGCATGTGCTGTAACTCAGTAGATAGTACAGACAGTAGGCTGGTATGGGAGCTGCCCTCTTTTGAGCGAAGTGCTTGTCTCTGTAAGGAAAGGAAAAAGCCATGTTAGATGCTTTCTGTTGTTTGTTATCGTAGGGATCTGCAAGCACTGAGGGAATTCTGAAGTGCTCACAGCCATAGCTTTTCCTCATAAGGCAAAGACGAAGGATGTTGACTTACCACAAACACAAGGAGATGATTATCAGATGGAAAGGGGGGGTATGGAGTCTGCTTAGGAAATATTTCTTAATGACAGAAGTTGCATTCAGGACTATATTTGAGAGATGCAACAGAAAGTGTGCCCCACTCTCCCTCACAGCTGTGATCCCCAGGACGCAGGAAGCGTGCAAGAATGCTGGCACTCTCCCACCCCTAAGCTGTTTCAGCACTGCAGATACCAGCACACAAAGTGATGCTACATGGGAGGTCTGTTTACCATAATGTGGAGACCATTGTGAAGCACTTTGCTCATTTTGCCAGTGACACAAGTGTTTTGCAAAGTCCTGCTACCAAGATCTTCCACCTCCCCAAATGGGCAATGTCCTTGCTTAACTTCCAGACTTTTACTTTAATGAACTTCTCTGTTTTTCTGTTAAAAACTCATTTTGGGGCATTACAGAAGTCTGTTTCTTCATCTTTTTTTTTCTTGCTGACCTTAACTCCGTAGGAAATGTATTTCCATCTGCAAGTGAAGCCATCTGAAAAACATTGCTGGCTGACACTCAGTTTACACAAAGGAAAAGTTCTTTAGAGTTTGAAGGTAGCAATTTTTGCCTTTGCTGGGAAATGGCGACCTACCAAAACCAGGCTGGAAGCACTAGTATTCAGTATTTGGGAAAACATGTTTGTTGTTCAGTAGGTACATTGGACACCCAAATGATATAAATCAGCGTAATAGTAGAGACTACCAGCTAGGCTCTGCCACAGACTGGTGTCCATAACAGTCTTGAACCCCTTGAAGACATTATCTGCCTCTGTTTGGAGACACTAAGAGCATAAGTGGGGTTTTTAGTTCCTTTTTTTCTGCGTAATGTTACAGTATTCTGAACTAGATAAAGAGCTAGAAAGTGACATGTCTCAGTGTGGTGAGAGAATTTTTTCCTTATTTATAAAAAAAGAGAATTTTAATGTCCTGGGGAGCTACTAACATTAAAAAAAAAGTCATGGTCACTGAGACTTCCACTATTGCTCGATGGATTAAAATTTCCTGTGTTATCAGTGGTCTAAATTGCATTTTCTGTGTCAGTATTTCTACCAAATTAATTTGTTTGAGAGGTTTCTAGGCCAGCCTGGCTCTTTGTGAAGAAACATAGCACAGCACCTCTCATCTAGGCTGAAATTCAGCCCAGCGTTGAGTTGATATTCTATTTAAGCATTTAGGAATTGGGTAACACTTGGGTTCTGTACAGGATATTTTTGTTATAAATAAAGACAAAATGTGTCTGATTTCTTGAATACGAATCAGGAAAAAGAAACTAGGTTTTCATATACCTTTACAATCCTTCACTTAGGTTTTTTTTGGTTCAGTGAAATTTTGCAGGCTACTGTATGTGAAGAAAATATTTTTTATATTTGCAAGTTGCTGTCAGAGCAGAGAGTAGACCATGCCTATTATTAATGTGGACCAATTCTTCTTAAAAGAAACTTTTCAGATGTTTACAGCTTTGCTAGACTTTGTTTGGACTTGAATATAAATGCCTCAGGCTGGTCTAAAAAGATGAAAAGAAATTAATATCCCTCTGAATATGTCATCCTAAAAGACTTGGCCCTTTTTTTCCTGAAGAAAATCCCTTGTTGTTTGTCTGTGTAACAAAATCTGTTACTGTTTCCTTGAACATCCTCAGCTTTCTACGCCTGGAGGAAGGAACTTGAAATCTGGCAGGGTGTGCCGAGAATGTGCCTGGTGCTGCTCCCCCGAATAGCTCCTCTTGCCCAAGATTTGAGCTGTTGGAAGATGGTGATCTGAACATGCCAAGCAACTGAATCTTTATGAGCAACTTTCTTTATAAGTTAGCAGTGATAAAATTTAGCTGAGCCTGCCCTTGGTACTGAGCTGCCAGGCCTACCAAGCAGGGACAGCATGGCACACTCTGAGGAGGGAGGGGATTTGTGGTGCTGTGTCAGTGAGGTAGAAGACTGTGCAGTAAGTCTGCCCCAAAACTGGTAAGTTTGATTGGAGAGCTACACTGTGCCTCTGTACCTGAGCATACCTCAACCTCTGTACCTGAGCTGCCTCAAGCATCCCTGCACTATAAATACTTTTTACATCCCTGTTTTCCCTGAAAAAAATATTAATGGAGCCAGTCAACTAAGAACAATTTTGGTGTTACGCAGAGAAGAAAACACACTTCAATCAACAGAAAGCAGAGCACTTTGGTGATGTTGCTGGAAAGGCAAGAGATGAGAAAATGTAATTGTTTCTGGGGTTCATTGTCGGTTAAATTTTGTACATGTTGAAGTGTCTCAGGTGGCAGCTAGGTCTATACATTCTTCTGTAAGATTCGAAGTGCTTGACATTGCAACCTCAATAATATTCTTCTATTAGTGTTTTCACTTTATGCCAGCAGTAATATTTCAACCTCTCTGTTGAGGTCTAAATGAATGACATTCCTATGGCTTTACACAAGAGTAGCAGAGATCACACTTGAGCAGTGTTTGTTATTACAGTATTAAGGTTTTAAAAGACTGCCAATGATGGTGAAATAAAATTAACAGGTTTCTTTTTTTTTTTTTTTGGTGTGTGTTTCAAAGTGTATGTAAGCTTCCTTTGGCAGGGATTTAATCATCTGGTATCTTTATGTAGTACCTTGGCTAATGTGAGCTGGTTACAGCTATGGGATATTATTGTGATGTTAATAATAAACATAATTATCTGAGGTCAAAAAGAAAATTTCCTTTTTCTCTGAGTCCTGCACAGCCAGGTACAGCATGGAACTTGTCTTAAATGGTGTGCATGTTGCTATATTCCATGATTACCATTCTACATCCTTGGATTGCTGAGTCTTACTGCAGAGTTTAGTGAGCTAATCCTGGTCAGTAAAGTTATTCAAATGCTTAACCATTGGCAAAATCAGATACTGGGGCATTCTTTTGGCTGTGAAAATATACTGCACACTGCTGGCTGCATAATAATTGATAATATCCACTAATGATTGAAGAAACTAGAAATTCTTGGGCAGGACAATTTCTCACATTACTAGAGATTTCTGAATTAACTAAGGAACTAAATGCTCTTTTGTTCTGGCTGCTCAGTGTAAGGGAAGAAGAAGCAGATTTTTTGGGTGGTGCAGAGCCCTCACACCCTACTTGGTTCCACAGAGGAGAATCAAACAGGGAACTGGGGCAATTGAGTCCTATGTCATGAGCCACTTCAAAGACCATCCTACCCTTTTGCTTTTGAGAGCATCACAGACAGGACTCATGGTTCCTGTAGTTGCTGCACTATAAATGGAGTCCCTGAAGTAAAGCTGAAGTAATGCAGGGATGAATCAGGACCAGGAGCTGTGCATGTGAGTGCCATTACTTTAGGGAAAAAAAGAAAAATAGACTTTCTAATGTATTCCTGTAAATGTGAGTTACTGTTAGTCAAGAAACATAGAAATGAACCTGTATTATTCCAAAGCGAATGTCAGATGATTCTGTTCCTTGCGCCTTCTACCTAGAGTGAGGGTGAAGATTGATTCATTCTCTGAAAAAGCTTCTAGCTGGCTTTGTATCTTGTGTGTCTGCCTAGAAGTCTCAATTTTTGCTGGGCAAATCTTTAATCTGTTGATAACCACAGACCTGGATAAAGACAGTGGGTCTGCTCCTTTCAGGCTCAGTACCAAAGAATTTAATAAATGCTCTGGTAGGAAGCAGACGTGGGTTATGGCCCAAGGCAAGGAGTGCATGAAAAAGCTTGAGCAGTACTAGAATACTGGGTCTGTGCATGCAAAAACAAGAATATGATGGGTAAGCTGTTGTTTGTACAGAAAAAAAACCTCACCAGCCTATAAGGGTAACAGTCATGGTCATTACATTGAGATGGAGCAGACAGTCAGGGTGCAGTGCACAGCCTAATGCTAAGCTGGGCAATCAGATGACCAGCTGCCTCTGAAAAGATAGTCTATGCCCTTTCTTCTTCTTTGTTTTCATTTATGTGCTCATTTGTTCCCTAGCTATGAACACTTGCTTGTCTGCAAAGCTCTATGAAAAGTATCAATATTTCTTCTGGTGATCTCGCCCTGATGTAGCACACCATGAGGTCAGGAAAGCACCAGACACAGTGCAGTGGTGGGAATAGGAGGATGCAATTAATAGCAATAGAAGGATGGACAGAACCAAATCTTTTGACATTAGTTTGAGCTGTGATTGGCTTAGCTATAAAATCCAACTATGGCCCCAATGTCTGAACATAGAATTAATTGGAAAGACAGGCTGGGGGGTGTCTAGGCAAGGAAAGTGCTTACTGATATCTGCTTCTGTTGGGTTCATGGAGAAAAACTTTTAGAATTAAAAGGCAGTGGTACCAGAGTGCACACCTGACTCGCACACTTGATTTCCTTCCTAAAGGAAACGAGCCTGCAAGATCCCCAAACCAGCTTGCCTGCTGTCCAACAGGGTAACATCCATGCACAAATCTACAAGTTCCTCACAGAAGGCGGCCAGGTTTTTATTCTGCAGCATCATTTTCTGTCTACTTTTTTTTCCCATTTTGAACAGAATTTTGTGAAACATCCATAATGTTCATACATATATTATTCTAAAACCAACAGCTGTCCTAATTGAAGAGCTATTCTGTGGTATTTTGATGGGCAGTTTTCAATAGTGGCCACAAAATTTCATTTTGCAGAGTTGAAACAGAAAAGAGTGTGGATGGAGGTATTTGAATTAGGATACAGGCTTGCATTTTAGTCTGACAAATATCTGACTAAATACCAATTTGTTATATTCACACAAATACAGGATTGCTTCATGGTACGGTTACACTGGTTAGTTTAATCTGTGAAGCATTTAAACTAGGCAAAATTTGTTACTAGTGCAGCGGAGAACAGTAATTTCTAATCTGAAACTTGAAGAAATATATCCCAATGCCTCTGGTACCAGGGACATTGTTCCTGTTCTAAGTTTCAGAAAAAAGTCAGGCTTCACTTTGGTGCATTTTAGCATTGATGTTGTACCATCTATCTGGTCTAATTCACATGGCCGTAATTAACATAAAAATGCACTTGTCATTTTCTCTTTCCATGTCAGAAGAATGCTTCAAAGAAAAAAAAAAAGCTTTGTGCCATGATTAATCATTACCACTAATTAATTTTATTCTGATATAATTAAAGCAAAATACATGCAAAACCTACCCATAATGAAAGAAAGCTAATATTGATGAGCCTGTGTCATATAGTTCATACATGGAGAAAGTTTATATTTTCATGAAGGTAATGGCAACCTGGTATTTCTAAAACCTCTAGGAAATGCCAACAAAATGGGAACTAAACAACACTGGCTATTGTCTTTTTCCTGGAGAGACTGGAAACTCTCCTCTCCACAGCTCAGGGGAGAGCTCTAGGATGCTACCTCCTTGGGAGAAAAGTGTGGGGCTGGAGATGTCTTTCCCTGCGCATTGAAGTGTTCCACCTCAGAGCTGAGGACTGTTTTTGCTACCACTGGTCTTCTGCAAAACACTTTTTCTTCCCATGATGGTAGCTGTACAAGCTACTCTGGGAACCTTCAGGTTAGAAGAAGTCCCACAAAATAATTCTTCTGATAGCTCAGCTTGGAAGCAGAAAGCCATATCCACTTTACTGTGCTTGGCTTAATCCAGTTGGCAGTTGCAGCACCGTTAAATACATCTTGCCCTGAGAACTGGACTGTGAGGTAATTCCACTGCTGTGGTAATTGCCATCACATTTCCAAAGATGCCCCTTGCCTATATCAGCTGAAGTATTTCCATCCATTTCCCAAAAGTTAGGGAGGTGGCTGGGGTGCTGTGGCAGAGCCCAGTGGAACCTGGCATGGGAAATAGCTGGCTTCAATATTTCTGCTGCTCCCTGTCCACATATGGACTTAAAATCCACTGGCAGCAGCAGGCAAAAGCCTCCTCACAGCAACGGGGGAGAACAAAGTGCTGCCGATCCTGTTGGAGCTGTCAGCTTTGATACTGGCGAGGGGATAGAGGTGTATTTGTTATCCCGGACAGCAGTGAGTGGAATTAATTTTGGAGTGACTCCACGTGGTGGAATGAGGGCTGTCCTGCTCTGCGATGAATTTCCAGGCAAAATCTGTGATTTTGTTTTGAACGTTTGAAGGTTTTAAGTGGTTGGGCTCTAATCCCTCAAAAAACTGGAATCTCCCCCTGACCTATGCTATATGCAAGTACCAGAGGCACAAAACCCACCCTTGTGCCATACCCAGGGCACTTCATGGGCACCACTCTCTTCTGGAGAACGATTCCTCCACATATGTGTGAGTCTGTGCTTGTTTGTCCTTCATATCACCCAGCAAGTTCCATTTGTCCCCAGGACTCTTAAGGGCAGAAACCCTCCAATTTCTAATGAATTTTTGCAAGGGGGCTTTTTGAGGAGAGAGAGAAGATATTTAAGAAACTTAACTTACTCAATTTAGTAAACCAAACAGCTTTAGGAAACAGGATGACCCAGGATGGCAATGTGACACAGAAAAAAAAGATGTATTACTTTGTCTTACTGAATAAAGAGACTACAAATAAATTCCCAAATGAAAGAAAGTCAATAAATCCTTTATTTGCTATGTTTTCACCTTTTGAAAGAACTGCTCTAGCCTTCCCTTCATGTTGTTCATTCAGCTAGTTTTCAGAGCAAAAGCAGTCAATTCTGCATTATCTCAGTAGGACAGTTTTAATTTTAACACTATCTGCCCTGATCTCTCTTTGTCCAGTTAACATTTCCTTGACCTAGAGTTCAACCCCTTTCACAAAGTAACCTCAGGCTTTGATGGCAGTAATTCTACCTTCAACGGGTTCTGAATACACAACCTCCAGGCCCAAAGGAGAAGATTAGCAGACTTAACCCTAATTACTTGTTATTGTGTAGTTGTTAAAAAAGATTTTGGCTCCAGAAAATGAGGCTGTAGCCAGACAGAAGTTAGCCTGGGGTTCAAAAGTCTAGCAATCTTTGGCTCCACAGGCCTATAAAAGCAGAGTGTTGACTGAATGCAAACAGCCTGCATGGTGAGAGGCCCCCTTGGAACGGGTGACAGCAGGCCATTCGTCACGGGAGGCAGTGGGGGTCAGAGGAGTCTCTCTAATGCTTCCTCGCCCGCCTGCTCTGGACAGCTCTATTTGATTCCTCTGTCGGTGGGAATACCAGACTGTGTGATGGCTGCAATGAGCAGACCTTCATGTGCACACTCTCTTCTTGGGGCTTTTTGAAAGGATGAGCCGTGTTTGAGGCACAGCCAGGAAAAGTACCCCTGGTGCTGCATTGGGTGCCTGCCACCTCCTGATCTGCTGCTTCTCTGGGTACTGGCTTTAGGTCGGTGTAATGAGCACCCATCAACAATTAATGATGGTTGTGGCATGGGAGGAAGGATCCGGAGTGTCTTTAGTGAAGTGAGAAGCAGTCAGTCAACTCCTCACCTTCGAGCATTAAATGTCGTGAGAGGTCAAAAGGTTTTGCCAGGAATGCAAAGTTTGGAATATTTTTAATTAAGCTACATCCTTTGAAATTCTTTCAAGTCAGTCTTCAAACAAATCAGGTCTTAAATCAACACCCTTTAAAAGCACACTCACATCTGGTAGGTGCCTTCATGCAAGCTCTACTGGGTATCACAGAAAGCAGTTAATTTAATTTTGAGTCATTAAAAACCTCCACTTATTATTGTGTTCATTCACTGAAGGATATATTAATATTCCTTTTCCCTGAATAGCCAAATTCCTTATCCTATGTGAACTTGGTGTGTTTGTGTCTGAACGGGTTTACTATCTGAATTTACCAATGTCTTAAATATATGGGTTATGAGGAGAGTTTGGAATATGAGTGTTTTGATTAACCTAAAGCATGCCTGCATCTTTGTTTGTTTTCTAGAACCTATTTTTATGAAATGCCTGTCTCTTAGAGAGTTACTGATTGGGGGATATTTTCATCATCCTATAAATAGAAGCCGCAGTTGACATAAAAATAACTGTATTCCGTCACTAGAGTTTAAGGCCGTTTTGGAAAGTTTTACTCGCATGAAAAGATTCAGCAGCTGGCTAAATCTCACAACAGACTACATAAACCAGCAAAATCAAACTTGACCTAAACATTTAAAAGACACTAAATGCCATTAGAAGGTTGTGGCAGACTCGGTTTCCATCCTGGCTGTCATTTTCAGGTCTGTACACTTTCACTGTTATTTCTGTGACCGGCACACATGGGAATCAAAAGACTGTCTGCTAACAAAGACCTTTGATCCCTGGATTAACTCTTCTAACACTCTCCTTAAGCAACTAGAAAAATAAAATTATGACCTCATTATCTATTTTGAGAGAATATTTTAACCGGCCTCTGAGGAGAAAGGCTGGAGAGGCCACCCGAGTCTCCCGGGTGAGAGCTGATGGTGAGGGGTGGCACCTATCAGTGTGAATAGTTCAAATTCCATCTGTAAGCCTGGAAGCAAAGTCCTTCTGTTGAGAGCTCCGGCCTCTGCCTGGCTTCTCAAGGGCCGTGACTGTGCTACCAGAGCAGCTGCCCCAAGGCTAATCTCTGACCCAGACCAGGTGGTGCAAGACAGCTCCTGTCCACATTGCTCAGAAGTAACTACTCTCTTTAGTAGAGTAGTAACTACTCTCTTTAGGTCAGCATGGCCAGATCTGGAGTAGTATTTGGCCCAGGTCTCCACTGGCCCCATATTACTCTGCAAGCTAATTATTAAGCAGTAGTGATTTACTAATTCAAAGCATGTTTGACTGCTTGTGCTGTCCCATGACAGTGTGTAGGGAATTTGAGGACATAAGGCCTATTGAAGTAAGATCAGACAACTGCCATGGACTGAGGGGAGTTAAACTTGCTGCAGTCCAAGTCCATTTTGTTTGTCTGGAGTGGAGCCTGGAGCAAGTTATTCTGTTAACTGTGTCCAGACTTCCTCTCCAAGAAACTAGTCATTTTGCTTCAGAAGGGAGCCTGGGAGGGAGTGAGCATATGTTGCAGCGGGGATTACTGCAACAAGCATATTTCAAACCAGGAGTCCCGTGGAAACGAAGTATATATGGGCAGATTCGTGGTAGATGTTTCAGAGATGTTTATTTCTCCAGCCGAATGGCCGGGGCTCAGCTAAGGAACCCCGCAGTCACGGGACCCGAGGGTCCTTGGCGTTATCAGGGAACCCAAACCAACCAATGGGAAACAAAGGTGACCAGGGGCAGGGAAACCCCGTGTCTGTGCCCTCAGGGCCCCTCTCCCAGGGCTCCATGGCAGGGGAGGGACCCCAACATCTCACCCATTTTATTTTAATAAAAGGAGAATGAAAACAACTGGATAAACATAACAAGAACAAGACAAAACAAGCCACCCTCCTGAGTCTTTAAATGTCCAATCAGATTCTGTGGAACATCTCAGGGCTGACAGAAGGGAGACAGAACTCTCCGGGCATGCTTTGTGGGGAAACTGAGGCAGGAGATGGTTAAATTTCTTCTCTCCCTCTTTTCATCCCCCCCTCGGCATCGGAGAGGAATTGTAGGGAAATGGAATTGTATAGGGAAGCCATGGGGTGAAAAACGGATTAGGAATAAACTGGGGATAGGGTAAACTTAGGAAGGGGTTCATATTGGGTATAGGGTAAAAGGGGGAAGTAGGCTGTGGGTAGGGAAGTTGCTGGGATGGATAGTATTTATAATTTTGTGCATAACGGCTGCCTTTGACTGGAATACCTCCAGGCCCAGTAACATTCGCTGCTTGAAAACCCTTCTTTCCTTGCACTATATCAAATTGCACAACCTCCCCATCTCCTACACTTTGCAGGTAATTTTTAGGGTTATTCCTTTTAATGGCAGTTCTATGGATGAATAGATCTCCCCCTGTATCATCTCGTGTTATAAATCCATAGTTGTTTTTTACATTGTACCATTTCACAGTTCCTGTAACTTTCGTGGCTACAACTCCTCCTATCCTGTGCTTGCGTATTTGTCATGGCTGCTGCTCCGCACCCTCCGAGCGGCGCTGCTCCAGCGCGTGTCTGGGCTCTGCACGGCCCCGCGTTGCCATCGCCGCTGGCCCTGTGCCCTGTGAGTGGTTCTGCTCTGCAAACTCCACGCTGCTTTGAGAGCGGCCCCGTTCTGGCTCGGCGCTGCGCTGCGCGGCTTCTCGTGTCGCTGTGGAAACCGCCACTTCTCCCTCCGCAGGGCTCTCCGAGCCGTGTGCTCAGAGCGGCGTGCCACGCCGATGCCCGGTTCCTGGCTGCTCGTGGCCCACGGCACCCGCGGCACCTGCGGCATCGCTCCCTCACTCGCGGCCGCGTGGCCGGGGACCCCGGGACGGGGACGGGGTCTGCCATAAGGCGCGCGCTCCCGAGGGGGCCGGGCGCATCCAGCACAGGCATCTCCGCCGGCACGGCTGCAGTCATGTGCTCCCGGGATGGCGGCCGCGCGGTCTCGGCCACGGGATAAGTATGATCCTCTGCTTTAGGGGTAATAGGACCATACAAATGCTCCTCAAGAGCTTCCCTGATTATAAGGTATGCACGGAAAGCTTCTCTTTGATCCCTTACCTTATCCCAGATCTCGTCCCAGAAAGACCCCTCACAAGATACAGGAGGTTCGATATTAAAAAGTAAGTCTCGAGAAATATAGGAGAACCTTTTGAAAAGCCAGATGAAAAAATGTTCTAGATCTCCCGGTTCCAATACTTTCTTGTTTTGTTCAAGGATTCCTTTAACTTCTAGATACATTTTTCTCTGTGGCTCAGAGAGCCCCATTTCCCACGATTCTTCCATAGTCCAGAGAGAATATCCAAACCAAGATGAGAAGAGAGAGATCTAGAGTGGTTATTTTACTCACGAATCTTCCTCAGGGATCAGTATCTTGCTCGCATTCCTCCACCAGTTTGTTGCAGCAGGGATTACTGCAACAAGCATATTTCAAACCAGGAGTCCCGTGGAAACGAAGTATATAAGCAGATATGCAGCATGAATGATGAGAGGATCAGATGCCAGCAGCAAACAGGGAGCTGAAGTAGGTGACTCTTGAGACATCTGTTGATCTTCAACAGGGGCCTGTTTCAGCCATGGCAAGGGTATAATTTATGCTTGAAAGTAACTCACATTCAGTACTTGATGCAGCTGACGTTTCCTTAGTTTAAGCTCAGATACCCAGTTTTCAGCAGTGGAGCCACTCAGCAAGGGCCTTTATCGGAAGCTTAGCTGCGTGTTCCCTTCACTTTGAGTATGGTTACTCCACAGGCACAGCCGTTGTCAAATTTGGTCTAATCTGGAATGAAGATAGCAATGAAATTATGGCTTGGCTGTACTCTGAAAGTATGCCTTTTTGCCACTATGCTTTGAGCTGATTGAGTCCTAACTATGTCTCATATCCTGTTTCATGAGAAGCAGAACAAGGAAGCCCAACTTTCTATGGATTTTCATTTGACCTTCCCATGATGATCATAGTTTCTCTCAAAAGTCCGTAAGACTTCCCCAGTTCCCTCACGTCTGCTACACATCCTCACATTAATCTATTTCCTCCATTTCCCTGTTTTTTCTTCACCTTATTTCAGCCCCCTGTCCCTTAACTATGGGCTGAGGTAGCTGTACTGAGTATCTGAGCTGCAGACACTGTGGCCCATCTGCACGCTGATCAGAAAGCAGCCGCATGCAAGGTGATTGTCCAGCCAGAAGGTCTTGGGGTTCTCATATCGAAACTTTTCTGTGGATCTCCTTTCTCCAATTTGTATTAGTTGCTTTCCTCTACCCACCTGTTGTCTTTCACAAGTCTTGTAGTAACTCATATTTCACTGGAAATTCTCCCTTTTTGCCCGATACGATTGTGAGCAGTTGTCAGATTTAAAAGCTACTAGGGTAGGAGACAAATGACAGGCAATCTGAAATACAAAGGGATGGACAGGATGACTAGAGAAGCTCAAGTTCCTTAGGAAATGAGGTTATAAAGAAGGTGGTGGTAAAATCACCTTGGATCTCTGCTGGCAGCTGGCAAATAACACAGATGCCAAGATGGGCAAAGCTGTTCCTCAAGCTGGTTTATGCCAGTTTTTCTCAAAAATGTAGCATGACCAAGGTGAAATGGATGTTCCTCTAAGTGTGATTTCTTTATGCCTTCCTATCAAGTTTGTGTATTCACAGTGAACATCACCACAGTGTCCAGGAGACACCAATACCATGACATCCCCAGTACGGACAGGCACGGTTCAAACAATTAAGCCAAGAGGCTTTTGTCCAGGGAACAACAAAGTGTTACACATTATTTACCACTTTAGCTGCACTTACACTTTCAGTACTTAAGTCAGCTGAGGTGGGTTAACTGATGATAATGTGTATAAAACAAAGCCATTTAGATGCATGTGGTGAAGATTTGGTATTAGTTACATGCCTCTGAAGTCAGCAGGGTTCAACGTCTGACACAGTGCATATCCAGAGGAACACCCTTCAGAGACCTTTTGAGTTTGCACTTTTTTTGTGGACAAAGCTGACAATTTATGCCTATTTTTTGATATTGGACATTAAAGCTAATGCATGTGCCTGGACCAAAATCTTTGTGCCACAGAGGATTTTAATCTTAAAGAAGGAACAATGTTCCTCTGAGGAGCTTAACTTACCATAAATCATGATAGAAAATCCTGTTGGTAGAAAAAATGCTGTCAGTATGTGCTGAAATAACCTGAAATTCTCCTTGTAGTTAGAGTTATATGCTTGTGCTTTTTCACAGGTATCTCATTTGAGAAAATGGCCTCACAAGTCTCATCTGAGACCAGCAGTAGCTGTTCTACCATCTAAGTTCCTTGTGAGACTCAAGCTCCTTAATATACTCTGGTAGCATAAAGGCTCTCAGAAAACAGTGTTGGCCCCTTTCTTCTGAAAACATAGAGATTTAGGAGTCTAGCTTTTCTATAATGGCTTACACTTCTTGTCTAAAAGATCTGGCGCCCTTCTCAGCAATAGAGACTTAAAACCCCACTCACAAGAAGATCCTTCTCTTCTGTCAGCGATGCCAGTGTTCAGAAGGGACCAGGTCTGCAATGACTTCGTAATGGTCACTTCGCAGAGCTCTCCTACAAGGGACAGGCTGACTACTAGGAGCATAGAGCCATTCATTCCCTTTCTCACCAGTCTTTACTTCTTTGTTTCATAGTTAGTAGAGGTGGAGATGTGTCTTCTCAGGTCCAGCCTAATCGATAACGCACTTATCCATGTAATCCCACTTTGCAGGGGAGATACAGCTATAATCCTCTGCAGGCAAAGAAAAAAAAAAAACCTACGCTATAACCACTAGGCAGTAATAGAAAAGATTGTTTCCTTCTTCATGTAAGGAAAAAGTGCATATTCACCCTGTTCACAGGTGAGAATCTGGGAATTTGAACCTCAAGGATATTGCAAGAATTTTCTCTGCAGATGTTTCACAGGCACAGCTCAATGAAAAGGTAATTTCAAACACAACACTATGTTCGTTGTTTCTTAATGATTAACTTTAAATGACTGGATCAGTAAGTGGGCTTACAGTTACATACCCGTCAGAGGTATGTAACTCTAGCAGCTGATCCTGGACATTCAGGCATCTTATAGACTCATGTCCCTAAAAGGAGCATGAGTATAACCTTATTCCATATTTCTAATAGGTGCTTAAGCCTGAACAGAGGACATAAGCCAAAGCTTGAGAAGCGACAGAGAGTATCTCACTGGAAAAACTTATTGATGATTTCTACAGGGCAAGTAGGCAAAGCAGATAACTCAAAAACATAGTCAGACCATTCACTCTATAAATCAACACAGCCCAAATCACTCATCAGAGAGGAACATGAGGTCTATAAACAATGGCTCCTTTCCACAGACAAGTTAAATCGTTGATAAAGATCTGAAACACACAGTGCCTCAGAGGTTTCCTTCTTTAAGATCTCTTGTGTATTTGCCTGGGTCCCTTCTTACACGGCTCCTTTTACAACAGAAACAGAATGCCATTTTTGTAGGAGAGCACAAGCCTTTATTCAGAGAGCCAAAATTATTTGGCTTCAGTGCCAAGAGTCCTTCTGTAGCTACATCTCTTCTATGTCGTAGGAAGTATTGATGGCTTTTTGTTTGTCATTTCAGCTGCACAGGCGAGAAATATATGTGGTTGCACTGTGTACTTTCTATTCCAGGCATGAATCTCATTGGCATTTTACATGCAGGAACCTCTGGTAGCCTCAGCTGAAGTTTTCTAGGATGAAATTGAAGGTTTATTCAATGGCTGAAATGCTACTCCAGAGCTTAGGAGATCTTGCTTGTAATTTCTTCACAGTATTTCTGTACTTTTTTTCTCAGTAACTCATATAGTATATGGGTAAGAAAAAGGTAACAGTACTTCACACAACACTATGAATGGCACACAACACAAATGTCAGCAAAAGAGAAGACTGCCAATGAACATAAACTGTACAAAAATTACTGCTGGTATCTGAATCCTCCCAACAACCTGTGAGAATTGTTACTTTTGCAATTAAACCACACAGAAGCCCAACAAGACTATAGATCTGAACAGAAGTATTGGCGATAACAAGAAGAGTTTATTGAAAAAACACCATTATCACTTCAGTTTCTACCTTCGTAAAGCATTTTTAATATTCACAGAAAATCATCCTAGGTTCATCTGTTAGCAGGAATAAGTTGAGAGTATGAATTACTCTCTCCTTTGAAAATACTTGGCGTCAGTCCATGTAATGGGTTACATTTATGAAGGTAAACATGAAAAAAGAATTTGTTCCATCTTTTCAATGCAGTTCATACTGTGTGGTGCTGCAGCAAATGAAAATCTCCCAGCAAAGATTACATCCATCCCACCTCTGGCTCTCCCACCCAGTCTGATTGCTAATCTGTTCTTGAACTTGCTGTAACCAGTCATCAGCCTCAAGGGCTGGTGGCAAAACTACAGCTAGGCCCATGAGTGACCCAGATTCACCTAACCACTCATCAAAATCACCCCAGGAGATTTTAAGTGAAGGGAAGACTGAAATCAATGTATATAAAACTTTAGCAAGGAAGTGCAAATCTCTGCTACCTCGGGTGGCCATATTACATTCTCTTCTTTACAGACTCTTTAAACTCCACTGCAAAAGTATGGCTCCACACTTGTAGGAAAAAAGCTGTTCCAGGTCATAACATTCTCATAGTTACAAAATTTTTCCTAATTTCTAGGCTATGTTCACCCATGGCCAGTTTATACTTAATGGCCTTAATCATCTCGACATTGTCTAGCTCTACTACTTTTCTCTCTTTCCTTGTTTAACCCCTGAGGTGCAGCAAACATCACCTCACAGTTCTTGTTTTGTTAGAAAAGTTAAGTGCTTTCAGTTGCTTGTCATTACTTTGTTCAGTATATTTCTTTCAGCCTGCATTCAACTTTCTTGAACACAAGCAATCAGAACTAGATACAGAAGAGGTTTCACAAGTGCAAAGAATCTTTCTTATTCCTTCCAACAACCTGTTAGTTAATAGTTTCTTATCTCTTCAGGAAAAAAAGATTTATGCAGATTGTGCTGCCTTCTTCATAGTCAGATCACATTGATGGATCATAATCATCCTGTGAGCAACTGGTGCTCTCAGTTATTTCTCCCTCTCATTCATTTTGAAGTAGTGTGTTTAAGAAAAAAAAATCTCATTAGTAATTGAAAAGCTTTGCAATAATAATGTTGGATTTTATGCCATTTCTAATACTCTAGCACTCAAAGTTGTCCAGCTCTTCCTTTAAAATAGCCTGTTCCCTCACTGTAATGACAAATACATTCAAATAAGTATTCTCACTAGCTTTCAATAGCTCATTTCTGTTTCTGTGCCAAATTCTCTGATGACAGTATTGAAGAAGATAGGCCTTTTTAGAAGGGCCTGACTGATCTTTTGAGAAACTCCTTTGTTACTCTTCCTCTAGCCAGAAGTTCCCCTTTCAACACTATCCATTATCTCTCTGTTGAACTAATAATTTCCCAGTGACACTCCTCCAATTATTTACCCACCTTTCATTCATCCTGAAAGACACTTAGCAAGTAAAGATATCTGAGTAGACTGGCATGGTAAACACATATTGTGCCTTACTTGATTTCTGCATTTTTCCCCACATATCTGACTAATATTTCATCAAAATACTATTTAGATACTATTGCTGATTCAATGAAAAACATGAGAAGTGTTGGTATTTGGTTCTAGACAAAGGTGCATTTTATCTAGAGGTTGGAATCTTTTTAACTCCCAGCTCTGGGAGGCAGTACAAAAGAGTGAGACATCTTTTTTCCTGCATTGGCTTCCCCACAGCTACTCTATTTGGGTGACTATTTTATGATCTATGTAAACATCACCTTTAAAGAAGGAGAGCACTCTCTTCAGGTGTAATAATTAAACACTGCTCTAAAGATCTCAGAATATGATACTGTGTTTGCTTTCTGCACTGATCCAGCATGTCTCAGTGACACTTATTTTAGGTACTTGTCATTAAGAATTTATGGGGTGTTCTTTTCAATAACGCTGATGGCATTGAATAAATGAGATGTTTGTCTAGATATTGGTGCTCACATTATCACTCGTAATGCATGCTACTGCATTGCCCAATGGGGCTATGAATTACAGGAAACAAATCTCCAGTTTCTGTATAGCTCCAACCAAATAGTTGTAAAATCCATCCCAGAAGAACTTCACATATAACTAAACAATGATCTGATAATTGATCTTGAGGGATCACTTTAGTTCCCACTGAAATTACTGTAAAGGTCCCCATCTATTTTGCTGAGTGTTGGGTCATGCCCCAAGTGAGAAGGGACATCTCCCAAGGGAGATTTGATCAGAAATATTCATAAAAATGAATAGCAACTAAAATTAATTTTAAAAATACTATTAGAAATGTTCACGCTAAAAGACTGTGTAACCCACCATGCTTTAGAGGTACTGTGTTTGGTCAAAATGACCTCATCATCTGGAGACAAACTGGTTTAACTAAAGAAAGATCTTGCTATGAAGCTTCTAATTTCCTTTCTAATTTCCTTGCAAAGTGGATGTTTTGAGAATCAAATGTGCAAGAATTCAACATATCAAATATTATCCACAGGCTCAATGTTGTGTGTAAGCAAGGATGATGATTCTTTCTTCACCATCCCACCAGGACCTTGAGCTGCTACAGTTCAAATTAAGGAGCCAAATCTCTATGGCAGGAGTCTGCAATATGTTTAGCTTCTGGGTTTTGTCACAAAGAGAGATTTGTACCACTCACTCACCAGAAAGTTAAACAATCTAATCAGAAGATTGTAGAGCTGTCCAGTTTGCATAAGCCCACAGAAATTTAAAATAAACATTACGTATGCGGAAAGGAGCAGGAAGTACAATATCCTTTAAAAGCCAGCTGTCTGTTTACTGCTCAGCTTGTAATGAAGCTGTTTGTTTTTAACTTGGATGTTACTTGTGTTCTCAACTGCTCGGTAAGTATTGCATATATGTGAAATAGCCAGTAACATAAAGGTGGTGTTTTATGTCTTCAGTATTTCTGTTAAGACACATTTATATTTGTGGCCATTCTCTCCTTGAAATAATTGAGATGAAGAGCCATAATAGGTCAGCTACTATAAAGTTTGGAAAGGCATGAAGATCAAGAATCAGTTGTTCTGGCTAGATGAACTTGCAGAGGCAAGTGTGTGATATTCAACAGAAAGTGCAAATATTTGATTTCAGAGGAATCAAATTATGAAGACAAAAATAAAGATTGTTTTACCTTGTTTATACTCCTTATAAATTATAAAAGTAATTCATCCCACATGGGAGATCTCACCTGGATTTGGCACTTACACAAGAGCATGCATGCCAATGAAGTTCCACACCAGACACCCTTTTAGGATGTACTGCTTTGGGGAGGCTCTGTGTCATTATCAGGTGTATTTACCCTCAATGTGTAACTCCTGACTCAGAGAGCTTGTTTTACAACTTTGCTGAGAACATATGGGGAGTGCCGGGGTGTGGGATTAACCTTCTGTCAAGAAAACAACCAAAACAAAATTTATAACAAGGAGTGTTCAACACAGGTATCCTGTGTGAATGAATATCCTGTATGGGCTGGAGGCCAGTTACATCCTTGGCTTGTTAGTTCCTAAGGTGATGTGGTTCAGTGTGTGCATTTGTTTATTTTGCATTTCTACAAACAGAAAGTGGAAGTCCAACCTAATTGACCTAGTTTGATAGGTAGTTCACTAGTTCAGTAACTCTGGCCAATTAAGTTTTTCCACAGAGATATGCACATCCGCCTGGCCAAATTCCACCTGACCACCTGCTGCTGGTTTCAGCTGGCCACAGGTCAGGATGGCAGGCTTTGAAGCAATGCTGCTGTTTCTGAGGCTGTGTGGACCTTTGATGGACCAAACAAAAAGAAACAACGTAAAGGGCTGTAATGGCCCCAATGGCATATGCCACAAGCTCCTGGTGCAGACCTTTCTGTGCATCCCAACAATACTGATGAAAGCTGTGGCATCAACATCCACACACTGCAAGAGGAGAGAGTGGCTGGGTTAATCGGGATTCAGAGAACACTTGCTCATTTAGCTTACCACAAAGCTGTATCCACTTTCTTGGGTCAGAACGTATGCTGCAATGGCTATCCACAGGGAGCTGCATGCTGTGTGGTTACACAGCTTCCTGGGGAGATGCTTGCTGACCAAATGGCTGTCAGGCTTTCCAGGTTAGGCTCTACCAGGAGGAACACTTGGCCTTTCCAGCAGGCCAGCATGTCCATGGGCCAATGATGTTTGAACAGGGGTGAAGGGACTCAGTGGCACAAAAGCAAAAGCAGAGCCACAGGGCTCAGGATTTTTCTTCCTACCATGTAAAGAAGGAAGAATTGAAGGTGTGAGAGCAAGAAAGATGTGAGTCTTAGGCTGCAGCCACTGGTTTTCTATTTTGCTTCAGGAAGAGGACAGTGCCGCACATAACAAATAGCCCCTCCATCTGATCCTTGGACATAGCAGGGACACGGCTTCAGCCCAAAATATCCCTGATGTGGCAGGGACTCATGCAGAATGTCCCCCTCAAAATCAGGCAGAATTTTCAGGCTGACATTTTGCATGAAACATTCCCAATACTGGATGGAAACCCAGGCTGAAATCTGTGGCAGTTCAGCGGCCTGGGGTTCAGGGCAGTGGTGTCCATCGAAAGGGTGGTACGTGTACACAGCAGGGGAGTAGCTGTGTCAGCTGCCTGTGTTTTATCTCCTGGGACAAATGTGTCATGACCCTAATTTTCACCTTTTAATTAAAAAGCCTTTTAAGGTTTCACATTTTTGACTAGTATTTTAATGGGTTTTAAAATTTCTAATAAACTCTTGGCATTATTGTGTCAATTGTATCATTTGGGTAAGAAGCTTAACCCAGTGTCAAAAACTGAATGCATTTGTTGAGTCTATTTTTAATCCTTAAACATGAAATCTAAATATGTTTCTAGACAGTCAGAAAAGTGATTATCTCTGTTCTCTCCTTCTAAGGCAATGTGCTTTCCTAATAATGTTATTTATAGCTAGAGGCTGTTAAAGTGTAGCACAGACAGTCTGCCTACATATCATGTAAAACTGCTTGCTGGAGTAATTGCACGTTTTTCTTAAGCAATGTGGCAATAGAGAGATGGCTGAGTACTATATAAATGTTTGCTTGGCTGCTTACTCATGTGTCCCAAAAGCTCAGTTCAGCTCCAATGCCCCAGATCTGAAGGACCTTGCCATGTTGTGCTGTGCTCTCCTTTAAAAATTTTTGCTAAAGGTTCTGATTCACAGCTTAAAGCTGCAAGTCTCCTCTGACAGGGTAAGCAGAAAAGCAACCCCACTCTTTTGAGACATTAAAGAGCTTGTAAGAAGTCTAAAAGTGAGTCACACAGGTGGCTGGAGAGTGATGCAGAGCATCACTACGTGTCTTACAGATGAGAGGTGGTGTTTGGAAACTGAGCATCGGTCCCCAAATCAAATACTCAGAGGGTTCACTTGACGTGTTCCTGTATGCCTTTCGGTAATGGTTATTCACCTCCTTCCAGGTAAAGGAAGATTAAATGGATGAGGACTTGAATTTAGAAAGGAGCTGGGGCTTATGGAAGAAATTCAAACGTCGTATATGGCAAAGGGAAAAAAACTTGGAACTATAATTCAATATTTGCAACAGCAGTTTGGAAACTAGAGCATACCGAATTAAGTGACTGGGTTTAAAACACACACAGAAAAAGGAATTTTTCCTGCAACATATTGTTTCCACACAACACATGCATGCATAGTGGAACTCATTGCCAGAGGATACTCTGAAAGCCAAACACTTACATGCGTTCTAAAAGGGATCAGACAAATCCTTGCAAGAAGACACTTGTCTACTGGACATAACCTCTGGCTCAGGCAATCCATAAGCTGTCAGAACCAGGCTGGATACCTTGGGAAAGATCACGGAATCAACTGCATATGCTTCTGCTCTTCTTTAAGAACTTTTGCTATGCATTATCGAGATTGGTAAATTGGGCTTGCTTGATTTTTGGTCAACCAAAGTACATCACTTATACTGTAATGTTCTGCTATTTGTCTGCCAAAGAAACAACTTCATCCAGATGATGCTTTTATAAGTGGCAAAGAAAATTTAGAAAAATGGCAGACTGGAAACTGAAAGACAGAGATTCCCAACATAAAATAACTTATGAAACTAGGAAATAACTGTCATTCAAGCTGAAAACAGGATGAGTTGTTGCTAAACAGTTAGATAGATAATGGGATATTAGTGAAATCATCAGGAAAATTAAAACATGGACTTTAATCAACAGTATCCCAATAAACCAAGACTACAGGGGATAATCATGCCTAAGAAAATCTCTAACTCAATACTGTTAACCATTTTGTTCAAGGGTGGGGAAATATAGATGAAAGAGAATTTTAAAAGCCACAAAATTGTCTAGGGCAAGAAAAGGAATTAGAGAAGACCCATTTCGAGCAACTGGGGGAGAAAAGAATGAATAATTTGTGATAAATTTAAGAAAGCTAACAAGATTTTAAAAAAGAAAAAAGGCAAAAATAAAGCCAAAGAATAGTCATCTTCCTTGTTTTTACTCCTTGTTCTATGTTCTTGGTAGCTTTGCTGAAAATGATGAACAATGCTAATTTTGAAAGTTGATTTTCAGATTGTTGTAATCACAATTCAGGAACCAAATGTTAGAGGATAAAAGAAGACACTGAAACTTGTCTGGAATGACCTTAATGATAGAACAATGAAAAAAAGCAATAGTGCAATGAAAGCATGATCTATGGATTAAGGTATTGGGTGTGCTCTGAGTGGACTTTCCCGAGTAGTCACAGCTAAGTTTGCACTGTATTTGGCCTTTGGTACTCTGTGTGTGTGGTCTGTTTGTACTTCAGGACCAACAGTCAGCCTAAGCAGACTGTCACTTTAGGAGTGACATGGTGGCATAGCTGTAAACCAGGTGGTGCTAACAGAAAAACTGCACAGGAATCAAAAACACATCGAGTCATTTTTATTATAGGAAAACAGGAAACATCTGAAAGAGACTATCAGGGTTCCAAAAGGTGGCAATGTCTTTGTTTGTAAAGACATTGCTAAAACATTACAGCAATTTTCACCATATAAGGGAAAATAAAGGAGTAGATACAAGAAAGATTTTTTTTTCTTCTATTGGAAGAAGAAAAACTCAAAGAAATTGAGATGTTACCAGAAGCAAACTGAAAAAAAGCAAAGTAGGAGAAATAAAGGTCTTATGCCAGAAAGGCTTCTTGTTGTTGTCCCCAGGCAAAGAAACAATTTTAAATACTTTTACCACTCTTTCAAAAGAGGGATGTTTCAACACTCTCCAGAAGTTAATCTTTCTTTTACCATGTGAATTGCTTCTATGGAATAATGAGGAAAGTATTGACTGGAGTAACTATCCTATCCAGGAAAAGCTAAACTGTTCATGAAGATCACACTTAAAGCACAGGATAAATTATGAATTAATTATAGCTCTTAAATATGAAGCCACACATGACTAATTGGAGGAATTTCCAGAAGAATTTTAAAGGAAAGCCAAGTAGTTCATAATCCTGCACTTCTAAAAAGTTTTCTTTGGAGTGTGAGTGAAAAATTATGCTACCGATTTGTCTAGAGAGCACAGGTACATAAACTAGCTCTGTGTATGACTTATCTGTGGACCCCACCAGCAGCACAGCTATTAGCACACTTAGACCAAGGGGAGCCTTGCAGTACCCTAACACACAATGCTGCCTCCCGTTTGGGAGTTGTGTTGTTTAGCCCTCTCTGGACATCTCTGACACTGCAATTAAGGTAATGACCCTCTAAGGATAGAAATGAAATATGTTCAAACAGTGTGAAGAAGTGTTTGGGTAATTTCTATTACAAGACTTCATGTAGAAGATATCCCAAAGATATCTAAAAGATGAAGTCTTTAAGAGTTGAAAAGGTATGATTTTGGGCCATTTTTAGCAGAATAGGTTCTTGCTACAAGACAAGTATTTGTCTCATTATTTTCAGGGGAAGACATATGTTGAAGTCTATGCAAAGAAAATTAATCACTGACATGGCATAGACAGGGGTTTTTTTGGTGTGCTTAAAAGACACTTCTGTAGTCTTACCACTTCTAGATTAATCTTTAGGGATTTTTCAGACCAGGATGAAGTACAGGCATTTTTCCAACTATGTTAGCTCAACCTACTCAGCATAATTTAAGGTAAAAATTACCATTGCTGTTGCTATAGCTCAGTATGTTCTCAGGTCTAGGCATTTGGGCAGATGAGTATCAAAAAATTGATTTTTAAACCAGAGAAGACCTTACTGATGTTCTTGTGCTGATCATTTGCTGGACTTCTACTTCATCATCAAGTTTTTCAGATTATTCTGAGGTAGAGTCAGTCAGGCTTCAGAAAACTGCTGGAGTGGCATCATAGAGTAAAGCTGGATAAATGGTCTCTGTATTTGAAACAAGTAGAGTTGCTTTTATAGGAGGGACCAAGACAGTTGAAGGAAGGAAGGAAGGAATGGCTGCACTAGCTGAAAAAATAGAGAGGAAAACAGTAGGTGTGTAGCAGTCTTGTGGAGTCTGAGTTACTGATCAAAGTGATATTTGGGCTGTGTGTTCCCAGTTTGGAAGAACTGAAAGTTTTGAGAGCAAAACTGTACCTGGAGTAGGTGATGAGGCTTAGTTTTTAGTAACTGCTCTGTTCATGACCAGTATGTATGGGTATATGTGGGGGAGGTGGGGGCTGTATTTTACCTCAGTGTGACTCATCTTCTATAGCTGTGACTTCATCTGTTAAATCGTTCCTCCAACTTTACCAAATGGCCATAAACTTTCATAGGTTTAAGATGAGGAGGCTGACTTCTATCTGTGGCAACAGAGAAGATTCAGTAGACTGCTCCAAAAGCAATACAGAAAAACCAACCTATTAAAAAAGAGTAGAGAAAGAAGCTCTGTGGTCTCTAGGGAAAAGTAAAAGGATGGGAGGCCAATGTTTCTAAATAAAGAGTAAGAGAGATGTTACAAGGCTTTTGAGAGTGATGTTAGAGAGAAATGAGTGAGACGAGTTGCCCTGTTAAGATGATGTTTCTTCAAACAAAAGATTTTAAAACATGTATTATAAATATAATGTTCTCTGGAGAGAGGAAACTAGTATCTGCCCATAGTTCTCAACAGAAAATTAAAAAATCTGTGAACTCAAAAACACAGTTGGTGAAAAAAGCCACCCCAGGTCAGGCTTGCTGACATATCATCACAAAATGTGCTGGTACCTTCTAGATCACAATAATAAATAACATGTAAATAGCTGTGTGATGGAGATAAAGTCCCAAACCACGCTTGGGACAATAGCAACATTAGCAAGTTGTAGTAATGCATTAACTTGTGGCTTAAGGAGCTACCATGACATATTTCCATGAGCCAGTACCAAAGCTAATTTCTGGTTTTGTGCTAAAGCAATAGCTATGAACTCACAGATCGATGGCTTAGGGTTACTTGCTGGAAAGCTGCATGCCAAGACACAAAAATCGGGGAAAATGGAAGGTGTTACTTTTCAGAATGTGTCATCGTTTGGAGCTTGAGTGATGCTAGTTTCCTGGCACCTCATGTCTTGGAATTGCTACAACAAAGTATTTGTCCTTAGATATCACTAAACTGATTATTTCTTCTCACATCATACAGCAGAGAAGAAAAAAGGAATCTCAGGTTTTACTTCTGTTTTTGTTTCCATGGACACAGCTTTCTAATTCTGTAAGGAATCAAGATCTGCTGCCTTCATTAACTTCAGTCTTGGAATGAACTTCCCTATCAGCTTTTACAAGTCATTGAAATAAATTGGAAAAAAAGAAATTGAAAAGAAAAAAAACCACAAGACTGGAAATAAATCACATACTACAATTCCAGGCTGAGACTAAATAGAAAATATAATTAAATAAATTATCCTAGAGGGAATTTTATGAGGACATAACATATTTTTAAAGATAGATTTCAGATGTTTTATGGCTTCCTAGCACAGTTTGTTGCATACACTCTTGTGTGCCTTGCTTGTCAGCATCTGTGGCAATAAGGTAGCTGTGTTTATTAAAAAAAACTAACAAACAGAAAAAGAGATATTCAGACATTTTCATCCAAAATTCTTTCCTTCCTAACAACTTGTTAAAGTAACTCTTAGCAATTTCACATTATTTTACAGTTTCTAAGGGTTACTTCTTCATACTTGCAGAAGCTATTGCTCCTCATGACAGACTAAACCTCTGTCAAGTCTGACACTTAAGAAAGCAAATTTTATTGTTCGGTTGTGCAATGAGATGTTGACTAGCCTTGGGTCTGCAGCAGCCACAGAAAGAGCTGCTCAGGACTAAGGAAAGGATTTTTTCATTGAATGGCAGGGCCACATGAACACAATAAGGTCAGGCTCCATCTGCACCATTTCCTACAGAATTTCCTTCCTTCCCTGCACTGTTCATCTGCTGGGAGCTGCTGTTTGCCAGCTGTTAGTTCCCACTGTCCCCCTTCTGCCAAAAACCAGCTGAGGTAGGTGGGATGTACTGGAAAACCACGCTCTGGGAAAAAGCAGGCTCTGGGCAGTGAGCCAGACATAACAGGGATCAGGGAGAGGTGAATGAAAAGGTGTGTGGTTTGGTGTGCACCAGAGAGGCCAAGCTTCACTTTTGCAAGGGGTGTCTTAGCTGAGAATTGAGGACAGGAAACAGAAGGATTTGTAAGAAAGGATTTAGAGATGGGAACAAATAGTATTTAGAACAATGACACTAATATTAAGTAAATTTTGAATTTTACAAATATATTTACAACATCTTTCTGTCCAGTGCTACAGTTCAGTTACAAGAATAAATGCTCAGCAGTGTTTGAAAAATTTTTATGCTGCATTGCCACTTCTGTTTACTTGGCAGCTGAAAGAGTTCTACATAAGAAAAATCCAAAACTTATTCTTAAACTGACACATTGGCCACAAGAATGGTGGCTAGTGAGTGTGCTAAATGTTATTGTTTCTTCTACTGTAAATTTTATAAGCGTATGATTAAAACTAAAATTTAAGTAACTTTTGAGACTAGTAAGTATTTCTGAAAGTAGAAATTCAAAAAGCAGAATTCTGCCTGTTCTTTGTGCATCTTAAAGTAGACTTTATCAAACTTTCAGAAGTATTTGGTTTTGACTAAAGAACAAGAAGTAGTGGCATGAAGGTTAATTTATCTGCAAGTGGCATTGCAGTGCCAGAGAAACTTAGAGCAAAACCAATTTGTCAATTAAAATGATTTCTTCCCATCAAAATGTGCACTGCAAATTGGCATCAACACAGCACAGCAAAATTCATTTAGTGGAAGATTTGTCTTGTTCCACAGAGGCTTACTCCTCTTCTCATGGCATTTTGGATACCCAAAGATTTCTTGGTGTTGCTCAAAGGAGCTGCTCCTTTTCGGGCATTCCTTACTCACAGCCTAGTTTCATTGTCAAAACCATCCCACCCTTATGGAGGGAGGCTTAGGGTCCAGTGCTAATAAATATATTCAATGCATCTAACATTAGAACTCAGAAGTCTTGCATTTCAAGGGACAGATAGCATCAGCACCCCTCAAAACCCTAGAAAATGTGACACACTTTTATCTTATCTTTTTGCCATCTCCTGAGCCAGCAGATGTTCAGTTCCTTCTGGGCAGGAGAGTAAGAACCAGATAAAATGTGTGCAGCAGCTGGTTATGCTCATGCCTCCACCCTGGAGGACCTGAGCTGCTGCTGACAGCTGCACTCTTAAGTTTTGCAATCCTCCCTTCCCTGAGTCATCTTGCAAACCCCAGTGGAGGCCACAACCACAATTTGAGCAAAATTAATACACAGACATACGTCAAGCGGATATTTAGAAGTCCTGTTTTGGGACCTACTTGTCTGCAGAGGTTTTAAAGAAAATGCATGCATAGTGTTCTTAAAAGGACAGGCTGTATTTCTACTGGCAATTTTCATATGTGTACGCATATGTATGTGCACAGATACAGGCACATGTGAATGCACAGGAATATTAAACTTACAGCATCCAATTCATAAAATAGAGTGTCTTAAGTTTAAAAACCAAAAAAGAAGTCTTTAAAGTGTTGCTTAGAAGAGGCTTTGTTGGTCCATGTGTATTCCTTCCCACTGTGGTTGTGTGTTGCCACCACCAGATCAGGTCAGCCACGACTGTTTAGCCAACTCCTGAAAACCACCAGGGATGAAAAGCCCACATTTCTGTGGGCAGCCTTTCTCTGGCACTTCACTGCCCTTCTTGCGAAGAAGTTTTTCCTAAAATTCAGTCTCAATTTGTATCCATTGCCTGTGATATTTCCAGGCAAAATAATTAGATGTGAAGTAGAACTTGTAAAATGTTTTTTGCTGCCGGTTGATAGGAATCTGTACTTTAACACAACTAACATTACCAAGCCAGGTACTAAATCTCACCTGAGCATGTGTTTGTGGGCATAAATCAGGGATCAGCCCTCTTACCAGCTGCTCCCTAAATGACTGAAATAATTGTGGATGCTCTAATTGTGTATGTGCTACTCTAACCACCTGGGATTTTGAAAAAACAGGTTTGAAAGTGTGAACATGGGATATCTGTTTCCTTTAAAATCATAATTGTTCCTGACTTCAGTTTACTGTGCCAAATGCAACAGGAAGCAAATGTCAATAAAGGGGTTTTAACTGGATGTAGACACTGCCGCAGTATACAAACATTTATTAGACGTAGTCATGGTAACTAGAACAATGTATTAAACAGACTTAATACGCAATTTTTATAAATGAAGCAAGTATTCCACCACTCCAAAAGCAGAAATTTTTGACTATTCCAGGTTCTGGACTTGCTATTCAAAACTGGTGACAAATACATCACTGTGAATAAACCTTTAAAATTCAAAGAAGAGTTAAGACTAGTTGCAGGATTACTTAAATTCTAGAATTAATTTGAAGTTCACACTTCAGGGAGAGGGAACAATCTCATTCTTCATCAGAAAATGATAACCTGAGTTAAAACATCACAGGCAAGTTATAAAAATAATTCTAGGATCAGATTATCTAGGATTTATACATTTTCTCTTCCTTTAAGCCAGAAATTTCTCTCTGTTGGCAACAAGACTTGAATTTGTTAGTTTATTGATTGGTGCATTTGTATTTCAGTTGACATCAACACTTGCTGTGAAAATTGCCTGCAGATGCACAGTTGGGTGTTTGTCCCTGAACTTACACCAACGGACTGTACAAATCTTTCAGTGTTGAAGAATCTCTCCTGTGTGACAAATAACAGCACCATTCTGGTGACAGGGCTTTAATTAAGTCTCTCTTCTGTTATCAGCAGAACCTGCTCTGCCTGACATGAGAATCTTCTGTCACCTGCTTTTGCCTCTGGTCATCATTAGAAGAATGAAAGTCACAAAATCAGTCAGAGCGAATGAAAAGGAAAAGTACTTTCCAGAATGCTTAAAATAATTTCCCACTTAGGAACATGAAAACTCTTCTGGTTTCTCACTGAATTTTATTTTGCCCAGTATCACATAATGAATGCTGAGCTGTTATTACTAGGTGCTTAAGAAGTTGACAGGTTTGTCACTCATCACAGAAGAACAACAGCAAAAGCATATTGTCTAAGAGGAAAATCCCCTCCATCCAGATCATAGACTCATAGAATGTTAAAGGTTGGAAGGGACCTTAACGATCATCTACTTACAGTCCCCTTGCCATGGGCAGAGATACCTTCCACTAGACGAGGTTGCTCAAGGCCTTATCCTTATAAACACTGTCAGGGTTGGGTTGTCCACAACCTCCCTGGGCAACCTGTTCCAGTATCTTATCACCCGCACAGTAAAGAATTTTTTCCAAATATGTAGCCTAAACTTCCCCTCTTTCTGTTTGTGCCCATCACTCCTTGTCCCATTTCTACAATTCCTGATGAGAGTCCCTCTCCAGCTTCCCTGTAGGCCCCTTCAGATACTGGAATGTTGCCATGAGGTCTTCATTCAACCTTCTCTTCTCCAGGCTGAACAGCCCTGACTTCCTCAGCCTGTCATCATAAGGGAGGTAGGTCTCTGATCACCTTCACAGCCCTCCTCTGTCCTTGCTCCAATAATTTCATGTCCTTCATATGTTGCAGAGAACATAGGAAGCAACAGAACTGCACACAGAGCTGCAGGTGGGAATACACCTCCCCTCAGGAGGAGGTAGTTATGGTTGCACAAAAGCATTTCAGATCATAACAAAAGCCATCCCCAACCAATTCAGGAAAGAATCTAGTCCTTCAAGTCATGGTAAAATATTAACACAGGTTAGAGTGTAGCACCTACCACATCTGCTATGATCCACTAATACACAATGCAGGAACTAACTGAGCCTAAGGCAGCTCTTCTGGGATGAACATCACTCAGCATGTTGGTCAGTATGATGCTCACTAACTCACCCCTGTGCTACTTCAGACAACACTGCCTGCTATAAAATGACTTTTTTTCCTCAGGTTCCTGTTTAAATCTTGCATGGCACCCTAGCGTACTCTGAGACTCTTCTAGGCCCAGGAAAAAGAGGTGTAAGATTTTTAAGAGCAAACCTTAAAGCAACTGTTACTCTCTTTGCCCTGGAAGAAAAAAGAGGACAAGTATTGAACACTCTAGAAAACGCAAAATTGGAAAACAAGATTTAGACCAAGGAAAAAGAGTGCAGAAAGTTTCCTAATTATTACAAAAAGAAGCCGAAACACTGCATTTTTCATAACAACCACTAGGAATGGAGGTTTGAGTTGCTTGGTTCAGCAGGCCCTTAGAATGATGACATCAGCCAGAACTACTGGGCTCCTTTAACATTGTGACAAACACAGAATTGTTTAACAGCTTCATTAGGTAAGAAATGCCCAGTCCCCTGTAAAATGAGGGTAAAATATAAGCAGGCCAATCTATGATTAGTGTTGCTGTTTATATTTGCACAAGATAGTGCAAACAAATTTTAGTGACAATAAAACCACCCTGTTATAGCTATTGTGAAGAAGTGGCAAATATTTTTGATAAATCATTCCAAATTAAAAGTAAGGTAAAAAGTTTTAAGTAAAAGTTTTGGTGACATGGTGTCACCATGACTTCCCATAAGCTTGAAATGCTGATTGCTCCCATGGATTCCAGACTACAAAGTTTCTGATGTTTACTCTGAATGTTTGAGAAGATGCGTATGGTTCAGGCCTGCCTCAAGACTGACGTTTGCATGCCATGCTGTAAATTCTGTGGCTAGCTATCTGTGCACAGAGAGAAACTTCTAGACAGAAAGGTATATTTTTATATCTGGGAACATACACAGGTAAGTGTACATATTTATAAAATTAAAGGATTGCTGTGGTTGTATTACTCAAATATATTGCAGATATAAATGGGAAATCATCATTGAAACAAGAGAAATGTAGTGTGTAAGTCATCTCTTGAAACATGTTACAGGAGTATACCTTCTCCTATTCCATAGTCAAAAAACACCCAGACCCTTAAGTGTGAATTTTCTTGCAGATCCAGAGAATGCAAAATGACATCCTTATTGTTCATTGCAGCTCTTGTCGAATCACCAGATGCAGCCATGGAGATAGTATATGTTTCCCAATATCATCATGGGCATAACAAGCAAAGTTCTTTCAATGTTCTTGATTCTGCCAAAAGCCAAATGTCTTTGACTTTCCACTTTGAACATCATTTTCCACAAGCCAAACAAAAAGAACTCGGGTTATGATTTCACTCATCTTCATTTGATAACATTTGCAGTGTACAGTGGAGAATCAGATTGAATGGCTCTATGCAGTTGGTTAAATAATTCAGGATTTTACTCCATGTCATTCTGATTACCTATAGAAAATTTGCATGTGTTTGGGGACTATCTTTGTATAAAAGGAAATAACAGACCCAAAGGGAATATACATTCATGACTGGAAAAAAGTATTGGCTTGTGCATGTGTGATTCACTCTCTATATTTATTCATCTAGCCAGCTGGACAATATATGCATAAAAATGTATTAGAAATCAAATAGAGAAGAATCTGCTCCATCTTTTCTAGTGGTAGAGTATAAAATGATGCACGTAGGAAATTTTAAACTGAGTCTTCTTTTATGTAAATCTAGGAAGAAATTAAAACCCTACAATAAAGTTTTATAAACTGGAACAATTTTGTGTATTTTTAGCCTGATTTGGAAACAATAAAGATACATTCCTAGTTTCTTGCCTTCAGATTTTATGACAACCTATTTAAATTCATTCAAATCCTCCCAAGCCCCCAGTAGCACTTATTAGATGCAAAACAAAGAGCCAGATTTGGTGGTTATCCTGTGACTGGTTAGAATGTAGACAGATGTTTATTAAATCCCAAATTGCCATCCTGCTGTCAGGAGGTCAAGTGACTTGGGTTAACACTTACATTTACAGGGCAAAGCCCCTGGATTTTGAACTCTGAAGGTATTTTGGTACCCACAGGGCTGCTTCCAGCAACCTTGGCAGAGGCAGCCCTACAGCCACTTAATTCCCCAGGCACCTGGGCCATCCAGTCTTGGAGATAACTCCCCAGCAGTGCCCTGACTGCACTTCCTGTAAACCACATGTGCACAGCTGTTCTTGTGTGTTCGGCAAACTTTCTGGGTGTCTAGAGGAGAAGAAGGGGGTGAGGAGAGTAGTGAGGATTCAGCCATGGCAGAATAGGAGAGACTGGTAACCTAACTTCCCACTTCCTAGGTCAGAGCCTGCAGGATGAGTGATCTCCATTGCGCACCCCTGCAGAGAGATAGACAAAAGGAGTAATTTTTTCCTCAGCTCTTGCTTTGGTTTGGGGATGGTATTCCCCAGTTTGGTACTCCCACTGAGACTCCCCAAACCGTGTGCCACTCACTCGCTCCCCCTCCCCCTGGATGGAGAGGAGAATTTGAGGCAGAAAATGTAAAGATCATGGGTTGAGATAAGAAGGACTTACTGGAAACAGCAATAAGGTAAGAAAATTATCAGTAACAGCAACAATACTTATATTAGAGGGTATGACAAAGAGGTGACCACTCCATTAGGAACCTCCCTAATGGTAGACAATAGCAGACCTTGAAAAGAGTCCTTCCCCCATCCTCAGAAAAGATGTGAGGTGGTATAGAATAACATCCAGGTCCTCTCCATGCCCCCTCCTGGCTACTGCAAAAATTAACTCTGTCCTGGCCAGAACCAGGGCAGTTTTTGAAAAGAGATCTGTAGGAGAAAAAATGTGGGCTCCAGATCCTCCTAACTGCTGGTTGTTAGCTCTGAAGTGGGATCTCAGCTTGCGAAAAGGAAGGGAGTTGAGACACTTCTCTGTGCAGTTTCTGATTGGCTGTATTTATGTCACTGCCTAATCAGAGCTGGGATTCATCTTAATCAATGTCAGTTGCATAGGAGAGGTAAATACCTAATCCTGGGTTTGGGATTTCCCTCTGGGAACCAGGCATGTAAAACACAGCACAGGCATTACAACACCTGACTTAATGTGCATTGGCACCTAATGAATTGCATCCTCTAGATATTTAGCTTAGCTTCTTTGCAAAACTTATATAAATACAAATATAAGAGATGTGCCTTCAGTCCCCCCTGCCCCATTTCTTTTCTTTACTTGTAAATGGGCATGAATCCTCACATACAGGATATTATAAAATAATAACAATCCAATTCTTTTTATCTGAATTAGAATAATCTTTGTAACTGAAGTGTAATTCTTAGAGTTACACTGCTATTCCTGTGGAACAAAAGTGATACACGTGACTTTTGTAACCTGTTACAAGGACACAATGGAGTTCACATTTCAGTATTTTCAAGATACTGTTCAGAGATGGCCTTAGTCTGATACTTTTGCTGATGTCTCTTTAAAAATTAAGTGGTGAAATGTCTGCTGAAATCAGTTTGTCTTACTTTGTGAAAACCTTTGTAAATCATGTGAACAAGGGGCAGAAACGACATCATTCAGAATCAACAGAAGTAGAGATAGCCACTGAAGTACTGTGTTTACCCCTTTACCTGAGAAAGACATTTGCTCTTTGTCAGCTGAAAGTTGAAATTTGTCATTCATTAGCCTTGTTCCAACCAAGCATGTGACAGATACACCAGAGCTGTGAGCACAAGGGGAGAACAATGCAAAAACTATTAGATAATAATTCTTATTGTTACAAGAATAATATAGTTGTTATGAGCACTAGAAGCCATTAGTCTTTGTAGCAAAGCACTAAAAGCTGAAATCCATCTCTGTTTTCCTTTCCTAAGGCACTAAAAGAAATGAACTCAGATCTCTCCGGGCCCCACAGAGACGTTACATTTTCATTTCCTCTGTCTCCTTTAGAGATAACAATGGGTCCCTGAAGGCTGTTCCTCTAGTCTAGTTAAGGCTAATGGCTTGTGCTTGATGATATTAAAATCTGCTTCTAGCACTGTTTCATCAGCTTAGATGGATGACTGACAGGCCACCAGAGCATAGTGGAAAAAGAAACCCCCCCTGCTGCCTGCCTCACCCGTGAATCTGAAAGCTAAACTCTGTCAGCTGAATATCAGGGAGCAAAACTACACCCATGCCATCTGAACTCTGACCTTGGTGCTCTCTTCTGCTCCATGGTCCAAGGAGTGGAGGAACTGAGCCTGCAGAAACCTCTGCGGGCAAGTGGGACAAGGCCCTTGGGACTGGAAAGACAGCTGAAACAATGGGGACCATGAGCCCAGCGCTTACTACAGAGGGTCCAACGGGGTGGTCATTTGCCTTTGTGCTGGTTTAAGTCACTTTCAAGGAATGTGAGAAAACAATTTAATTCTTCCAATGACTTCCACTGATGTTAAAATTTTAATAGAGGGGGCCAAGCAGAATTCTCCATAACATTGACAGCATTCTTCCAAGAATAGTTAAAAGTGTGTTCTTCCAGCTCCTCTTTTTCCTGGGGTGGGGCTGAGAAAAAAGCAATCATTCACACATACTTTTGTTGGATAAAATTTTCTTCCATCTTGATCCCTAAAGATTACCATGTCACAGGCATCTCTGTTACCTAGCAACTATGATAAAGCCAAGAAAAAGGCCTAAATATCAATTCCTTAGGAGTAATATAAACACTAATACATTAAGCTTTAAACTCCAAGAAGTCTTTCTTCTATTACTAATGAAACTACCATGCTTTTCCTAACATAATAAAGAAATTGTCTTCCTAATGAACTCTGCCTCTATTGATCCATGTCGATTTTTGAAGCAGACCTTGTGCACTTCAAATGTTTTGTTGGCACACTGCACGTCTTTCAAGGTAGCCACTGAACATCACAATTACTTTGGTGACATCTGGAGTGTTGAAAGTAAACAAGATAATTCCTTTTCTAGAGGCATCTGGAAGAAAAACCTCATCTTTGAACAATCCCAGATATTGTGGCAACTTGCAAACCTGATCTGTAACTCACATCTGATTTTTCTCCTTTGTAAAGGACGATGCTGTTCTGAGAAACTGAGGAACAGAAGTGGTATCACAGATCATTTTCCCTGTCTTCATTCATAAAGCCATTCTATGCAGTTAACAAAGTTTCTATTCTAGCTGCTCCAAGAGTAACCACATATGGGAAAAGACTACTCATTAAAATGGTGATAGGAGCCAAGTCTCTATCAGGCTCCATGTAAAAGATGCAGTCCCTTGGGGACCAGCAAAACTTGTAGCAGGCTTCACAGTAATAAATAATAAATTCCCACAGGTTAAACATGACCTGATTCACTTAGCTTGCAAGCAGCGCTTGTGAATAACAGGTTTACACAGATGCAAGTAAAACCAGAATTTGACATAAAACTCCCCTGTGCTTGTATTCATAGAATCATTTAGGTTGGAAAATAACCTTTAGATCATGAAGTCCAACCTAACACTGCCAAGTCCACCACAGAACCATGTCTCTAAGCACCACATCTACACATTTTTTAGAGACCTCCAGAGATAGTCACTTCCTTGGGCAGCCTGTTCCAGTGCTTAACAATGCTTGCAGCGAACAAATTTTTCTTAATATCCAATCTGAAGGATTCTTGAAGCATCTTGAGGCCTTTTTCTCTTGTCCTGTCATTTATAAACATGAAATAAGATGCTAGGGCATCTAGCCAGGTTCTTTTCCTTAGTTTGGTTGGTAACTCCTCTAACAGTCTTGTTTTGTTTGATTGGATTAGTCCATTGGTCTGATGGAGCACAACTTCTGGGTCAGGCCAAGATGATTAAGACCTGGCACCACTCAGAGTCTTAAGTGTCAGAACTCTTAGTTCTTGCATTTGCAAAATAGTTTGTGCGAGCGCTTGCAGAAAGGGGAGTTCCACAGGTATTGTATGATATAGATGTATGAAAACTGATTTTCCTATTCCCACATTCCCCTTCCCAACAGATCTCAGTTTGGGGGAGGTAGCAGATATGTCCCAAGGACTAGGTTTACTACCTTTGGCTTCAGCTTTGTGCAGTGTTAGGACAGCCACCTGTAACATTCTCCCTGCAATTCATCTGGGTCATGACTTGATAACATGGATTCCTCACCCCAGTCTTGCTCTTGGACCTGTCTTGCCCATCTAATGGGTAGAATCCATAATGTTTGAGTAGCATCTTCTTGGAGGGTGAGGAAAATTGCAAGGCCTAGGTATAAATCTTCTGCCTCTGTCACAAACAGACACTCTTTCTGCCCTATCACACCAAAGTTGGTACAATCATTGATGGATTCCCCGGTGTCCTGGGGTGATGGTATGATACTGTATTCCCTATCATCTACCCTATGCCAGACATGAATCCTGTGCCTTCCCGTGTCTTTAAGCTGTTTCTCAGGAGAAGGGTGAGAGAAGCCAGGCGAATTTTTCAGAGTGGTTTGTGCTCAAGGACACACACTCCCCTGTGCTCCTGGTTAGTTGCTTGTTTAATCAGGTGTTTGTTCAGTACAGTCCTGGTTGCTACAGAGCCGAGGAAAGCATCTTCCTGCTTTTAGCCAGCTTTCAGCTCCTTTTCTCAGGAGAGAGACGGAGAGTTAGACTCCTTTGCTTTTTAGCTAGCCTGCTGGCTGACGCAAGAAAGTTTTTTTTCCTTGGGACTTTGGCTTCTTCTTCTTCTCTTCTGGACTGTTCAGCAACACCAGAACATCACTGGGAGGCCCCACACCATGGCCTGGAGGGACCCAAGCCGAACCCCAGCTCCAGAGAGGGCAGAGCCACACCTACAAAGAACTCTGAATCTTCCTAGGTCTTCTCCACAGTGAGAGGTTTTATTATTTAACATAATTCATTCTTTTTTCCGTGCATGCGTGCACTTTACTTGTTAAATAAATAGGTTTTTTTCACTTTCCTCTGAGGAATTTCTTTCTGAACCTGGTGGGGGAGGGGCTGCTGAAATCTGCCTTCTAGCAGAAGCATTCATTTCAGATGTTTTCCTCCAAAATTTGTATCAAACCAAGGCACCCAGGTTACTTGCATTTTTCACAGAGCACCTGCATTAAAATAATGAACTTCAGTGGAATTCCATCTCTCTGGTTCATTTCCAAATGTGCAATCAGTAATGATTTCTTGTTTAATCAGGTGTTAGTTTGGTATAGAGTCACTGGCTTTACTGGCTTCCTCATTAGACCCATCTAGCCTATTCCAAATGTCTCCATCTCAGTTGCTATCATACAAAGCTGTGCAGACTTTCATGAGGTCTAGACTGTGTCAAAGACTGAAATATTACAGTTTATGACTTAAACTTTTTCATGAAAACTGTATTACAAAAGCTGCAGAGAAGACTACTGCACCCTGAATGGGGCTCTGAGAGACCCTACACACCGCTCGGTGATGAAGAGAAAGTAACAGCTCAGGGCTGGGGACATTCACAGAGCACAATCTTACCACCTTAGGAGTGGAGCTCACAGCCCCAGGGCTATCAGCTGCCAGGCTTGCACAGACCCTCGAACCAAAGGGTGGGGGAGGAGAGGCTTTGGCTGTGTGTTGGAAAAGTCTGTGGTCAGAGGCGCAGTGACTGCCCATCCTCCACTGTGCAGAAGAGCCCATCTGAGGGGCCCTCACCCTGAGAGAAGCCACATACATGTGAAGGACAGCAGAGAGGGTGTCATGGCCCATCAAAGGCCCCCCCAAGGGGTCCCCAGACCCTACACCAGAGATGAAGCAACAGACCCTCAGTGTTGCAAGGGACAGCATCACACTGGCCCCCTGAGAGGGAGGCACGTGGGCATTTCCACCTGGCCCAAACTGTGTATTAATCCACGGGATTCTGTACTCTTTGGTGAGTGGTGGAGTGTGGCGTGGTGGCGGGACCCCCCTCCACCAGAAGACCAGATGGAGGGGAGCAATGAGACATCGTTGGGACCCCTGGAAGGGTGATGTGCTTCCACCTAACCCCTGTCACCTCTCCCTGTCCTCGCACCCCCCCCACACACTTTTTTCTCTTTTTTCTCTTTCTTTCTTCCTTTCTTTCCTTCATTTCTTTCTTCCTTTCTTTTCTTTCCTTTCTTTCTTTCCTTTCCTTTCTGCCTTTCTTTTCCTTCCTTCCTTCCTTTCCTTCCTTTCCTTCCTTTTCTTCCTTCCTTTCCTTCCTTTCCTTCCTTCCTTTCCTCCCTTTCCTTCCTTTCCTTCCTTCCTTTCCTCCCTCCCTCCCTCCCTTCCTTCCTCCCTCCCTTCCTTCTTCCCTCCCTTCCTCCCTTCCTCCCTCCCTCCCTCCCTTCTTCCTCCTTTTCTAATCAATTTTTTGGCACCAACATCTAACCTCGTTTGGTTTTAATCTTGTTTTTGGATATATTTTGAACCTTCAAAGTTTTAATTTTCTTTGCTCTTCTGGGTTTAAACTGGATCACAACAGATTGCTACCTTGTAATTCAGTTTCTTGGTGTTTTCTTTCTTTCTTTATATCCTGTGGCATTTTTTTTTTTTTTTTTTTTTTGAGATACCCTTTCCCCAGATTTGCTGCCAGCCTTCAATTTACCTTTAATTGTCAATCCTTTGCTGAAAATTCACTCTTTCCCTTTTGAATTTCTTCTGTTAACTTTTCAGCCTGTTAGTTTTCAATTTTTCATATTGCATCTAACAGCCAGCACATCCCCTCCTCTCTTGTGTTTTTATTTTACACATATCATTCCAATTACTGAATTCATTCACTAAGGCTTTCAGATTGTGGCTTATTGCCCTTAGTCACTCTTTATCTCACTTAGGATCTTGCCAACCATTTTCCATAAAACCCTTTTGCAACAGATACCATTCAGCAGGGGAATCAGTCTGCATTCTAAGCCAAGGATCCTGCTTGCCATGCCAATGAATTCTGTCACCCAATTCTATAGGGACATGCAGATTCTTTTGGGCTCCTTGGTAGAAGAGTGTCACAAAAAGTTGTTGTTACAATCAAAGCCTGGACCCTCTGTGAATTACAAAACATAGGTAATCAATGAACTGTTTGTATATAAGTGGAGTTTTAAGTCCCTTTAAAATGAAACAATATTTGCAACAACTTACTTAGTTGTTATCTTCTTACTGTTCTTGATTTTATTTATATTCTTCTTATTTAATTGCTTGGGACATATTGATCCAGTAGCACTTGCATGGAAAAGGAAAAGTAGTTCTCCACAAACCCCTTAGTGCCTTCCTTATACAATGCTCTTCTGTTATTTGTTTGATTGGTACATTTGGTTTACCTGATAATTTAACCGGGAAATTTGAGCTTTAACTAGTTTTGAACTTCTCTGTGAAGGCAGACAAAATAGGACTTGGTGGTTGGGGATAGTGTTTTCAGTTCTTTTTCTCAAAATTTTTTAGGGGAACATCTTCTGGGAGTTGAAGTTAAGTCCTCCTACAGTTTTGAAACTACTTTCTCACTTTGTGAAGGGAGGGCGGGTTTCCTGTAGAATATAGCTCAGGGCAAAATCCACTCTTTTTTCCCCACATGTATGTAGGAAGTTATGAATCAGCAAGCATAAATCCAGAATGCCTTCTTAAGGCTGGCTGTTTCTCATCCTTATGAGTCAGTAGCACCTTTTCCATCCAGCTTGACTGTCTCTCCACTTAGTCTTCTGGAAAATAAAAATAATGTGAAAAAAACAAAAAGGAATTCATATGATTTAATTCAAAACCCCCACAATACTCCCACACAAAGATTGTCCTTGCCAGTTTTGACATACAATCACACAAGATAAAACTCTGAATAAGGCAAAGATTTGCATACTGTTTTTAGAATGGAGTTTTGGCTTTTTTTTTGAGAAGTCTGATATTGCTACAACAGTTGCATGTTGGCTTTCTCTTGCAGTGTGCTTGTGTTATTCCTCTAGCTCAACAATAGGAATTTGCCTGTTCTCAGATTTGGAAACTGTGACAGAGGAGACAGGCTTGAGCAGGATACAGAGAGGAAGGCTTGAATAAACTGGTAAAATGGTAAAGGTACTTCCTCTAAACTCCACATGTACTGTAATTGCAGAGGCAAGTCATGTCTACACAGAAGTGTTTGCAGTACAAGTCCATGATGTGAAAGTCTACTGGGCCATGATGAGGGAAAGCATCTGTAATACCCATTGCAAACCTGCTCATCATCCCTTCAGATGCCATTATCCCATGGCACTTAATGCAAATGGATGTGGAACTGGAGCCTCTGGAATGAACAGAATAAATGGTACCAGGCCATCAGGGTACGAAGTATGTAGTTTTCTCTGAAAATTAGCTTTGATGGGGATGAAACTTGTGCTTTAGGACTGTGTTTCTGTGACAACAGGGGAAAGATGCCCTTTTAGGCTTCGGGGCAGAGGACAAGCTTGTTGACAAAGGCCTTCTTGTCCTCTTGTTTTCAGTCTAAATCCCACTTCTGCTGCCCCTTTCTGCTCCTTCTCTCTCTATGCCTATATATATGTGCATATAACTTCATCTCCTTACTTCTAGGTCCCTTTTCAAACTTCATTCTCATTCAGTCTCAGACTTCACTCTTGTTCTTCTGTCCTGTGTTCAAACAGTCCAAATTTCCCTTTTTCTCTCTCTGTCCTGATATCATGGCTGCTATCCTCTTCCTTCACTGAATCGTATTTGGCGTTTTGAAAACTGTCTATTAAAATAGAAAGTGCTCATCATTCTTCAAATTTGGAGACATGGTAAGTTCCACCTGAGTCACATTTGTGTGTCACACAGTGGAAACTGGAGAGTCTTGAAGCTTCACCTCTGGGCTATTTCAGCCCAGCCACTTGAAGTCGTATCTGACCGTCCACCTCTCAGGTCTATTCAAAAGCTCTGGAGAGGAACAATCTAAAACTGAGAAATTTCAAATTGACATGTACTCCTGAAACATCATGGCCAGACTCTACAGCTCTGATTCTAAAAATAGGTATGGAAACACTCATGTAGATCACATAGTGATGCATGTGTTTGCATGAAAAGAAGCTCTAAAGTATAATCTTTTTAGGCTGCAGAATCTTTTTTTTCCCTCTGTTCAGGCTTAGCACACATTGGCACATGCAGAAGAAACAGTATAAGGAGAGTAGTAGGACAAATCAGGGTACGCCAGCAACTATGCTACTAGCTTTACATTTTAGGGACATAGATGACTCCTCTGAGAGTCAAGTCTTGGCACAGAAAATGTCAGAATAGATATCTGCTCCATAAAAGATGTAAATCTAAACACTCCTCCAAATGTTTAGCCTGTGAGGAAAAATATTAATATTGAAGACACTGTAGTTTCAGACCGGAACAGCTCTTGTCATTCACCCCACAATTGTTAGCAGTAAGGGTTTGCTTACATCCCCTTAGAGGGAAAAGACCTGTTGTATGTACAAGGTAATTAAGACTGAGTTAATGAAGTGTGGGTATTACTCTCTTGTGAACTGGTAAATCCACTTTAGAACAAATATGCTTTTTCTGCCTAGTAAGAGATCAAGATGTCCTGCTAGCTGTCATGGGAAATAAAATGAGATCCTGTGATATTAGTATGGATACCACAGTTCTCTTCTAGAGGATATAAAATGTTAGTAATACTCATAGATATGCTAGCCTGTACCATAAAACAAAACAACTAAACACTGTCTTCCTCTCTTAGAAATCTAGTATTTAAAAATGGCTGCAGCCACGTTCAAGAACGATTGCTCAGTGAGTCATTGATCACTGTAAAAAATGAATTTAGCTTACCAAGAAAATGTTTGTTTCCCGCTATAACAAGAATTCAGTGTATCAGCAAGGAAATTGAATCATGTCACTTGGCTGCAATAAACAGCTGAGTTAGACTGAAATCATAACCAAGTACCTTGAGAAACTAGTATTGTTTAAGGTGAGCAACTGAAACTATTAACTCCTGAACAAAAAATGGATTTAACCAAAATCAAACACAAGTGACCACAACACAGATTTGCAAGTAGCAGTATGGGTAATACACTGCGTGATGATGTAGGAAAAACAGACTAGAAAAAAAAAGACTCGTGAGGAACTTTCAGAAGCTGAAAATAAGCTCTGTGTTACAACCAGTTCTTCTGTATTTGGATGATACTTAAATGAACAGGTTTCATCCAAGTCATGTTAAGGTCTTAGGGACCAAAGCTGACCAAAGAGAAAAAAAACAATCCTCACAGAGAATGGAAGAGGATAAATGACACTGTTGGGGCTGCCCGAGGCAGCACAGCATCCAGCTGCAGATGTCCCTGGTGTCAGATGCAGCTTGCAGGGAGCTGGCTCCTTCACAAGGAGCGAGCCCCAACCAAAGATGATGTAAAAGAGTCAGTGGAGGCAAAGGACAAGAGAGGGGTCTTTGTATAGGTTCCAGCTGGTTTACTCCAGGTGGAGAGTCCAAGGACAAAGACCAGGAATAAAGGAGAACACAGTATTTTATACGGGGGTGGAACAAAGGGAAACAGCCAATGGGGATCGACTGAGGAGGAGGGGACAACAGGGGACTATCCAATAGGGATAACTTAAGGGGGAATTACATGAGTAGACCAATGGAGCACTGAAGAAGGGAGAACTTTCCAGAAATTATACAAAAGCAACTAGGGGAAATGCATAAACATGAACTTATACATAAAACTGGGTGGAGAACTCCTGAACCAATAACCACTCGGAACATGGGAACTTGCTGTAACCATGGGGTGAGGATTAGACCTTGGTGTTCTGGAGGCCTGTCCGCCCATCCTCCAAATGTTCTGCTGCTGTGGCCCCTGCCACATGCACGGCAACAAATAAAAGCGTAAAAGAAAAGAGAGTGTCGTGAATCTATTGCTGCTCTTTAAAGCGCTTGTCCTTCATGTTTGTAACCTAAGTACTGAATGAAAAAATAATAAAAGACAACAACAAAAGTCCAAAGCAACCAAATACAAAACCAACCCAGACACCCAACCAAACTGGAAAAAAAAAGGCGAAAGAAAAAGCCAGAAGGAAAATGGGGACTGGAATGCCAATGACCGATATTAATTTCTTTTCTTGTAAGCTTGGTAAGCTTGTTAGTGAACAGTAAAAGCAAAAAAAGGACTATGTACGTGAATGCTGGTGACCGGTAGAGAGAACAGTTATTGAAATCAAATAAAATCAGAGTGCAGCATCAGGTGAAAGTACCTGAAGCAAAATAGACAGAGATTACTTTTTTTTACAGTATTTGCGAGCTTCCTCAGGTCATAGAAATGATCTGAAGGGCATTATTAGAACAGACAAGAATGGCTGCCTTAAAAAAATAAACCTCCCCTCTTACCAGAAGAGAGATGGTGCTCAGATGTGGTAGTGCTGTATTACACAATAAATGTCTGCTTAAGGATGACACAAACAGTAGGCAAAAGCAAGCCAGCATGACAGTAACTCAGGGACTTGGCAGTAATGGTGTCTCTGTGTGATGCTCTATGATCTTCCCTGGATAGAGACTCATACTACACAGTTATGTGCTTCCGGAATTTTTAACTAGCTGAACTCCACATAGCATATCAAAGCATGTAATACTCTACTAACCTGAATAATGCAACTTCATTTTGAAGAAAAAGAGGGAGTTAGATGCCAAATGAGTGGTGAGGACCTCCTCTGATGTGGAAGAAATGGAGACCAGGGCTCTGCTTTTCAATTTGTATCTGTGGCACTGGATAATTAAAAGCCTTGCTTTTTCTGAACTGACAGGAAAAAATGCCTATAGCAACCCTTCCTGCCCATCACTGCAGACCTTCTTGAGGTGTGTGGGTAGGGACTTGATGGTTTGGGGGATCCCTTTCTTATCCCTTTGATTTTTCAGATTTGGTCCAGATACTCCTTTCACTTTCCCCTACCCAAGGTTCCAGCTCTGTGGGTTGTGAGCATTCTGACAGCTTACCCAGTGAGCATCCTGTCTGGAAGTAAAAATCTGGAGGGACTGGAAAGAGAAATACAGAAACAGAATTGGAAACATAGGGATAAGAATAGATTGTCACACTGTTTAGAAAAGGCAATAATTGTGGCCTTGTAGAGGAATTAATAGAATGGAGAAAAGTTGGGCAATGTGCAAATGAGTAAGAGGAAAGGGCCAATTCTTGGTATTTGCATGAAGACTATCCCAAACATCACTGTTCTCCTGTTATATCACCTCTTGGGAGAGACCAAGAAATTCTCCATGCTCTCTACAGCAAGATTTGCAAAATCTCAGTTAACAGAAGTGTTCCAGACAACAGAGTGACTAATTTCCCCACACCACCTCAAATCTGTCTCCTACCAAGTTCCTCACTTTGAAGAGAGTTCTCATCCCACCACATGGCAAAGCTCGCCCACGTCTGTGATGCTTTCCCTGGAACAACAAAAACAGTAACAAAGAATGACAAACTGTACAGAGCCTAACCTAACTGCGTAATCAGTCCTTCTGTAAGCACAGGGGTAAATCTGAATCACTCACATAAAAAATTAACCCCCTGCCCTTTAATATTAGACAGCAACTGTCCACACAACACTGAGACCATAAGTGCTCTTCTCAAGGGGACATAGCTGTTAATTAAGCTGAAGTTGCATCACAGTCCAATCAGCGTTAGAAAATCTTATTTCATTACAAAAGATCACAGTTGGTTTTATTTTTTGCCTTGACCTTACCTTCTGATCAATCTTACTTCAAATCAGCAGTGGTCCATCTCCAGCAGTACCCAGGCTATCACACAGTTGTATCTCTGGCTTCTCCCAAAGAGCAATCAGGCCAGCATAAGACATTACAAATTGGATGACTATGTTCTTTGGAGAAGGCATGGAGAAATGTTCGCTGTGGAACAGACAAACATGCAGGTGAACATTTTATTTAAAGTCTCTTTAGACTCAAAAAAAGTAACTCCACTTGGCTTGCCACATGGAAGACATGCTGTTTTCCACAGGAAAGATTTTTCATCTTGAATATTAGGTGTGGGAGCGAAGACAGGGTATGAAGACATTGGTCATTGCAGAAGACACTGAAATCTGTGCTTTATCACATTTATCCCCGGCTAGTGTTAGTGACTAGTGAAATAGGGAAATTAGAAGCAATTTCAGCTGGAGATTCTGGGGAAAATAGATCGGAAAATGTCAAGGTTTTTGTAGTATTGCACAACAAATGCTGCTGGTTCATTTTCTTCTGTGGGCCAAATGGTTTGCTTTGTTTTTTCAACTGATTAGGGAGTTTTTTTAAAAAAGAAACATAGATATTTTGCCACCAGTTATATTACATGTAGAGTAATATACCTATCCCTGTGATAGTACCTAACAGCAGATCCTGAACTGAGTTTGAACACCAGGAGAACATGGAGGATGGCAGAGTTTACCTGTCCAACCAAGGCAGTTGGGATCCACAGGCTGTTTCACCCCAAGAAAGTGGCTACATCAACCTGCTGTGTGCTATGCTGTATCATGTGCCCTCATTGGCTTCACCACAACTACCTCAGGGGTCTGTGTCTGACATGAACTACACAGTCCATGTATGCTGAGGATGTCATTATGCTCTTCCCAGCTATAACAGGACAAATGAAGCCGAAATTATGCTGAAGGTTAAGAAGGTTTAGAGTCAGTATTGGGTGCTTACACAGGCCATTCAGTGCCAAAATTCATGTAGACCATCGAGAAATCATATAAACATGACTATGTGCAGCAGTAGTATGTTCTCCAGGAATGATATCTCTGTGTGTACTTTCCTACAAACAAAATATCCAGTTATGTTATTAAAAAAAGTGACATTTCAGACAGTAATGAAAATAAATAAAGAATAAGAAATGCTGAGTCCTTCTTTTAAGGAGTCATTCATATATTTTAATGGTGTGTGCATAACCTGACAAAACCTGAAAAGCTAAGCCACTGCCAAGTAATTGGATTTGGCAGCCAGTCAGCATAGGTATGACTAAAAATGACCATTGTTACTGGCCTGTAGTCAAATTTCCTTTGAGTTATGGACATAGAGCCATGTGCTTTTAGTTCTGACGGGTCCTAGCAGGGTATGCTTTACAGCAACATTACATAAAACCAGTTCTAAAGTGACCTAACAATATGTGACACTCTGGTTGACTTAACACAACCTGAAAAAATGCCCTAAATTAGTGGGATTTTTAAGTAAAGGTGGAACTTGAAAGAAGCTGGTACACTTCACATTTCAATAGCTGTGTTGTTTGGTGGTGACAAATTCCTTGGTGAGCAATGTCGACCAAATCCAAAATGCATTACAATCTTGCTGGAGATAAAACTGGAACCCTATGTTTGTGTCCATGTCCTATTTTAGCAATATACATATATATTTCAAGAAAACCTTGCTTTTACTGAAAGGAAGGCAAATTGAAGGTTTTGCCTTCCTTCAATGGACTTATGCCAACAAAATCTACAGAAATTAAAGTGGCAATTCTATCTGGAGGCTGTCAGCTTTTTCCTTTGGAGAACACAGAACTGGAAGGGACCTCATGGCCTGTGTCTTCTAATCCCCTTCCTGTTTCCAGTTGCCCTCCTGCCTCATACACTGGAAGTCTTTGTTGCAGTGGATGATTGTGGCAAGTAAATTCTAAATGGCCCTGTGCTGTAGAAAGGTGCACAACACTCGAGCTCTTAGAGAAGGTTACTTCATTCTCTGTGGACCATCACTGGAATGGGAGGAGGCACACATTTTGCCAGCAGCTTCTGTGAATATTTGGTAGGACAGGAACGCTGTAGTTACAAACTCGTGTTTCTTTTACACCCTGTTGAGGAGGGTCCCTGATGTGTGCTTCTGTGGTGCCAAAAATGAGGGTCAGTGGGAGCAGCAGCTGTTTACTCTCAGCTTCCCCTTCCTTCTTGGGAGCAGTGACTACAGAAATGCTATTTTTTGTCTTTATTGGCTTTATAGGGGATGGATTACATACAGCTTGGGTATGCAAACCTGGAGTTTGTTCATCATTTTGCTACTTTTTTTTTTCTAAACTACTAAGTAAATCAGCTGGCAATATCTAAACTGGATTTGGTCAGTCTTAAAATGCAGCCAAATTTGGGAAAAGGAGTTGTCACAAGGGTGGATTTGCTGCAGTTTTGTCCCACATTATTTAAAATCCAAGCCACTTGGAACTTAAACCCACTGTTAAAAGAGCAATGAGAAAGAGTAGAGACAGGAAGAGGCAGTTGGTGCCTCAAAAGTAGGTGCACCAGTTTTAGGCATTTAGAAATGATGGTTATTTACATGACCACTAAAGATGTTTCCTCTCAGTTCACTGTGTCTAGTTGATAATGTTGAATAGCATTATTAGAATCATAGAATAAGAGAATGGTTTGGGTTGGAAGGACCCTTAAAGATAACTTGATTCCAACCCCCCTGCCATGGACAGGGACACCTTTCACCTAGACTAGGTTTCTCAGACCTCCATGCAACCTGGCCTTGAACACTTCCAGGGATGGGGCATCCGCAGCTTCTCTGGACAACCAGTGCCAGTGCCTCACCACCCTCACACTAAAAAAAATCTTTCTAACAGTTAATCTAAAACTACTCTTTCAGTTTGAAGCCATTCCCCCTTGTCCTGTCACTACATACCCTTGTAAATGGTCCCTCTCCTTTTTTCTTGTAGGCTCCCTTCAGGTCCTGGAAGGCTGCAATTAGGTCAGCCTGAAGCCTTCTCTTTTTTGGGCTGAACAATCCTGATTCTCTCAGCCTTTCCTCATAAGAGAGGTTTTCCATCCCTCTGATCAACTCATTGTCCCTCCTCTGGACTCATTCTAACAGGTCCATGTCCTTCCTGTGCTGGGTACCCCAGAGCTGGATGCAGCACTGCAGGCGGGGTCTCACCGCAGCAGAGCAGAGGGACAGAATCCCCTCCCTGGCCCTGCTGCCCACGCTGCTTTGGATGCAGCCCAGGACACGTTTGGCTCTCTGGGCTGTGAGTGCACATGGCTGGGTCATGTCCAGCCTCTCACCCACCAGCACCCCCAAGCCCTTCTGGGCAGGGCTGCTCTCCATCTGTTCATCTCCCTGCCTGTGTTGATAACAGAGCTTATCCCAACCCAGGGGCAGCACCTTGGACTTGGTCTTGTTACACCTCATGAGATTCCCATGGACCCATTTCTTGAGCTTGTCCAGGTCCCTCTGGATGGCATCTCCTGTTCTTCAGGTGTGTCAACAGCACCACTCAGCTTGGTGTCATCACAAACTTGCTGAGGGTGCTCTTGATCTCTTTGTTTATGTCATTAATGAAGATATTAAATAACACTGGTCCCAGTATGGACCCTGAGGGACACCACTTGTCACTGATGCCCATTGGAACTTTGAGCCATTGACCACTGCCCTCTGGATGCAACCACCCAACCGTACATTAGATCATTTATAAGGCAGACATGCTACAAAGAAAAGCAATGTTCCTGCCTGACCTGGAAAAATGATGTTCTGGCTCCAGATAGGTTTACAGGTCAGAACCTGAACGTGATAGTCTTACGAGTAGAACAGGAACTGAATTCTACCACATTTCTTCACTCCTTGCCTAAATACTATCTGCAGCTGTTGCAAACCTAGAATGCTCAGAGGAATGCTGTCTTCTCCCTCACCCTGCCAAGATGGGTACAAAATATGTGCAAGACTGTAATTTCTTCTCTCTCTCCAAGTTACCAGAAGACCCCTGAAACGTGGCACTAAATGCAACAGAAATCTGGCGCAAACAAGTAGCACAAGCGTCCTTTGAAATAGGAGCACACTGGCTGCTCACAGACTCAGGACACAAGCACTAAACTTCCAGGGGTCATGAGGCTGTTATTTCTTTGTGTATTTTCTAGTTTCATTGCTCTCTTAAATTTAGAAATGCTTAATAAAATTCTGGAGCCTGACAGTGCCTTAATGGAAATTTAATGAAGAAAAAGACAAGTTATCTCAGCCTCAGAATCTGCCAGGAGGACTGCACTGCCCAATGATCTTCTGGCTGTCTGTAAGTGTCTCGTATTTCTTTTCATTGATCTACATGGTCTTTTCTTTGGCTTGATCTTCCCTCTGGATTTTTTTTTTTTTTTATTTCAGATATATATTTTTTTAATTCTCTCTTGTTTTAAGCTTGCCATTCTCTTCTTTGAAATTGAGTCTAGCTTTGCATTTCTGTTTCTTTTTGCTTTACTCAGGGATGCCTTGTGCGGGAACAGATCACAAATTCAACTTTGTAGAGGTACAGTTCCAGCTGTAATCTTCTATGATATGATAATGGTTGTGAATAGCCATCTTCAAGCTTCTGTTTTAGCTCAGAGGAAAGTGCTAACTGGCTTCTGGCCACTCAGAAAGTTAAGTTAGTGCAGTGGATGCAGATGCCATTGTTTTGACCATAGCAGATTAGTAAGAACCCTGTGGTACTGCAGTGACTAACTCACCTTCAGGTTAAATTCCAGTCACCTTCAAATCATAAATCTCCTAGGTCTCTTCAATGGCTGCTTGTGTTTCATCCCCTGTGTTTCATTCACTGACATTGATTTGTCTGTTTTCCTAAAAGTGAAGGTCAGGGGAGCCAGGGACAGGCCATGCCTTAGCTGTGAATCTTGGAACTGGAAAGGCAATTAAGCTCGCACACATTTATAACTTGTATGAGGCCCCTTTTTTTGTGGGCTTCTCTAAAACTGCAAGCTCTGAAAATCTTCACAACTGGCGCTAAAGTGTAAGTTTTCCCCTCTCTCTATATTTTTAATAAGGCCTTACAGAAGAGAGAAGAATACAGCTGCTGTCAGTATTTCTATAACCAAAAAACCAGCTTCCAAACCCCTTATCTCCACCAGTAAATGTCTTATAAGTCTCCCATGCAATATAGCCACAGTTATACATGTTTGTGGCAGTTAATGGCTTCCTGTTTTGCAGGAGTTGCTTACAGGCTTCAGGAGAACCCCCTCCCCGACTCTGCAGGTTCTAACATTTTTAATGCATTTGGGTAGTAATTCTGTTTCTATAAAATCCTCAAAGGAAATGAGGGTCCACAAGCCTGCATTAAAATAACATGAGGGATAAACTTCAACCCACAGGAGCTAGGAAGTTGTGAGGTGAGCAATCCGAAGACCTAGGCGGACAACATGTAGTTAAAGTGTTGCGATATTGCACTAGAATGGGACTAAATAATGGGACACACTACCTTTATAATTCTACTGGAATTCATCTGATGTCTTCTCATCCTTGTATTCTGGTTGTCAGGCAGTACATATACTGATCACTATTCTTAACATTAAAAATCACTGACCAACACTGTTTACCATCTTTGTGAGATACAGGACTCCGGAGCAAGGGTTAATTAAAAATGGATAGTATACTTATTTTCTTTCTAGAGATTAGAACTATGTATTTCTGGAGTCATAGGAAGCAAAATATTAAATATGTATTGAAAGCATTTTTTTTCATATGTAGTACATTCTTACAGATACTGTATAACTACCTGACTTCATTAATGTTTTTAAATAACACATTTAACAGCTTATGGCAGTCTTATACTTTGAGTTATATTAGATAAATTTACACAGCACTCTGATTTAGATTCTGTTGGGTCCAGATTGTGCCCCATGCCAGACCTGTCTCATGCCTGTCCTGTGTTTATGTACATGTCCGCTCTTGGTGATTTCCTGCTCTGTGCTGGAAGTGCCAAACTTTCACCACTGACTAGAAGAGAAGCAAATAGCAAATAAACTCCTAATTTAGCACTCCTCTCAGAGCTTGTAGGTTAACAGTCTGTACCAAATTTATATGATCTTTTCTTGATTTGAGTAACTGTGGGGTAAGATGCAATTTATTTTCATATAAAGTTTTAAACTTTGCTTAGCCTGGATGTTTTATATTTACTAGACATTAGACAATGTATAGAATTGGACTGAGAATGAACAAAGAGTTCAGGGTCCAGCTGCAGAGTGCTGATATCAGAGTTACAGTCACATCCCAGCTGGCTTCTTTCACATGTTGACCCCGTATACTTCAGATTCTGTTCTGGACACAGTGCTCTCAGCAAGTGACCCTCTAGTTCTGTGTTCAAGGACTATGCTAGGAATGATGTACACTAAACAGAAAACTTTGGTGTTGGACTATCTGAATTTCAGGTGCATAGTCCTAAATTATACAAATTATGATGATGCATGGAGATAGTGTGGTGTCCCAGAGGATGACTCAGAATATCTATCTATTGGGCTGCCTAGAGTTTGTGACATAAGCTCAGGGACTTTGGTTCTTCATACCACTCTTATTGAGGTTTAAAATGAGGGGTGTTTTTTCTTTCTGAATAAATGATGAGATTTGAGCTCATCTCATTGATGACTTATTCAAGTAAGATAATTTCCTTTATTTACTATGTCTGCTTTTGTGCATTAAACAGACATACACTGCCTAATTACACACTGCCCTCAGGGACAGAGAATTTGTTGTTGGACTGCAGATGTAGTTCTCATGGTATTCAGGAACTCATGAGATAATAACTTCCTGAAAATGATATCTACACAAAACCCAAGAAATCAAAGTGAGGAAACTCAGAGAAGATTGCAAGACTTCCAAGGAGCAGTTCTAACTAGGAATCAAAAAACCTCTAGCTGAGTACTGGGAGAGAGCTTCTCTGTACTTGAAGCACTCAACCTGGATGTGAAGCCAAGGACATTTCCCCTACTATTTTATGAACTCATTTACAGTTCTCCAGATGCTCCCCACATCTGTGGGACATACAGAGTTAAGCAGTCGTAATTGCTCTTTAAAGCCTGAAACTAGGGCAGTTTAACCTGACAGGACAGTCATTAAGGACAGACAAGAACTGTAAGTTACTTCTGTCTCATGAATCCACCCACAGAGAGTAGCCCAGAGAGAATTTGGCAGCTAATATTCAATCATTTAAGTCCTACCATTTAGGAAGAAAGTTTGATTTGGGCTAGTTTGATTTGCATTTTAATTTTCTTGGAGTGGAAAAACAAATTAAAAAATCAAAGAAAAAGCACATGGTTTCATATAGAATAATTGAAAACACCTGTAAGTAGTTCTGCATCACTAGTCCTTCCAAGGGCATGTATCTGGTTAATTTAGTATGGCAGCCTCAATTAAATAACCCCTGGTAGCATGTTGCGGCTAATTGCTTACTGTTTACCAGAGCTTTTTTTTCCTTTGAAAAAGGATCCTTCGTTTCTCCAAAGTATGCCTGTTTTAGATTGAAGTTGGTAGTTTGAGTCTGATTATTTAAATTTAAGATGCCCAAAGCAATTAAAAAAAAAAAAAAAAAATTAATTTATACTCCTTGCCATCTGTTTAGCAGGTGAGGAAAGAACATATGCTATTTTCTTAGTTTATTAGAGAATTATAGCATGTTGTAGGTTTAAAGTGTGCTGTAACAAAGTTAGCACTCATTATCAGTAGCTCTTATAGTTTGTGTGCAGGATAGCAAGAAGAAATTTGTCCATCTGGAGCACTCACAATAGACTGTGGGGTTTTTATACTTTATTACTTCAGGAAAAAAAAAATCTCTTTTTTTTCCTTTCCTTCTGCTCCCCCGAAACAGCCAGTTTCTGTTGCATTCTTAATGTGTTTAGTTCAACAAGAATAAATATCTTAGATCCATTTAATTTTTTTTCAAAAAAATCCAGAAGATTTATGGAAAACAAAAAATATTTTTCTAAAAAACTTTTATATAAAGACTATCCTACAGCCCTTTGCATTCAGTGGAAGAATTTGAAAGCTTCAGTGCAAATCCCAGAGTCTGAAGCTGGAGTTCAGCACACCCAAATTGCTTCAATATTTCCAAGAGCTATTCCACATCTGTAGGGAAAACCTTACTTTTCAACCCCGCCAACCCATTGAGATCACTGAAAACAGGAGGAGTTGCTTCAGTTTGGGCATTCTTGAATATTTAACTACTTCACTGAAATACCTTTAAGAAGAATGCTTAGAGAAAACTTGAGCAAAAATCTCAAAAGCATCGATTTTCCCAGGTTAGTTTATAAAAAAGTGGCAGTCTCATCTCACAACCCTTCCCAGTACCACAAGCCCATTCCTGGTCTCTGCAATGCCTGTCTCCTGTCTCAGTGTCTAGATTACATCTGCATTTAACGCTCATGGCCAGCATTTCTGGAAAACCTCTTTTCAGCTGCTTTCCAGAGCCATGGTTGAGCCCAGGCAGGAGGTACGCAGTTCCTGAATTAAGTTGTCATATCTACTCTGAGCACACCAAATTTCTACAAAATTCTGATCTTTGGAGAATGGAAGCCATGCTTCTAGATGTGATAGAGAGCTGGTTCTCTGGTTCACAGCCCAAGGCCAACAGCTCTACAAATCCCATAAAACAAAAGTTTCTGTTTACAGGGTTGTCAGTTCTTCTAATTTTAGATTTAATTATATTTAAGGAAAATTCAAGAGCACAGTTTAAAAAACAATTCCAATATTTTGTTCTGAAAAAAATCAAACCCAAGAGGTAGAGCTGTTGGACTTTTCCCCTGTTTTCATCTGCTTAAAATGGTTTGAAGAACATCACGTGGGTCTATAGATTGTTTCTTTCAAATTGAAAATGCATTTTTCAAGAAGAAAAATATTGCCTGTGAAATTTTGCTAATCTCTCACATGTACAGAGAATGCCGATGGCCTGAAAGATCCCTCCAGCACAGTTTTAAATATTTTTTTGCCTCATAATGAAGAACTTTACCAGTGTCAGGCACTGGTTGCCAGTGGTTTGCCTCTAGGCATAGGCAGTTGTTTAGAGGAACAGACATTTGGGGGACAATGAATTGGCTATAGTGCTTGTGACTAATCCATGTTCTGTGGATGCCAGAACATTGGAAGGCCAGTAGCACTGCTGGGACGTGGCAATTTCCAGAGGCAGCAGTCACTGCTCCTATTCTTGCAAAAGAGTCAGCAACACTGATTTTTTCAGGGTTTTCCCCAGCTCCACTTTGCTGGCAACCGGTTTCCTCAATGGGATGTGATCCATTGTGATTGGGCAGCAAAAACTGGTTTTCTTACACTGCCTTGTCCTTTTTTTATTTGTATTGCTCATATTTTCTCACATTACAAGGAGTGTGAAGGTGTGGTGCCTAAATCAGATGAGGGCTTGGGCATCTTGACTAGGACTTAGGTGAAAAAATAGTGTCTATACTCATCTTCATTACCTGAAAAACCCTCGGTTCTGATTGGGCTGTATGGTGGATCACCCTCTTCAAAATAGGAAAACTATGACAGTTTACTTCCAAGTACAAAGCAGGTCCAAACCTGCATTTGCTTCCCTCAAGGAGGCAGGCAAAACCTGTGCATATTCAAGGAGCCACTGCAAGAATGCTGGCAGTGTTTGTGTTTGAGCATTAAGGCATCACACAGTGCATTACAGAAACTGTTCTTGCAGGTGGTAGAGTCTCATGTGCACACAGAGAGAGCAAGTGAATGCCTCTACAACTCGCTGCAGATTCAAGTTTCCTCCTGTACAGAAAGAACCACATTTCCAGCACAGGAAGATCCAGGACCTGGGTCAGATGAGTGATACACACTGCATAGAGCTGCAGTCTTGCTGTCCAGTCACTTGAAGATATCAATCCATGTATGGCTATTCCAGCAACTTTAAGCAGCCTGAGATGGGGCAGCCAAAGGCAGTCCCTGCCTTCTCCAAGATTGTCATGCATTCTACAAATATAACTTCTGTTAACTCTTGAGCAAGATACATTCATCATTTTTAACCTATCTGTAACCTCACTTGTGTGATGAAAAGAATTCAGAATGAAACACAAATAATGTTTAAGAAAGCCATACAGCACCGGAAGGGAGATGTTGACAAAGAACATTGAGATGTGTTTACAAAAGCTTTCTTCACTACCTGATTGTGACCATGGAAACTCACTGATGCAAAGCCCGGTGATGCTGCAGTCTGCTCTTTCAAGCCATTCTTATTTGATCTACTTTGTGAATAATCCGAAGGACTCTTCAGTTTATTGGAAAAATAATGCAGGGGTGGGGAGTGGGGGGAACAGCAGAGTAACAAAGCATGAAGTACTTACTGCCTTCTTTGCCTCAGTCTTTAATAGTGAGACTGGTTGTTCTTTGGGTACCCAGCCCTCTGATCTGGAAGAGAATGAAGCTCTGTAATCCAAGGGGAAATGGTCAATTAGCTCAGTTGATTAGAGCATGGTGCTAATAACGCCAGGCTTGGGGATTCAATCCTCATACGGGCCATTCACTTAAGAGATGGACTTGGTGATCCTTGTGGGTCCCTTCCAACTCAGAATATTCTGTGCTTCTGTGACCTGCTATACTTGTACACATACATGTGTCTATGGGGCTGGATGGCATCCAGCGAAGAGTACTGAGGGAGCTGAGGGAAGTGTTCGCTGAGCCGGCCTGCATCATTTCTCAGCAAACCTGGCTGACTGGGGATGTCCCAGTTGACTGGAAGCTAATAAATGTGTTGCATATCTTCAAGAAGGGCTGGAAGTAGGATTCAGGGAACTACAGGCCTTTTAGCCTGACCTCAGTGCTGGGGAAGCTCATGGAGCAGATCTTCCTGAGTGCCATCAGGCAGCATATGCAGGACAACCAGAGGATCAGGACCAGCCATCATGGGTGCATGAAAGGCAGGTCCTGCTTGACAAACCTGATGTTCTTCTATGACAAGGTGGATGAGGGCTGTGGATATCATCTATCTGGACTTCAGTAAAGACTTTGACATTGTTTCCTACAGCATTCTCCAGGAGAAACTGCTTGTGGCTTGGACAAGTGCACTCTCTGCTGGGTGAAAAATAGGCTGGATAGCTGAGCCTGGAGGGTGGTGTTAAATGGAGGGAAATCCAGTTGGCAACCAGTCACCAATGGTGTGCCCAGGGCTCACTATTGGGGTCAGCCTTGTTTAATACCTTTATCACTCATCTGGAGGAGGGGATTGAGGGTATCCTTGGTAAGTTCACAGATGACACCAAGTTGGGTGGGAGTGTTGATCTGCTGGAGGGGAGGAGGGCTCTGCAGAAGGATCTGGGAAAGCTGGACTGATGGGCTGAGGCCAATCGCATGACTTTCAATAATGTGAAGTGACAGGTCCTGCACTTGGGTCACAAGTCCCCAGTATAGCAACAGGCTGGAGGAAGAATGACTGGAAAGTTGCTTGGAGGAGAAGAACCTGGTGTGCTGGCTGAACATGAGCTAGTGTGTGCCCAGGTGGCCAAGAAGGACAATGTCATCCTGGCCTGTATCAGGACTAAGTAAGGGATCGCCCCCCTGTACTTGGCTGAAGTTGCATCTCAAATACTGTGTTCAGTTTTGTGCCCCTCCCAGTTGAGGTGCTGGAGCATGGAGCCACTAAGCAATGGAGCTAGTGAAGGGTCTGGAGCACAAGTCTGATGAAAAGCAGCTGAGGGAGCTGGGGTTGTTTAACCTGGAGAAAAGAAAGTTCAGGGGACACCTTATTGCTCTCTACACCACTTGAAAGGAGGGTATATCCAGGTTGGGGTCAGTCTTTTCTTGCAGGTAAGAAGCAATAGGGTGAGAGAAAATTACCTCAGGTCGCACCACGGAAGGTTTAAATTGGATATCAGGAAAAATTTCTTCCTAAGAGTCACAGGCTTCCCAGGGAAGTGGTTGAGTCACCATCCCTGGAGGTATTTAAAGATGTGTAGACACCTCACTTAGCAACATGGTTTAGTGTTGGGCTTGGAAGTGTTGGGTTAACAGTTGCACATAAGATCTTAAAGGTCTTTTGCAGCCTAAATAATCTATGATTTAAAACTCAAGGCCCCTGTCTAATCAATGTTAGCAATGTCACAGAAACTGAGGCAACACTCTGCCATTATTCTAAACAGAACAAAAGTGTCAAAGCCCTAATATTCTTCCTAATGAAATGTGAGTAATAAAACACTCCCTACCATAGTGTTTGTCATCTATATTGATCTAATGGATCAGCACCTTTTATTTGTGCCCTGTAATCATCAATTCTTGCCAAAGAATCAAGGTGCACCTTGTCATATGTTCCAAGCTTTGAAGCTGCATTCAGTTAAGAATTTTTAGAGGTAGCCAGTGAGCCCATTCTGACAGAAGCATGCTCCAAAAATACTCCAACCTTCTATTTCCCTTGTGAAGAATTTGAAATGGTACAGAATGACATTCGTCACATGGCCACAATGAAAAGAATCCGTAAGAAATGTCAACTTTATTAGCTCACCAGCTGTGCTTGCTGCCAAGCCAACCTCAGGTACCATTTCAGTTGCTCTATCACTCATGACTTCCCTTTTCCCAGGAGAGAGCTTTCATTATGCTTCAAAGAATTGGAACATACTTGAGAGATACAGTAGAGGAAAAGGGCAGCAAATGCTAAGCAATGTGAACTATAAGCATTTCTACTAAAACAGGGTATTCAACATGTTTGATGAATTAAGAGATCAGTGATCCTTTACTTCTTGAGCTATAATAATAACCATTCAGGAAAAAAAAGAGACTCCACATGTGTTTCTCAGATCCCAGTCTTCCCATTTCCTGATGAATCTGCTCTCTTTCAAAATTGGATGATTGCACAAGTTACCCTGGCTTCTTTCCTTGCCATGGGTCCCCAGGTTTCTGGTGACTCTTATCCTTATTTAATTTACACTGCTGCCAAATTGCAAGACAGTTGTGAGGCCAGACAACTCTGCCAAAGCAGACATTAGAGCTTTTAACAATAGGAGTGGACCAGCCTCCTGGGTTCACTGGCATTAATAAATTGTACAAAAAGAGTGATGCTTGCTCCATCCTAAATACTGATCACTCTTGTGTGCCATAAAAAAGTTACCAGTTTATCAATTCTTATTCTTTTTCTTATTATTTTTCCAAAGACTGGAGGATGCCATTTCTTCCCACTGACTTTTGAGGGAGTCGCAGGGTGGCTAAATGGTTATATTTAATTTCTGTAGCTGATTACATGTGAGTTCCTTCTAGCAAGACCCGACTGTCTGGGAGGAGAAGCAGTGGTTTCTCCATTAAAGCTGGTTTTCCCAGCTTAAAAAGCTGTGAAGTCGCTTTCTATTTTGCCAAGAGAATATACTGAAGACTTGCTATACTATTTCACTCTGAATCTCACTGTATTCCCTGGGAAGGATTCATATTTCACAATGAGCATTGTTAGACTGAATGAACCTGAGAATGAAAAGAAAATATAACAGAATGGAACTATAGAGAAATGATTCAAAGTATACTTTGTTTCAAATGGGAAGTAAAAACAGATTCAGTCACTGTAAAAGGATTGAGTTTGTCTTGACCAAGTTTTTACAGTGGATGCAAGCTAGAATTGGAGCCCAGAACCACTGCTTCTTATGCCTGTGACCTTTAGGACAAAAGTAGTTTCAATCTGTCATATAAAGAATATACCTATGTATCAATCTACAAGGACCATGGGCATGTTTTAAATTAAAAATATTGATTCTCTTACCCCTTATGCCAAAATACTATTGCTGCTTCTGAGGCAGAAAGTGGAAACTGAAATCTGCCTACTAAAACAAATATGCATTTATCTTACTATATGACTACCTACTACAGATATAACCTCCAATTTGAAACTGAGACAATTTTTTCAGATGTATTTAACCTTGTAAATCCTGGTTTCATGTTCATTCAAGACGTGACAGGTGTACTCTATTTTATACATTATAAGAAGCTTGGGGCTGTACAGCTTGCGCCAAAAAGAAGTAATTATATATTTAATGTTTCCTTCTTGTGATGTAGTCCCTCTTTTCTTGCTTCAAATGTGCTACGTTCAGACAGAGGTACAAATACATCTGAGACATCAGTAAATATTCTGTAGCTGGTTTTGATGTGGTATCACACACCTTCAAAGACAAGCTTTCTGCCAGAGTGCTCGTTCTGGTTGCTGGTTTATCACTCTGGTTCTACTGAGACAGAATCATTAAACAAATATTATTTGCACTCCTGGTACTCTGTGTGTTGCTTGTGACTCTTCTTAGAGGGGAAAGAAATTGGTCTGACATTCAGGCAACAACGGAAATGTGAGAGTTTTCTAACATAGATCAGATATTGATATAAAACCAAGAAGAATTAGAAATGAGTTGGTTGATTTCTGAAAAAGAATGGAAAAACCTCAGGAGAAGTTTTCTCTGAAGTCCTAGTGACACTGATTACAGAGCCAGATGTGCATAGTTCATGCTCAAATCTGCCCTCTGAAGTTTTAAATTGGTTGTTAACAAAGCAAGAAAGCGCTATTAAAATCATCAAAATAAATGTAAAAGGGAGAAGGGTTTGTTTTTACTGACTGTCAGCAATCAGTGGAAGATACCAATGAGAATAGTAAACATTTTAGTAGTAAATTTTAACATATATTTCAAGTTCCAGTGGAAAGTACACATCAAATTGGCAGCATTATGGCAGGTTTCTTTATGCTGTTTTATTTGGGGTGCAGCAATGCCATGGGCTCTTCACAAACCCAAAGAAACTGGCTTGTGTCCACCTCTCCCCTTAAGACAGAGAAGAAAGAGATTCCTGTACACCTCTAAGAGCTTCACAGCCATCTTCTCTTGGTGTCACACATGCTGGCCAATTCTGTGGTTATTTGGCAATGAGGCGAGAGTGCACAAGCAAGGCAGAAGGTAGGTGAGAGAAGAGAGGAGACAAGCCAAGGAGGAGATCACTCTCAAAGCTTCGTTGCCAGATAAGGAGGAAGTCGTGTTGATAAGCCCGACTGTGCTGATTTTATAGGTCACTTTCTAACCCTGTGAATCTTCCCAGGGGGCTACAGGGCCTGAGGAGTCTCCGTTCCCTTCATCAGGAAGGAAGGGAGTAGAGTGTACTGAAGATACTAGAGATGCCTCAAGTTACTCAGGATTTCCATCAGATCTACATGCTTCCTCTTCTGTTATTTCAGCCTGAAAAGTCCCTTCACTCTTGCCACTGCCATGTCTAAGTGCTTCTAGATACTATTTCACCTTCTGGGTCTTCAAAGCCTCAGGCAGTTGAGACACAACAGCTGAGGGGAAGCAAGAAAAGAAGTTGCTTTGCTATAGCCCTTTCAGGAGCATTTCACACTAGTGGATTCTGTGGCTGTGGGAAAGGACTTTCCAAGACAGCAAGACTTGCCTGTCACTCTCAGAAGGATAATATTGTGTCTCAGAAAAATAACTGCTGGTAGCTCTTTAAAAATTTAGTGAAAAATTCTGCAAGAACGATGTTACGACTGTCCTGAGCAGAGAGATGCAAGGTGTTAAGAACATTTTTAGTGCAGGCACATCTGATTTCTGGATAATTTTTTTTTTTTGCCTAGTTTGCAGCAATATATATTCATGCCCAAAAGAGAAACGTGAACCAGAATTCTTGCTTGCTGAGAAAAAAAGAGTAAAAAATAATTTTAAGTTGATGGAAACATTTCTCTTACTACATGCATTTTCTCCTATGACTGAAACTGTCATTACTTTTTCTGATCACTATACAGAAGCCAACACATTCCAAAATTCCACTGTAACAAAGGGCAGAGTGAAAGATAGCCAGAAGGAGACAAAAGGTTACAAGGAAACAGTGAGGTAATACATCTTTGCATGACAGGCAGTGGGGCCAGTGGCCTGGTACCATGGCTTTACAAGCAGTTTAAGCCAGCAGAAACTAATACCACTGCCAAAAAACAGTCCTGCCCTGTCTTTTTCTCTGGTTGATTATTCTGGCTTCTGTATCCTCTGTACACCCTCCCTTCACCGGCTACTCCAGCCCAGCACAAGCATTGATGCAGAAAACAGCTAATGGAGCAAAAGATAGTTATTTTTACCCATGTCAACCTCCTGACTCTTTGTTGTGCTGCCACACCACTATTTCTGCCTGCGCATGTCAGGGGACCAGAAAAGGAGCAAAAGGTAGTGATCTGTATGGGTGGAAGGGAAGTGCCTTTCTTAGAGGTGGTGTTCTTTATTACAAGCTCAAGCTGGCATTGAAATGAATGGTACAGTAAGTGTAGCATTTTTTATAGGCAGAAAAAGGAAGTTCAGGTTGGATAATGAATTTCCTTGTAGGATGCTTTAAAGGAGCTCCACCCTGTGGAACACAGTGGACAGAGGAAAAAAAAACAAGAATATTGATTAAAAAATGTAGGAAGCTGCTGATATTCTCTGGTACCTTGGTTTGACTAGGCAGGAGTGTTTAAAATGGATGAGACATATTGGCCAAGCAGGGCCAAAAAATAGAAAGAAAAAAAATGAGTTTAGATGATACAGTAAGGGGAACAAGTGAATGGATGGACAGAAAGTGCGGTGCAGATGAAGCAGCAGCTTTGGAAGAAAACTTTCACTATGCCTAAATTTGAACACTGAATTCCACCTTCTCTTAAAAATGAAAGTGCTCCTATTTTTCTCAGTACAGAGGAGAGCCAGGCTACAGTCATCTGCAGGCATCCTACAAGTACACAGTGATGGAGGCACATTCTGTTATCACTGGTTGAAGGAGATGTAGAAGTGTAACAGGACCTTTAGGTTGTGATGAAGTGATCTCCAGTAATAGTTCGTAGGGTTTGTTTGGCAGCAGGACCATAATACAATTATCTGTTCCCAAGTGTTAGCTTCTATGATTTGAGTAAAAAATATTTGCTCATTTGGCTTTGTATTTTGATCTAGGTGAATTTATTTTTTCCCTCTCTGAGCTCCACATACCTTGAACACTGAACCGTTCAGTGCTTCTGCAGGAGATCTTGTAGGCACTGCAGAAAGAGGGTGTTTTCCTGAAACAAGGGCACAGGTTACTGACCAATGGGGAAAGGGTTGCATTGCTGACAGAGAACAGAAAAGGGTAATTATACCTGGGTACCTCAATGGCTTAGTCATTCATGCCCAGGGGACCAGTAAAGAGGCACTTGCACTTAGTGCTAATCACTCCAGAAACAAAGACATCTCTTTGCTATTCTCTGACTTGCAAAGGCAGGTACACCCTAAACGTTTTGCAAGTTGCAACACTGAGATTTGGTTCCTAATAAAGACTATTGTTCAGACAAAGTTGTTCTCTTGCACTACCAATTGAGTATCTGAGACACAGATGAGAGAGCTAGATACCTTGTAGCTAGCCAGGAGCAGAATCCAGTTCTGTTGGATCCTGGTCCTGTGCCTTATCTGGTAGATCACATGCCTTTTCAGAGTTTAATCTGTTATTCAATGTATGTTTAGCCATGGCTTAGGATACACTCATTAATGTAAATTAAGACCAGTTGGATATCTCCATTATATGTAACAGTGAGCTAATCATTCATAGAAGGTTAACTGAAACACTGCATATGTGGACCATGTCTCTTAAGACTGTTTGGCCTCATTGGAAGCATTAAGACTGTAAATTGTGTAAAATATTCCTAGGTTCATTTGGTTTATTATTTTATAATGACAGCTCTGGTATGAAAAACTCTGGGGTTTTGTTCCTCTGGAAGGTTGTTTTTGGGTTTTTTTTCCCACTGGAAATCCTCTTTTCAGCTCCTCTGCATGAAGCTCTGTGAGCAAGAATCATGCATGAAGAGAAAAGAACACAGGGGCTTTAGGTTAACACTGCTGTTTAGGCATGGGCCAATGATCAAACATCAGCTTGTGTGGCAGGGAGAGTGCTATATAACTTATAAATCCAGTAACTTGTTCAAATGACCAAAAACTCGAAGCAAATTTCAATCAAAAGTACTTGAATACCGAAAAACAAAATATCTGTAAAATATCTGTCTTGTGCTAGTGTTGTACAGGGAGTTGCTACTGCAGTAGTTTGGTCTGCAACTCTTTGGAACCCATTGACTCGAGGATGGTTTTCAAAGGGACACAGTGAGATTTTGTCAGCATGGTGATCATCCAATTTAAGAAGAGTCTGGATGACTGGAAAGGCATTCTTCTGGAAATGCCTTGGGTTATTTATCCGGCCCCTGAAATAATGTCACTGTATTGTAGCACAAATATTCTTTTTATTCCCAAATAGAATATTTTATCTATTGCTGTCTTCCCTCATGCTTAAGCACTAGTATTTCTCATAGAACACTGTAGGAAATATTCAAGTGCTGATTACAAGGTAAAATGTATTTTTAGGCCAGAAGGCCATTGCCCTGTTTGGCTTGAACATCCTTGTTACAGTGCACCTATACACTAGCTTTGTATAAATTTGTATATCCTTAGCACAGTTGTCCCTGTTCCAGCATTCCCATGTGTTTTGCTGTTGCTGACAACACCATTCCTTTTTCTCCCTTCTGAAAGTGCAGGGCAGACAGCAGGATGCTGTGCTGCAGAAGTACATCTGTGGCAGAAGAGGGTACACTGGGGCATCAGTTGTGAAAAAAGCTTCCTGTTACAATTATGATAGAGCACAACTTGCTAAAAGACACAGAAAACAACTGCTGGAGATGAGGAACAGGCTGCTAATTTGCTTCTGAGACTGTGATGCCATTTCTTTTAGCAGCAGTCAGAGTAAGCCTGGCATAGAAATGAGTCAGAAGAAAGCATTCTAGAAAATTGTGGCATTGAAATTCCAGCTATTTCCTAATATTTTTTCTGAAAGTCTTGAAAATAAACTAAGAGCCTGAATGTGCTAGTGCATCTGTTTTTGTCTATCTAAAACAAAGTTTGGTTTCTCTGTCTTCACAAATACTCAAAGCCTCAAGCATTGTCACCTATGAAAACAGAAACCTTTTATCACTGTGGGGCTGTTAACAGTGGATCTGTGATTGGTGGGGCCTAGTTTATTTCAGGGCAGAGAAGTATGATGCTTTGTTTCCACACAGATGATGCTGCAAGATAGCTCAGTACATCCTACCATGTGGGAGCCACCTACAAGCATGGACTTTCTTAGCATTGAAGGCAAAGACCGAGGTTTTGCATCTGTACTTGCAACCAGGTCAAGTTGTTGGAGTTCTGAGAGGAGATGTGAACAGCTGTCACTACTACAGTGTGTGTTGGTGTTGTCAAAACCACAACTGTTCTGTTGTCCATTCCCTCCCACGTTGTCTGCTGGCTATTCTTTGCTCTTCAAAGGCTGCTCAGGCAACACAAGGCTGCCTTGAAGAAGTGTTTCTCAGTCCGTCTCCATCTGACCTCATTGCCTCCTTCCACACTGGGCTGCTCAGATAGGATGATGCCTGCTGGATGGGTTTGTCCTCAGGGGTGAGGTTTGTCACACTGACTGTACAGGGGCTGGACAAGGAGCCGAGTCGCAGCACGTAGGTGTTGCAGCTCTGGGTACACATTTTCACCCCCTCTCCAACAGAAAATCCTGAAGCAGGAACAGGCTTCAGTAACAAGGATATTCCTCGGGAATTTTGCCTGGAATTTCTTCCATGTCTCTCCGTGGGAGAAATTCACAAATCCTGCTCATATCCTTGCCGAATTCCTTATAGTTTGGGCAAGCAAGCTGGATTTTTGCGCATGGGCTATGCTACTGTGGCTTCATTTATTCAGCAGGGCCTTCTCTGATACCCAAAAAAGCTGTGCTATAAAGATATATTAGCATGGCATCCCAGGGGAAAGACTTTCCAAAAGTCTGTGTCCCAGTTTTTGGGCTGCTATTAGGAATCATTCTTCCCACTGCTGCCATGCGGATTGACAACTTGTTGCATTAGGCTCTCATGCTGAGGGTAGATCTGGGTGTTGGTTTTAAAAAATATTCTAAGCCCTAAAGCACTTCATATCAGGTATTCTTATGCCTTTTAGTAGGTCAATGACTCCCTGTAGCTTTTGTGCTTTTAGCATATAAAGACACAGCAGCACTGATACCATAACCCCTCAGAAACCCCTGTAATATAAAATAACTTTGAGTTTGAGCCTTACATTGAAGAAATGAAAATAAATTAATGGGGTTTGACTGCTTGTAGATTACTATACAAAGTTTTTCATGGTTTCTATTCATAAGGCTCTTGGAACATAATGTGGGCAATTTCTCATGTTGGGAAAATCTCTCTCTGTTAAGAATTATGGCTCTCCAGCTCTGTTAGGACTGTGAAAGCTGTTAAGAGTAATATTTGCATATTGATAGGGAACAGAAAAAACTGTGCTTTTAAAACAACTTTCCACTGAGCATGAGTTACTGTCACTATAATGATAACATTTGTCATTTTGACCTTTTATTTTATTTTTCATAAATTCCGATTGCTGCTCCAGCGCATGAGCCAATAGAACAAAATTCTGACTGTTTGTTAACCTCAAATATTGTATTCATCCACAGTAACCCCACAGATGTCCATATTTTGGCTGTCTGAACTTCTAATCTTATTTAAATTGATATATTTTGTTGTCTCCTAACCTGACCTTTGGTTGTTTTGAGCAATACTGCTAAGATAAATAGTGTGCTCACAGAAGAACAACTTGCCTTAGGTACAGATCATAGGAAGATAGTGGTCTAAGTGTAAAATAAACAGAGGTGACTTAAACCACTTGCTATCTCAGATTCAAATCCATCCCCACTTTTTTTCAGGTGAAGGCAAGTGCCACCTCCCAGTGAAGTTAGTGAAACAGGTTAGTGCCTTGTCTCTGAAAAGATTTTACCCTTGATTGCTGGGCTACTCTGAAAAGTGAGATATTTGTTCACTTGCTAGTGAAAATGGCCTTGTGTGCAAGCTCATTGTGTTCACCAGTACTTTGCCGTGAGAGGATGTATTTCCTTTGCTGTGGACTTTTATCTTGGTGAATTGTATTGATCCTGTGAGAAAGAGGAACAAATTTTGACCTGAATGATGAAAAAATACCAAATTAGGGCAAAAAAAGAAACGTTTCTGTTTTGCACAGTAACTGATATTTGTAGAACATCTTATGGAGGGAGCCAAGGAATTTCACTTGTCATAACTAGGAAGCAGAATGGAGAGAGGCAATGTGGCAAGTATTTGTTAGGTCAGGTGTCCCATGAGTTACAATACACGTGTTACCCAAAAAACCAGCGTTACAAGGCTGGCATTGTGATAGTGCCTTCTCTTTAGAGCAACTTTGCCCACCCTGACCCTGAGCAGCACCAGTAGCCCCACTACATCCCTGCTTCTGTACAGTATCTGTTTCAGTGGTGGGGAGATGGCATCCAGCCATCCACAATACCACCTCACCCAACAAGGTTTCACTTCTTGTCCAGCAAAGTGCCTGAGCAGAGCAAAGTTGCTGCCTGTCTGATGTGCACAGGAATCTGTGGAGCTTGGGAGGGTCAAAGATGAAACAGCACAGGGATCATGAGGAACATGAAAGGGATCCCACTGCTGGTGTCCTCTTGGAGCAGTCTGCCTTGGAGGAAGGGAGCAGCCCTCCTGGCACACAAGAGCAAGATCTCAAATGCAGAAGGATCACATATGCTAAGCCTTAGATGACTGCTCAGGAGCTAGAGATCCTTGTCTCCCCCCTTCATAACCCAGGTGCTGTTGACTCTTGTTTGAGGTGTAGTTTCACTACAAGAGTCAGGGCTATGTGTATGAGGCTTATCCAGAGTTCTTTGTTTCTCAAAAGAAAAGTCCTAAAGTGAGGACACTTACTGATTTAGTATCAGAATCTAAACTTTTATACCTACTTTCATTCTTCATTAAAAAAGTAATAGCAGAATACACAAGAATATTCCAGAGACTATGCAAAGACATTTGCTGTATAACTGATGGATTGATCCAAAGGTCTCTTTTGTATTCCTCCTCTTAAGGCAAGTTTAAATTTTTCCAAGTCTGTCACACTCCACAACAAACCAAACAAAAATATCTGGTCAAAATATAGAAGGAGGGAAGCTCACACAAGCCTTTCAAACCCACTAATGTGATCTGCTTTTTATCTTTTGCCATGTGTTTCTTCTACACTCTCTGGGATAAATTTATAGCAAGCATTTAAACCCCAGAAAAAGAATCCCCGGACAGATAGTTAGGAGTCTTTTCCATCATTGGTACTATATAATAAAATTAATACTGATCTACCAAAACAAAAAGTCTTTACTGAGAAATGAAAGCCTCAACCACTAAGAGCCACATCACTAAAACTGACAGGACATACATATATTAAGTGAAGGCTTCAGAGATCCAGCATTATCAGCAACAATTGAGGTAAAGCTGGTCTTTTGGGGGGAAAAGAAAGATTTTAGGCGCTCTGTATACTGTAAAGGTTGGTTTAAAACCCACTGTAAAATTTCACACACTTTTTTTTCCAAACCAGCCAACCCTTCAGATCAACAGGTGCATGGGACCAGTCGTTGTCACTCTGAATAAATTTAGATTTAAAGAAGGAGTGGATTCCTCCCACCCATCTGTCCATCTGTAGTATGCATGATATCAGACAAGTGATCGAGCCCATTCTAAACTTAAAATCCACAAATCTATCTTCAAAATATCATCTTTGAAACTGTATATGCTTACATCCCTGACTACCTATTTTTTTTAATATAATTTTCAATTTCTTACATATTGAGGTTCTGTGTTGTAAAAGAACAATTATAATGGATGTGCTTTCCGCTCTGCCTCCATTTTAAGTCTCCTAGGAGTCTTTCAGGCCAGACTTTTCTTCTTGCTTTCCATATGGTTGGCAGAAAATTAAGCACATTGATGAAAAACCTCCCTATATAACCTGTCACCCTGAGGAAAAGGCACGTCCTGGTAAATTAGGATTTCCTCCAAGTGATCCAAGCGAAGTCCATTCAGAATCTGCATGTGACCAAAAGAAAAGAGTGGGAAATGGTCTGATTATATTATACTGCCATGAGAATGTAAAAAGCAACCAATGCAGTGTGTGTGTAAGCTTAGAAGGATTGTAGCCTTTGCTTCTCTATACTGCTTTGCAGAGAAAAGACACAATTCTCTACTTATTAAAGAAAAAATGTAATGTAAGGAATTTTGATGGCAGAAAATTTTTGTCCATGATTTGGAGAGTGTTGTAAGATGGCAACCAACAGTGATATGGAGAGGTTTCTCAAATTTTAAATTAAAAAACTTAGTAAAGATTATCTAATTTGTTAAATTTCACTCCAGTAGGCACTGCCAGATTTCCTTGCCACTTGTGGATGTGTTGGGGATGTTAGACAAGTGGTTGGATGCATCTAATTAATTAACTGAAAATCCAGTGAGCTTGGGTTGCTACTAAATATGAAGAGAGTGTTTCTGGATCAGAAGCCCCTGTATGGTAGACTTCTGCAGGCTGGGAAAGTATTGTGGATTAATATCTCTACACATGATTATGCTCTTCTTATATTCCCACCTATGCATCCATGATGGGCCATTGCTGGAAACTGGCTGCTGAGTTTTCATTCAGTAGCGCTTTCACCTGGTCTAACACAGAGCTCTCCGTTCCTGTGAAAGATCTAATACTTCAAAATTCAGCTGAACAAACCACCCCACCAGATTTGTCATTGTCTGAAGATACAAGTGAACAACATGCCACTAGTGCTGAAAAAGAAAAGTATCATTTAAAAAATGCATAGATCATAGCAGCAGGTGAACCATGATATAGAAAAAGGTGAATTAATTTACGCTCTCAATCTCTCACATTCCAAAAGAACCTGAAATGAGGAGTTCCTTCCTTGACTCAAAATTTGGGGAGCTGTATGTCCCTGGGCCTGTGAGCAATACATACTGATTGGGCATCTGAAAAAAATTCATTCTTTCCACTCCCCTTTCTGCGGTCTGTCTCAGATGCTTGTTGGGAGGAGAGAACTCTTCCCTACCATTGGAGGGACTGTGTCTAAGTAAGGATGGAAATGTGTTCAGAGTCATGGGACTAAAATTCATCCTCTGTTTGCTCAGGCTGAAAAATCAACCCAGAAGGAACATCTGGTTGATCTTGCTAAATCATCTTTTCAAAACACAGCTAAGTTTCACATAGCAACTGGCAAATAGACAGGAAAATGTAGAAAAACAAAGCTGCTGTCTACTATAAACCTCCACACAAAAGCAAAGTCAAGATTAATGGGTTTGATCCAGGAAGCATAAAACACTTCTGAGTTTACCTCTTATTCTTTAAAATGCATCTAGGAAGATATCCATTAATAATTCCTTAAAATTGAATGGAGTTAGTTTTCTGCAGGGAGTAGGGAGATGTAGTTTGGGTTTTTTTGCTTGTGTTTTCTCATATTCAGAGGCATGACATCTTCAGCAAAGATGCAGTGAGCTGCTGGTTCTGCTCCATCTTAGTTCTGATTTGTAACATGAGTGTGAGTCATCAGACAGTGCCATTACAGACAGACTTTGTAGGTCTATTAGGTTGATTTTTATAAACATTTAGATTGCAGGGAAAGCATACAGTGACTAAACTCTGTTCTGGAGGTAGTCAACATTCAAGAAGAGATTTTTCTGTTGTTGTAGGGGTACAGTTAGAGAGTCAACTAGGGGAAATCCTTCTGATGTGCACCTGATGGAGCCAGCAGGTTTGGAACAGAGGAAAAAATGTCTTCATTAAATGTGCAGGGACACACCAACACATAGCTCTTACTCTGTGAGTCGCCTTTCAGAAACAAGCAAACAGCTGCAAGAAAAGGTTGAGTACCAGCAATCTGATAAATCATGGAAGGGAATTCTGATTTTTGTTCAGGACTTTATCAGAAAACACTAAAACCAGAACTGAAACAAGGGTTGCACCTAATAAGAACATAAACATTTGCATCCAGTAAGCTTACAGTATATAATGCATTTTCTTAATTAGCAGTTGAAAGATTTTTGTTCTCTGAAACTTTCTCAGTCATTTGAAATGTTTCTTCAGTTCCCTTTCTCTGCTTTCAGAAAACTAATCCTGTTCATATTGCTCAAAAACACGCAATGGAACACATATGACATTAATAAAAGACAAACACTTTGCCTGGAATATCTTTCCAGTGCTTTTTACTGTCTGCATTTCTCTAATTAAATGATCCACTTATAAAAAACTTAATCAGAAATGGAAGGATATAAAACTATACATTTAGATTCATCTATATGTAGCAAGGTGGCCCTTAGGATTCTGATTCATGACTGAGTTCAAATGTGTAATGATGCTGTAAACAATAAATAAGCATTGGCCTGTCTGAGTTTGCCAAGGGGAATCTTGTTTTTATTTAGTCAGAGGATGTTTTGCAATTACAAACAATTATTCTAGGACAGGAAAAGTACTTCTCCCTTGAGAAAAATAAGGCTGCAGGATAATATATTCCTCTCTTGACAGACTCCTTCTCATTGCCTGTTGCTGAGTATACTTAGGTGTAGGTAGAGAGAGAAAAAGAAGGACAGGAGTCTGGTGTGTGACTAAACCCTAAATGTCTCCCAAGGAATTGGTTTTATGTGTCATGGCAACAGCAGTTCTGCAGTTAATTTGGTTCTTTCTATAGCTTTTGAGTAGAGTTGTGTGGAGATAGGTAAAGCCTTTCCACAAAGAATTTTGTTGCTGTAATGTTTGGTTCTGATCTGCCATAGAATGAGAAATAAAAACGCTAAAATGATTTTTTGAAGACAAGGGAATTTTGAACCCAGGACTGGTGGACTTTGAGAGCCTTTTGCTGCCAGGAAGCTGCAAAGCAGGGAGGAGTGGGAAGAGCTTGACAGGAAATCATAAACATGTTTTTGACAGAAACCTATGGGCTTTGAACCCCACCCCATGTCTATTCCAGACTGCTGAAACTGAAGGGCTTCTGCAGAACTTTTCAAATTACAGAGGCTGCTAATGTTGACTAAATGGAGCATCTTTAGAATCAGCAGAAGTTATGAGCTAACTGAAATACAAATAAAGATTTTGAGTCTACTTTTATAGCTATGTAATCAAATTACTTTGCTTATAGATCACTGTCCACCAACACTTGATTCTTTTTTGAATAATCTGATAAGATACTAGTAATGCTTAGCTAAATTTTTGGTCACTGATTTTTCACCAGATACGGATCTAGTTGTATTTCCCTTCCCACCCCTCTCCCTGAGCCACAGGCTGTATCCCATTATGTCACATCGTGCTGTGTTACCTCCTACTTTAGCAACACATGCCATGATGTGACACCCTATAATTCACAGAGACAGGAACAAAGTACTCTAAACAGTGGAGTGATTGTGCTGCTGTAATATCTAGGACATCTGCAGAGTGCTGGATGATGGCACAGGTTTTTAGCTTTCTGAATAAAAGTTGGATAGCTCAGCAGATATGCAATGCTTAATGGGCTAAAATGTGAGGGTAATCAGTACCATAAAGAACCTGGTGCCTGGAGTCTCAGCAGACCATGAAGCAGAAAGTAATCAGCTCAGCCTCCTACAGTGAGTGTCGCTGCAACTTCTACATGTGGCTTCAAGGTGCCTGAATGAATTCTAAGCGAAAGGAAAAAGTAGAGCAGAAATGCTATTGAACCCATAATATCCTGGTTCTTAGTGGAGTTGTTATTTGGAAATGCCTTGATGAACAGCATGTTGATGACTGAGCTGTTTGTGCTTCTGTGGAGGTTAACGTATGAAATATGCTCATTCTGTAGACTCAGAATGGTGACTATTCATTCTCTTTATTGTGGTCAGGTTACCAAAGAGGATATGATGCCCTCTGCACTGTCCTGAGTAATAATCCTAAACCAACATCTGTTCCAGAAGACTTGCAAACTGAGATTTAGACAGTACGCAGTGAATTAATAAAGGGACACTTGCTGAAGTACAAAGACAAACTAACAAGTTAGAGTAGTTTTAATAGTCATTAGTTCTCACCAGCTCAATCCTGCTAAAGAATGTTATCTTGTAGACTTTGGTATTTCCAGTACTCACCTTTATGCAGTATATGGAAATCAGAGATTTTATTTCATGTAAGAGGTTAGTGTAGACAGTCTAATTTGACCAGAAAGAACAGGAGCAGGTCCTTTGTGAGAAAAGAATTATTGTTTGTTGTTATGTTTCAGCCATGTCAGGCTTCTTCCCTCTTGTGTAAAAAACCAGTGGATTTACATTAAGCTAACTTGGAGACAACTTCTCAGACATCCACACTACAAAGAGCACAAGGTCAGAACAGAGGGAGGAGGTCACTGATGAGGTTTCAGAAAGGTGAACAAAAGAATTAAAAATGAAGCAGAAAAGACTTCACTGGCCTACAAAAGAAACTGTCTGGCAGACCACTACCTGCCAAACAGTGATTTACTGAAATCACATGCTCTGGGTTCAGTTCTTGATGCTGATGCACACTTTAGGTTCATTTGCCTCATTTCCTTGTCTAAAAAATGAAGACAATTTAAAAATTTATGCTTCTTTGTAATTTATAGGTCTTAGGTTTATTATGAGGACTGAAATCTTGCCCAGTTGTTCCTATGCCAGTTCAATCCAGCCTCACACTGAACCACAGAGCTGATTATTGCTGCTTTACACTAACAGTAATAGTTGTGTTAGTGTCAAGTAATATCAGAAAAGACACTAAGAATTGATTGTGCTTCCTCAGGCAAGGAGAAAACACTAGTCTCTTTGGTCAGGTAGATATGTAAAACCAGTATATCAACCCCCCAGGTTAATTTTTCTTTCACAAATGTTGTTTAATCAAGAAGAGCTTACATTCCATGCTCTAACTCTAGGTCAGTACCCAGCTACATAGAAAGGTGGCCAGATTGGGTGAAAAATATGGGCCAGGCAAGGAGCTGCTGCATTTACTGCAGCATTTGTCACTTTATAGGACATAATAGTATTACTCAATTAAACATATAACTTCTGTGGAGCAAGGTTTTGCACCATGTCCTGGACAAGTGGTTATGGGCAAGTATAATGGATTTTAATGCTTGGAATGCGCAATCAGAGTCCAGAGAAGTTTATAGAAAGTATGTAGGGTTATAAATCTTGAATCCAAGTGAGACAAGTCAAATCCCATGGTCATGGCTGCACTACAAGGCCCATCTTCCTCCTACCCCATCCACATCTGCATCTGGTTTTGCCATGTCCCTTGATTTGCTTCATTGTGTATCAGTCTGGGATCTCTTTCAAAGAGTTGGGTCCATATATTGATTGCAGTGGAAAGCAGCTTTTCCAACACAATGTCAGGATGAAATTCTCTGAAGTAAAAATGAAACATTCACAGTTTTAACATGCAAATTTCATTTAATTACTTGGACAAAATCTGACTCAAAATTCATAAGTACAGAGGAACCAAGTACCACCACCAAAGTATTTCAGATTTTGGGGTGTTTGATTCTTTTGAGAGGCAATCAAAGTCTTCTGCACTACCCAGCCACCCTATAGAATTTATAGCTTAGTGAACAATTCACTCTTCCTTTAAAAATAATTCTCAGTCAGACACTTCACTAAATCCATAACATGGCAATGCCTGTATTCTCTGCAAATGCAGTTTTCTTTCTTATAAACTGTTAAGATCAGCAATAGACTGCTACCTCGAATAATGGCCACACAGTGTCTTAAATAGTGTAAATTCTAATAATTAAAATGCTTCAGAACTTAAAAGACAGCAGAAAAATGTCGTGTAATATTACTGCTTTTTTTGTTGGTGCTATATGTTACATACATTGGAAAGGAAAGGGGCAAAAGTTCAAAGGAAACAATTCTGATTTCCTGGAAAATCCGATTAAAAAGAAGAAAGGTAAATAATTAAAATAGGTATTTTTAAAGGCCTGCTGTTACCAGGGATTTCAAAATGCAGCAGAGACTTTCAAAACATAATTCTTTAATATGAATATGTACCTTTTCATAAGGGTGCCTTTGATGAGCTAGAAAAGAGAACAATAACGGAAGATAAACTGAATTTCCTTTTTTATGAACCAAAATTAAAAAGGGAAAACAGACAAATAAAATAATCTGCCAACTTCAAAAGAATTTCAAAGCATGAAATTTCTTTAGCTTGAGACATAATTTAATGACTAATGTTTAAGGATACAGTGTAGAGCTTTGAAATCTCGAGAAAATGGGAAAAACTGAGTCGTCTTTTTCTGTGACTGATGAAAATACATCCACAAAGGGTTTCTAATTGTGATACCCCAGATGTCTGGGAGGTATGAACATGTCACATCCAGAAAACTTCTTAGCTTTCATTTACTTTTTTTTCCCTCTGGATTTACATGAGAAAAAAAAAAAAATTTAAAGGCCAGCTTTCTCAACAGCTCAGAAGTCTATTTAGAAATGAGGGGAAAAAAGTCTCTTCTTCTCCCCGAAAGGGGAGGAGGCACCTGTGCTGCATAACCCTTCTGTTTCACCCAGTGTTTCTGCACTCTGAATTTTGGTGGTTGTGAGAGCTGTCCTGAGCCGTGTATTTGTTGATATTTACCTGTGTTTACCTTTTAATTTCACTATAAAGAGACATTAGTTAGTGCCAGAAGACTAAGGAATCATATAGGCAGTGTCACATCGTGCTTTCATTGCATGTGAACTTACCCGCACTCCCCTCTCGAAGTAGGGAGAATATGAAAGTGATTAGCTTGCACTCACATGTCTCTTCCATTTGTGTAAAGTTGAATGAAGTCAACCCCCATGCTATGATTTTATAAGACTCCTGCACCTATTATTGCCCATCTTCAGCTCTTGCCAGATCTTCATTCTTCATAGCTCCTTAAAATTGCACAAGTCAAAGGCTCTTCCTTGGTCTGTGATAGGCTATGTTTTTATTTCCTCTTATGTGCTGAAATTAGCAAAAAAATTATTGGTAACAGAAAATCTGCTGGTGCCTCAGGTTTCTTTGCATGAGGCTAGGGTGTTATCAGTCCTCTTCTAGGAGTCCCAGTGAATGTTAAAAAAGCTCTGTTTTTATAGGCCTACCTGTGGAAAGGCGTGAGTATAAAAGGAGCTGAAATCTTGCTTGTAAGTACAAGCCTCTTCTCATCAATGCCAAGAAAATACAGACTATTTTGTGAGGGATGCTATGGATTGCAACCATTTCTTACAGACGTATGTGCTCACTTCCATGGACAGCACCCTGTATACACGCGTTTAGGTAACACTGTTTCTTTAAAATAAGAACAAAGCCTGAAAAAGGAACTCTCCAGCTTAGTGTGTTTGCTGAACAAACACTGAGAGGCAGCAGGGAGGTAAATCATTCTTGCATGCTGAAGGGAAGCGTGGCATTACTTATGAATGACTGCATGCATGGCTGCCTGACTCAATGAATGAATCACCCAGAATAAGACAGTGCAGCTCGAATGAGCACAGAAACTGCTCTGATTTTCATTTACAAAGCTTAATCATAAATACTGTGTATTCTACAAGGCAAGGAAGGAAGCACAGTTAGACCTGGTTAATGTATTTTATTTCCAGGGCTGGTTACATTGGGTCACTGTGGTGCTCAGCCATCTGAGATTACCTGTGGGCATACAGTCCCTGAAGTTCCAGCAGTGCAAACATTTCAATTCAGGCTGGGATTCAGTGACCTGATGGGTTGCATCACATACACACTCACTAAAAACAGCAGTGCCATCGGGAAAAAATTATACCATGAACTATCTCTTATGCTGCAGACTTTTAAAACCCAGGCATATTTTTTAAAAATTTAAATACTTCCATGCTGGTTTCCATTATTAAATAAAAATAAACAGAGCCTTACAGGCCAACATTAATAAGGTTAACAGCGTGGCAAATTTCTCATGTCAGGCTATCTAAAATGTCAGCAATGTACCACATTTTTGAGCTTTGAAAGATTTTGTAGGAAACAGATTTGAAATTATAAAATATTTTCTGCACTGAGGGGCAGTGTCTGTGCTATGACTATTTTAACTCCATAAGTTACATATTGTAGAATCAAAAATCTCACAGTTTTTTTTTATTTAGAAAAAGAAGTGAAAAAACCAGCGCCACACTTTGCGCTCTTTAACCTCTGCTTCAAAAATAGTCTGCTGATTAACAAAGTTCACTATACTATCAGAAGTCACTCTATTTCTCCAGTAAAAATAAACTTCCATTAATAACAAATAATTCTAGAATTTCACTCAAATGCTTTTGATATTTTAGACACACCAAAATATTTTAGGACTTTGAGTCCCACTGCAAGCTCTCTGATGAGAAATTGATTTGTACTCATGAGCTATAATGCACAGACAAATGATGACATTTTATTTCAAGGTATTACTTAAGAAAAACAAACATAAAGAGCAAATTTTTAAAAAGAGACTGCAAACGTATTTCTTCTGGGTAAACCAAGAGGATTTTTAACTAAAAGACTCTGTGGTTCTTTGAGCTTTGAGCCTGGGCAGATTTAGATATGTTTTATGATTATGTCACACACAAAATGTATCCTGAAATCGAATGATAGGACAGAGTAAAGCATATAGCATAAATTGCAAAAAAGATATCATGCAGGTGTTGGCAAACAAATCTAGAGTAAAATATTAAGGCTAATATCAAAATTTACATTTGCAGAAACAGCACAGCTAACGTGAAGAGAGATTTCTGTTTTTTCAAGAAGTGTTTAAGACTGAAGTAGACTGATGCAAATGAAACAAACAGAGGCTTAAAGTGAGGTGAAAAAATCATCTGGATAACAAAGAAAGCAGGCAGTATCCTATTGTGCAATTGTGTTAGTAATGTTGTTGCTGGTACTGTTCATTTTCTTATCTCGTTGTTTCCAGTAAATTGTTCTTATCTCAGCCCCTGGCTTTTGTGCCTCCAACTCGAGGTGGGAGGGGAAATGGCAGGGGAAGGGGAAACAGAGAGCGGTTCTAGCAGGAGTACTAAATTGAAGAATACTGGTCCTAAAACCATGACACCCAGGCAGCTCAGAGGGAGCGTTCATGGCAAAGAAGTCCCTTTCCCTAAGTGTCATCTCTGCCATAACTGACCCTGGATGCAGTAGCAGAGATGTTTTCTGTTAACCAGCCTGTGCTCCAGAGGTAAGGTACACACCTACAATGTTCTGCTTGATCCTGGTTAAATGTGGGACAGAGGGGTCAGCAGCTAAACCACAGGTGCTCACCACATGATTTACTATCATCACAGCCACAACCATGGCTCCTAACTGCTCCTCTCTGGGAACACAGCTGTTAATATACAGCCTGGATTTTGAGTATCTTGTTGGTAATGCAGATTGGCATTTCCCAGGACACAGTATCTAATATTTGCTTCTTGTAATGAGACAGGAAGGGGTCATGCAGAACACGGGGGCTGCAAGCCACATGCTGCTTATTTCAGAGACCCAAAGGACAGGGAAGTGCTCACAGATGGGAGGTGACAATGGCTTCCCAGCAAGCCTTTGCAGATGCATTACATTAGGTAATCTGGGTTCAGTGGCTTTTGCTGGTTAGGTTCTCCTGCAGATGAAGAGTCACGGTGACAACAGCACCAGTACAGTGTCACTGCCAGTCATGCAGTGCAGCCCCACCACTGGAACTATGGTGCAACAATTCAAGGATTAGATGCAGCTTACAAGCTATAGAGATGTCTGTGACTGCTGGCTGTTCTCTGTTTGTTAGCTCTAGATCTAGAAATCTCACTCAGTTACAGTCCTTCCTACTGCAACTGGTTGCGCCACAGGGTCCTCCTCCACCTACGTCTAGGCATGAAGCTAGAAACCCACACAGGTTTTCTAAATCCCCTTTAACTAATGAACACAAAACTACCATAAATGATCTGTGGAAGTAGAAGCATAAAAAGTAATATCCAGGCACGATACCTAGTGCAGGCACATGAAGATACCTTTGTGAAGGGGTGCCCCAAAGCATGAACCCCTCCTCCTTGCAAACATGCAGGCACAGTTGCAACTTTAAGGGTGGCTGCCCTTGCTGAATCTCCTGTTGGGACAATGTCTGACCTGCCAGCAGCTCCTGCTTCCCAGCCATTCAATGCCTGGGATTTCCCACACAGTGATTGCTTCTGCTCCCACACAGCTTTTAGGACTCCACTGAACCGTGTCTCCTCTGATCACAAGACGTATTTCCTCCCCCTATTTTCTTGGCACCATGGTGTCTGACAGTGAGGTGCAGAACCGGGTGACAGTGCCCTCCCCTGCTTGCTGAGCTGGGGGGCTGAAGGAAGAGAGACAAGGTGGGAAACTGAGATTAAGTACCCTGAAGGGCCTCAGGAAGATTTGTTATGATAATTTAACCTGCAGCGTTATCCACATCTAAAACCTACTCTAAGTCTCTTGTTCTTCCCTGGAGTTAGAAATCTATACAAGATGCAAATAATGCAGATACCCAGATCTGGAGCCTGTACACAGCCAGGTTTCTGCTTGCCTCTCAGGCTCTGGGATCTAGGTTTGATCCAGGTAAAAATCTGGGGGAGTACTAGGAAATGCAGGTCTGCACCAGGAGGCAAATTTCCCCTTCTTTCCCCTCTGAACCAGTGTAGTGGAATAAACAGTAACTTCACGATGGCTTCCAATTTTAAGTGTGGAGATGTTTCTGGACTCAGGTATTTTAGAAGCTGAGTTTCCAGGTCAGGTTTTGAATGTGTTTTGAATGCACATTTTTGCTGTCTTTCCCTTGACTTTCTCTGGCAGATCATATAGTGCAATACCAAATGTCTACTAATAATAATACAGAAATCAGCATTTATACCTTCCTTTTTGTTTCACTCCCTCAGTTCAAAATCTTGGATCTGTTTTGCAGTGGCTGTACCTCAGCAAAGAGTCCTTTCAGTAAGGGAGCCAGTGCTTTAAAAAAAATGTTCACTTCTGAACGACTGAATGGGGTGAGTCATGTAGCAGGAAAAATTTAAGAATCACAAACACTGACTCTGGTAATACATTGCTTCTATTAGTAGCAATTTCTTTATGACCTTAAGACTTCCGTAGCAGCATAAATATTTTAAATGGTTGAAGCAATTTGAATAATCTTAGTTAGCTCAGGCACTAAAAATGCAGCAGCGAAGGAAGGGAAGCTTGCTGACAGCATTCAGGCTTAGATTTATAGTTGCAGTCATGACCATGTCACCATATGGTCATAAATTTCCAGGGTTGGATTTACAGCACAGCAGTCACCTGGTAGACAAAATCCAGAGAACCAAAGCTGGGACCTCCAGAACCAAAATCATATGCCACAGTTTGAACTGTAGTGCTGTAAATGTTTGGAGTGAACCTTGCCAGGAGTTACAGTAGCACCCAGATACTCCTCAAAGAGAGAGTTGCAAAAATGTTATAAATCACGCAGATCTAATGTTTCTGAGTGTGTTAGTCACTCTTTGGTAACCACTCAACTTCAAAATAGAGGGTAGAGAAATTTGGACTGTATTTGTAATGCTGAATAAAATAAGATAGTTCTGGTGGAGTTCCTGGGAGAGGGGAGGGGAAAATAACTGCAAAATAATGTCAAAGAAAAATAATAGCTTTATTTGTGGGCTTTTTCAGTTGAAAAAGTAAAATAACATGGGGACTGGCCTGCAGGCCATCAGAGGGGTGTTTTTGTAAGATGCAATTGGGCTATATGTTGCACGCAAGCATAGGAATCAGAAAGAGCTGAGACTTTTATGTAATCAATTTTAAAATACGGAAGAGACGTGGCCCTATTGAAGATCACGTAGGCTTTCTTCCAGATTGCTTTGTTTTCCTTTGTGTTTTGATGTATTTATTGTCTAGCTTATTTGAATTTGATGCTTTTAGGGTAAGAGCACATAGCAGATGTCATTACTATTCATAATTGAGTAACAGTGCTAAGAGTGAGTTTGTTTGCAGGCTGTGTGTGGAAAAAAACTTCTGATCTAGATCAAGTATGGGTTTGCTACATGAGCTAGACCTTGCTGGTCTGGCTAGTCTCATGTCTTGGCTCAAGCACAGGCTTGGACATGACCTCTCAGAGCAAGGTGGAGAGACATGTTTTGACTATCATGTGTTCTGTGCCTTTGTGATTTGTATGCCACAACTCAGTGAGAAATGCCTTTTATTAACTGTAGTTGTGATGGCCATGGCCCTTGGGCTCACATCATGATCAATATTTGTTGAATGAAAGTCATTCACTGAAGTATTATGGGTACAGTATTCCACAAAGATCTTGCACAAGCAGTATTGGAAGATTAGAATACACTTTCATGAAGAAAAGTACATTTTACTCTATACATGCTAGTCTGTTTCATTCTGATCTTTTCTTTTCCCACAGAGAAAAGACACTTGAGCAGTGAAGAAGGTGCTGTAACTCACTCTCACTGCAGACTGACACCAAAGTTACCACTTTTTGTTTACTCTAGTTTTCTAAATATTTAGAAGACTGAATAATCCATCCATCCTTTGCTTCAAGCTATTTCTATGTAGATTTTTGGTAGGGTCACTTTGAAATATTTTATTTTCAAAGGGAAGAGCTACCATTGTCTCTAATCTTTCTCATATACTAGCTTAATTAAACCTAATTTTCTTTTTCTTTTGGCTGATATTACCTTATTTCCAATGTAAAAACTTTACTGCCTAGATTATTTCAGTTATATTCCCAGTAAATGTCATTGCTGGACTCAGGGCTGCCTAGAATAGACCCTAAGACAAGGCTGTTGCTTCTTTTCTTTCACACACAGTATGACCTGAACTTTATGTAGGCCTGTTCACATGAAAAAAATAGTTGACAAGGTGAATCAGGGTGGAAAAATCTGGCCCTAAAGCTTAACTAGGAGACATATCAGATTAATTCTCCAAAGATAAATGAACAATGTTATCATTTTATTAAGACAAATACTACTTTGGTCTATAGAATAAACAAGCTTCCTCTCCGTCCTGTCATATGATATTCATGCTGGAATTCACTTGAACAAGAGTGCATTCATTTCATAATAAATAACTGGTGGTTATACAACACCTTTGACCACAAAGCCTTCCAAAGACTATGTTGTGTTCCTTTCATAGTTACAAAAAACCTACCCCTGAAATCCAGAAAAGAGTGAGGCATAAGGTTAATAGTGTGAGCAAACTGAAAACAGATGATGGGTATTTCACAAGAGAAAGGCCAGCTTTATCAGAGATGCTATTTTTTGCCCATTATTTGCTTGAAACAAACAAACATTCTTGGTGTGTTACACCACATAATTGACCAACAGTCACAGAAAAATTTGTTATTGGAGCTGGTTTTAAAATGTAGGAGTTTCTGTCCTCCAGTTCTTTGTTCACAAACTTCCTTTCCTGTGTGAACTTCATGAAAAAAACCCAGCAGTTTTAATCAACCTTTTTTTTTTTTTTCTTTTTTTCTTTTCTTTTTTTTCCCCCAGGGACAAAAAAGAAAGAAAAAACGAACAGGGAGAAATGCAGCGCTTATCTGCTTTGTAATTGCTGAAATTCACTTCCGCATATTGAAAAGGGATTGAAGCTTAGGGAACTCTTGACCTGAATCTGTTTCTCAGAATCTGCAGAACAAGTTTGTTCTTCTGGTTATTGAATTTATTCTTTGGACGAGTAGAAGCGTATTCATGAAAAACCTAAGTAAATCATGAAATTCTTATGGTAGTTACCATGGAAAGCCATTCATCTGCAACTTCATCTGGGAAGTATGTTAATCATTCCTTATTTCGGCATTGCCATTGCACAGCCAGGTAGTACAAAGAAAACCATATAGCCTAAATGACATGTTGCCTACCACTAATAGCACACAGTGATTAATGCTGAAGTGCTCTCCTGGCAGATTATCTGCAGAGCAGGATACGTCCATCTAAATCATGCAGTAAACCTCCAGAAATACAGGCAGACAGGGAGTATACCTGAATGACTGGCAAACAGTAAAAAAATGTAATAATCACTGAGGGAATGATTCATGATACATTATGTGACATCATTTGCTCTTTCATCTGCATGTTTTTATCTAGATGTGAGCAAACTTAGCCCACATTCCTCATAAAATGTTAGATTTTTGAAGCATGAAAGTCATCAGCTAATACGGGTCAAACAGATCTGTAACAGTCTATGGGTAGGGTTGGATCAAACAGAATTTTAAAAGAGTTTGGATTTAGCATGTTTGCAGCTGAATCTTTCAGGGTGTTTTTAGAAAGCTGTAGACACCATTAAAACCTGTGTAATTTTGTACTTGTGAAGGTTAGAGCTTGGATGATACTACATTCTGCTTGCTAACACTAAGCTGAGTATGAATTTCCTATACAGGTGGCTTTTTCATATATCTGTTCAGGATTATCATACCTCAGCCATGCTTTCCACCACTTTAGTCCTCTTACAATCACTTACACTTCAGCAAAATATGATTGAGATATCAGCTCATCGCATCCTAAAAGTTTCATATATTATCTCTGATCACAAAAATGAGGACTTAAAGGCCTAATCTCAAAGATGTGTTCCACATGTAAAGCATACGTGGCTCTTTAGGAACTTAAAGTGCAGAGGCATTTACAATCCTGACAGATTCAGTCTGTGCCTTAACATATGTAATCCAAAATTCTACCTTCTAATTGAAGAGATTTCTAAAAATGTATATTCCCGTTTCTGGAGCCAATATTTGACAAGTGTTTATTTTCTTGCCTTTTCCAACAGTATACTTTCCACTGTGGTTTGCAAATCTATAGTAGCAGTATTTCTGGAGGAAAAAATAAACTGCTTTATTTCATACTATTTAAACCTGAAGGGAGCTGTAATCAGGTTAGTGCTGGTGCTTATTTCAGGCATATCTGCAGAGGCACTGGACCCGTATATTCCTTTCTAAAAAAGATTTTTCCTGTAGCGCCCCAAGACTAGTTCCTTCCTCTTTTTACCTCCTCATCTGCAGCTTCTGTATTTCCTTGTCCCTTAAATAATTAGCAGGAAGAGGTTTGTCCTTGTAGAGGTCCCTGTCACTGATAATTTCCTATGAGAAGGTCTTAGAAATGGACCTTTCTTAGAACACACTGATACTGCTGGGATTCATGATATTTTTGGGGCAGTTTTAACATAGCAACTGCAGAAGACACAGACACCTAAATAAACAGTATTCCTCACAGGTGATCTTGTCTCCTGAAATAACCCTGCTTTGTTGGACTACCACTGTTCTTGTGTCCATCCAGGAAAAAAAAATCAGTTTGTCTTCTCTTCTAGGTCTTGAGACTTTTTATATCTAGAGTCTCATTAAATTAGCCTTAGTTTTTCTTTCCAAAAATGGAGCTTGTTCTGTATTCTTAAGGCTTGACTGATTGCTTTTTAATTGATGGAAAACTTGCACTTTACTTCAATGACCTTTGATTTATTCTCCATTTCCCTTCAAGTCCTGTGCTATTGGAGATGGTAAATTTTAGCTTTTTTTGGTTGGTTGGTTTTTTTGGTTTTTTTTTTTGTTGTTGTTTTTGTCTTTGTAGATAACACTTTGTTTTTATGCCAATCATCTCAACCACAATGAATCTCCATCCCTCCCACTGGAAAAAAAAGCCAGCCTAGATCTGTGACCAGCCTTTGAAAATCAGTACCAGATTTTACCTTACATAGAACATGTGGACTTTGGGACACTGAGTCTGGGGGAGGAGGTGCGACAAACAGTGTTTAAAAACAGGTGGGTTTGTGTTTCACTGAGACATATGTTGTTATTCACCCAAGGAGTAAGGGAAAGCAGCAAAGGAGGAGAAGTTTGGGCCATATGGGAGGGTAAGGGGAAATGGGAGAATTGAAATAAATTTAGTCAGTAGCATTGTATGGCAGTTTATAACCTGAATCCAAAGAACAGAGCAAGCATTCTGTTACTTGATTTGGCTCAGAGTCAGTGAAGGGGATGTTACTTAGAGTTTTGAAGAATTTGGCAACAGAACAACTAACATGTGAATGATGTTCCAAGGGAGGATATAGTACTAGGACAAAGATTTCATACAGATAATATTTGGCTCAAGACTTGCAAGATTTGGATATCTTCAATAGAAACACGAAGACACTAACAGGAAAGATCAAACACACCCAATGAATTTTTATTACCTTATAAACATTGAGAAAAGCCATTTAACCAGCTGTGCTGCTCACCTCCTTCTTGGTACATGAGAAATAAAAAACCAAAATCTGAATTTTTTTATCTTGAAAAATTCCACCTTAAAGTACTTCTCTGAAATCTAGTATCGACACTATTTTTTTCCAGTTTCCAGCTGCTGCAGATCATTTACCACATCCTTGAGCAGTGCTGCAGACTCATTGCTGCCTGACCCTGATTTCCCATTGAGCTGTGACTAAACTGCCTCCTGAGCCCTGGTTCCAGCAGTGGACACATGCACTCAAGTGGACACATGTACTCACTGGGGCTCTATAATTTTAGTGACATCAGTTTGCTGCAGTATTAACCTCCAGAAGTCAGGATTTTGGTGTTAGAGTTCCTCAAGGTACCTTTATGTCTTCTACCTCCTCAATACAACACAGGGCATATGTACAAATGAATAAAGACTGGACTTGGCACTCAGTGCCATGGTTTAGTTGATAAGGTGGTTTTAGATCATAGGTTAGACTTGATGATCTCAAAGGTCTTTTCCAACCTAGCTAATTCTGTGATTCTGTGATACACTATCCATGCATCTGTAATGAAACCGCTGCATTCATCTTACTGTTTAAGGAAAATATGACCAGGGTTCAACTGCATTTTGGTTAAATCAATTTTCTCACTGTTCAGCTCCCCATCTGGAAAAGAGGACTTACTCTCTTCCTCTTATACATTGACAACCCTGTCAATTTGTGTAATAAATGCTTAATTTTTGTGTGCTGTCTGTGGACAACATGGTGGTGCCCTGCTCCACACAAGTGAGAGCAGTGGGAACTTCCTCAAATGCAAAGAGTAAGTGTCAATAATGATAATACACATACATTTTCAAAGCAAAATGCCATACTAATGACAGAAAAGACCTAAACACACTTGCAGAGTCTACCAAAACCAAGTCTGGTCATTATTATAAGTCTGGGTTTTTTGCAAGCTGCGAGAAGTAGGGGATAAGAAAAAACACTGTGTTTTTTGTAAGAAATCTTGAAATTTAGGTATCAGAAAAGCATTTTCAGCAACCATCTGTAACAATCCTGATGTGCTCAGTTATGGTAAATGTGGGGGAGGTGTTGCATGTGTCAGATCGGCAGTGACATCATGGAGAGGTATGATACAGTGGCTGCCACTATTGCCTCATGTTCTTCTTGTCTGAGCCTTACTTTGCAACAACTCCAACTCATTTTCCCCCCACAGGTAGAGCAAGAAGAGGGGAATAACTTCTTAAGCAAAGTGTTCTGTAAACAATAATCACCTTCCTTTTAGAGTTGGGGGACTTTAAAAAGACTCTTAGGACAACATGTTGCCTATGTTCTAAAAGGTAAAAAAGAACTAAAATGTCTTAATAGTCTGAAGAACAGTTTGAAAACCCGAAAGATATGATCCAGAAAAATCCTTTTCAAGTATTGACACTCCATTCCTCTACACTTGCATGGAAGGTATACTTTTTGCTTGTATATGAGCAGGCACCCCAGAGCAGTGCCATACTTTCATGGGTAATTTATTAAGGGTATTCTACGTTACACACTGGCATTTTTGGAGACCTGTTGTTCATGATTCCCTGTGTTCTGCATGAGGTGAAAGCAGGTGTAGCACAGAGAGATTGGCCACATGGGGTGGATGCTCTGAAGTCTGCTTTCATTTAGGAACAAAAGACAGGCTGAAGTTAGGAGGGAGAAAATATATATTACATCTGTGCCAAATATCTAATGCATAACATTAACACTGGCAAAAGAGGAAAGGCAATTTAAATGTGGGGAGGCATCTCTAGGGAGAAAGCACATTAAAAAGAATAAGAGGAACCCCAGATGAGTCTGGTTTTGATTTGAAGGCCCATAGCATAGCAGCCTGCTGAGAGGAACTGAAAGTCTCTTTTGTAACAACGGGGGCTTTGAGTGTTGCACAACCAACTGAGAAGCATCCTGGGACATCCACGAGACTTCTGTGGATAAATATAGAGGAGGAGGTGGAGGCAGCTGTTGAGCTGCTCACAGTTTACAGGCAGGACACAAAGCTTTTGGTGTTTAGGCTATCAACCTGGTGAAAATAACTATTTTCTGGAATCTGGGAACTCATGTTACGAGTTCAGGAATAGGGGACTATGTCTTTCTCTGCTGCTGGGTTTTATCCTAACAACAACTGCTCTTCTCATTAACTCACAGGCCCAGGAAACAGAAGGGAATTGAGGCTGGATGTACAGGTACAAGTCCTGTGTAGGGATCTTGCATGCTCTGAGAACTTCTGTCTGTTATGAAGGTAGAAGTGAAACCTTCCCTAGAATTATTCCATTTTATTCCTGAAATACGAAAGAAGAAAATTAGCCAACCTGAAAGGAAAAATCCATGTACACACACACACACACACACACAGAGAGTTAAAAATATTTGGTTTGGTGAATAGTTATACAAAGGCATCTGTACTGCCTTAACAATGAATTGCTTTGTCCCTTAGTGGCTGGATGTCTTGAATAAGGGTAACAATATTAATAATTATGGTCATAACTGGACTTTATTCAGCTTAGGGAGTAGAATTACGAGGCCAGATTCTACCCTCATTCAATTTCATAAAGCCTGGCTGAAGATGTTGGGAGGTACTCTGGTCTAACTGAGAAAATAGTGTCAGTGATGCCCTGCAGTACTGATTCCATATATCATCATCTAAGACAGGCTTATTCTGCTATACTTCATAGACAACAAACATGTTACAAGGATTCCTGCTAGAGATTACCCCCTGCATTCCCAAGGGGTTTCCAAGGTTCACAGCCCAGGAAGAATTTTAAGATGACTTTACTGAATGGTTTTTCTGACTGTTCCCATGGAGATATGTGGGTTGGTGTCTATGCAGAGAGTGCAGGGAGCTGGCTTTACAGCCCCTTACAATTAGAACTATCTTGGCAGGAAAGTTTTCTATCCTAAGGCTTGAGAAGTCAGACAAATGATTATTTTACTGTAAATTTCCTGGAATACTATAATTTGAGGCTTGTGAGGGGTGGCAGCAAGTTATTTATGCTGATTTGTGACAATGAGGGATTGTTGATGTCAGTGGGAGCAGAGAAAAATTCAGAAATACTGAAAGTTGTTGGGCAGAGCACAACCTTGGAGTATTCAGCCCACAAAGCTCATTGATTATATTTGGTTCATATAGAAACAGAACAAATTACTGCATATTTTCTATTTTGAGAAGAAAAGATGGCTTTATAACATTTCAGGCTATGTCTAAATGGCCTCAGGGCTGATTACTGGTCCTGGGACAGTCACACAGACTGGTTCATGTCCTGCTCCTTCTATAGCAGCATTGTCTTGAAGAAAATTGGCTGCAGAGAGCAAATAATAAAACAGTGTGGACAATCAGAGCTCCAGTGTTCAAGCATCCTCCCAGGCTTTCTGTTACTTAGCGCTGAAGACATATCCTCAAAGTCCATTGCAGACCTCTTTTCTGTGATTTTATGAAAGTGAACATTTGTTATAAAGAGTTGCTAAAAGAAACGGACAGGCTTATTAGAATAAATCTCTTTCAATAAATATGTGGTAAGAAGGGTGAGGGGGGGGGCAAGCTTTTTGTTATTTGGGAACTGAGAGAAAAATACTTTCAAACTTTTGGTTAACAAGATTCTAAGGTCTGCCAGCTCCTCTGTTCTATTGACTCAGACCAAGTGCATGTAACCTATAAAAGTTTCAACACAGTCCACATAAAATAGCTTGTGCTGTTATGGGCTGGTGCCCACCCCATAGAGTCCAGAGGCACAATCACAAAGCTACAGCTTTGCTCACATGGGGAGATTCCAAAGCCCAAATGGATTTGCAATCCAAGGACCCTGAAAACTGTTTATTGAGGAATGATAATTGAGCAACTTCTAATGGTGATGTCCATGTTTATCCCTAGTGCCTATCTCAAGAATTCTGTTCTGTATCTGATTGTGCATATGAAGCCAGGTAGTTATTTTGGAAATAGTCACTCAAAGGCTTTGTAATATTGGCATAGGGGCAGAGTGAAGAAGAAAAACAGCCATATGAACACTGTGCACATTTGTTTTTCACAGAGAGAATTTTGTCTATGAATTACGAGCAGTCTGTTGTGAGTGAACCATGGAGGAAAGAAACATGGTCTAGTTGCATAAACATCAGAGACTTCCCTTGATTAAGCACTGTGGAACACTGGGGTCATTTAAAAGAAATTAACATGAAAGAGCTATCCTATACTTATATCAGATCTATCCTGGTGAAAAGAAAATTCAGTCAAAATAAATTATTTTCTGTAGCATTTTTTTCCTGCTCCAGAGGAAAAAAGTCAATCAAGTTACTGCTTGACTTTTGGAAGGCTTGTTGTCAAGCATCTTACTTATTGTAAGTCTAGATATTTTTCATTTCTGCACAAAGTTATAGATGCACTTTTATGAACTGGGATGTTCGATCCTTCCTCATGGTAAAACCCTTTTACTCTGATATAAATGATCTTGCTTATGTGATGTACTAAAACCTAAATAGTAGGCAGCTGTCTGAAGTAATTAGGTAGTACTTTGTCAACTCTCTTCTTACCCACAGACAACCATAGTACTTAAATTCATTATATAAGGCGACATGCTGCTACTGAGGTCTTTCTACCTTTACTTCCAGAGCAGTTTTATTTTCCTCTTCAGAATCATTCCTCACCTAACCTGGAAAAAACAACTGCATCAATGATGGGATATTATTGCTCATTGACTACTAATTAGTGAGGAATTACTCATGAGAAAACTGATTTGACTTAATCACGTCTTATAATTTGATGAACTGAATATACAAGCTTGTGTTTTCTGAGAAGAGCAGCAGAAGAATTGGGTTACATTTGCACACAGTGTCTGGGCCACCAGAGACTCTCCATGTGCAGCAGCAAATCAAGCCCCTAGTGTCAAGCCCCTTGCTTTGGAACTCCAGTGACAGATTATTTTTGTGACTAGGGAGCCTATGACAAATTCAGTCCTTGAATTCCTTGCTGGGAAGTTTTTCTCCTCATTCTTCTTAGACAAAAGACAAAAAGTGGTGAAAAATGTAGTAAAGTTTTTTCAGCTCAACACACATATAAAAGTATGCTTTGAAAAGTTAAATTTGCCAATTACTTGGAGGTTTTGTGGCTCTTAGTCAGAAAATGATTTGGCAGATTGAGATGGAATTAATTTTGGAAGCCGTATAAAAAAAATAAAGTGAAGACTTTGTACAGGAAGATCACTGAATCACAGAGTATGCTGAGTTGGATGGTACACTCAAGGATCCTTGAGTGCAACTCCTGGCCCTGTACAGGACAGTTTCAAGAGTCACACCATGTGCCCAAGACCATTGTTCAAATGCTTTGAACTCTGTCAGGCTGGTACAGGGACCACTTCCCCAGGGAGATGTTCCAGTGCCCAGCCACCCCCGGGGTGAAGAAGCTTTGCCTAATATCCAACCTAAACCTCCCCTGACACAACTTCAGGCCATTCCCTCGGGTCCTGTCACTGGGCAACACAGAGCAGAGATCAGTCCCTGCCCCTTCTCTTCCCCTTATAAGAAAGTTGTGGACTGCAGTGAGGTGTCCCCTTGGTCTCCTCCAGGTTGAACAGACCAAGTGACCCCAGCTGCTCCTCATATGGCTCCACCTCAAGGCCCTTCACCATCTTCATAGCTCTCCTTTGGATGCTCTCTGATAGTTTAATATCTTTCTTATGTTGCAGCACCCAAAACTGCATGCAATATTCAAAGTGAGGCTGCACCACTGCAGAGCAGAGAGGGACAAGTTCTTCTAAAACATGTGGGTGTTATTAATTTTACCTCTGAATATTTTTTGTCTCCTTTGAGACCAAAATATTTGGTATGCATTTGACAATTGAAGAGATGGGGTTGTGAAATAACACTGGTAATGTACTTTGAGAAAGTCAGTAGAGTAACTTTTCATGAGTAAAGGAGGAAAGAAAGAGAAGGCAGATCTGATAAGATTGCAGCGCATACCAGTGACAACCAGAGCTGCTCTGCATCAAGATGAGAGGGAAATAGCTGCACTGATAAAAAGGAAATATTTGGTCACTGTCAGCTTCCCCAGAGCATCTACTAGCACAACAGACCTAATGAGTAAATCCACATTGGCAGCCTGAGTCGTTTCTCTCAGCTGCAGGAACACAGCTTAAAGACTATGTGCTAGGCACCCCAGCCTCTCCTATTTCAAAGCAGCAGAGAATATTTTAAAGAAGCTGAACGAAATAATTATTTGACTGTCAAAAAATACTCAAGGGGCTGTTATCTAATGGGGTAAATTATAAATTGACACCAGATAACCCATGTAGAGAGGCTGTTTGAATAAGAGCTGTGCAGCCTTTAGAAAAGAAGCCAGGAGATCAGCTGGCCTCTAGTCAGGCTGTGGCTCGGCTACTGAAATGTCTTGTGCAATTGCAACTGTCATTGTTGTGGTGAGACTTTTGCTGGAACAGAAATTAAAAAAGAACCCTGAATTGTAATAGCACAGGGTGGTTGGCCTGGTCATGGAAAACATGGCAGGCCTCCAACTATATGCAGAATTTACCTAAGAAGAGAACTAGCCATATAGAATTAAGACACCTTTTAGATGTTTTACAAGGATGGTATTAGCAAGGTAAAGACCATCTGTTTCTTTTTTCCACTCTCATTTTATTTGTTTCTGTGAAAGTGTTTGACAGCTTGGTTGAATCTACTGACAAAACCACCTACCCAACACTTGGAGTGATTGCAGGACTGTATCTCAACACCTTTCAGAAGGATAGAGGTGCTGAAAAAGCACTGGAGTAGGAATTGGTTTAGTCTGACTTCATGGTCTCCTGGGCCTGGCCTGGCCAAGCTTGAAAATGACACTGAATTTGCTATTTATTTTTTTGTTTATGTGTTTGCTTGTTTAACTAAAAGCAATATTTGGAATAGTTTGCAAGGAATCTGGAAAACTATAGTATTAATCCACACAGGAGATGACTCAGAAAAGCATCTGTTACTTGGAGAAGAGAACATGCAGGTGAAGGGTACATGCAGGTGAAAGCAGAGAACTTGAGATTGTTCATATTTTTTCAGGCATATGCTGAACCATGTTATACTTGATTCAGGATACCTGAAATAAACGGATCTTGCTCCTAATGTCTGAGCCACTGTTTTCATGTCATACATAGTACTAACTTTAGAGAACCTGGCCCATGTACCAGGTTCAACCTGCAGTTTTGCTCTAATGGAGGCTGATCTTTTTAAGCTTTGCAACCATCTTTATGTTTTCACATATTTTCACAATATCCCAGATCTACTCCTCATTGGTATGAAACTGCTGAGAAATGGAAGCGTCCTGGAGATAAGATTCATGCTTAATTCTGCCTACTAATAGGAAATCTTATGATATGAGATACAGAAAAATCGTTTTGGAGTCAGACTTAAAAATGAGAGCTGTTTTTTACAAGTTTAGTTCATGGTCTGAACGTGTCCTTTTTTCCTTAAATCTGAAATTGGATCCATCCAGGCCAGACTCTTATGAATCTGATGAGCTCCATTAATTTCACCAAAGCAGAAATTCAGCTTGGGTTGAGCTTTTAGCAAAATATTTTAAAGGAGAGTTTTATGGAAAGCACTTGCTTCACTTTAGTAACCCATAAGACAAGAACCATAGACTTTTCTCTATCAGATCCTTTACTACTGCATAAACTCATTCAGAAACTTAAATTATTTTGAGTGACAATGATTAAAGAACATTTTACAAAAGCCCCATGTGGCACAAGTTAGCCTGCTGTAAAATAATGCAAAAATAATTAGCAGGAAGCAACTAAATACTTAAGAGAATTGTAGGAAATAGATCAGAAAAAGTTATGAGGCTAAATTCATCCCCAGTGTAATTTCACTGACTTCATTCTGTACAAAGATTTGAAATAAGCACCTCGGCATACTGTGCACATGCTGGGAAGTGTCACTTTTAAGGTGACCTGTTATGCTGTGACCCACTCCTGGGCTCTGTGCTGAGTTGGATCCTGCTGTCTTCTGTCAGGTTTATTCAGATTAGTGACATTGTGGGTGTGCATGGCCTTCCCCAGAAACAAAAAGATGTTACTTTCCGATTATCAGAAAATGGAGGAAATTTTACCAGGGTGTTGTGCAGCCTTTTTGGGTTTCTGGGAGCCTTTACTAAGCAATAGAAGTGCATGTGTATATCTGTGTGTGTAGAGGAAGGTATATTTAGACATTAACTCTGAAAGCATTTCCTCTCATTGATTAATTTATTGACTCAAGAGGTCTACTTGACTATATTTATCTGTTTTACCTAGTCAAATGCACTCAATGAAAACATTTTCCTGGCCAAAAAAACTCAAACAAAACCTGCATTTAAAGCACGTATCTAGTATTTAGTTAACATTAGTTAATAATTTGTTTAAGCTGCCTCAAAGAATGACCAGCAATTTGCTTTTTTGCATCATTCTGTTAGAGCATATGAGGACTGGATGTTTCTCAGCACACCATAGAGTCTGTGATCAAGTTCTGAAATACTCCATTGCAAAACAGACACAGGAAATGTGTCTGTTGAGAGCCGGGGGAGGAGGGAGGGGCGGGGAGGAAGATGTTGGGCTATGAGAAAAGCTCAAATTGATAGAAAAGCACTAAATAATTTTTTAATATACATTTCAGCTAAAATGTTTTTTCTCACTCAGCTAAATGAGCTTTTCTTTTATTTTCCAATGCATGGCAATGAGCAGTAGTGATCAGTAAACCTGAATCACAGGGGCTGATGCAGAAGAGTTGATCTGTATGTCTCTCTACCCTCTTTTCTAGTTGATCTTCCACCAGTCAATCCAAGCCAATTTTCCAGATTTCTAATGAGATCAATAATATCAGATCCTAATTGCTGCTGATAATTAAATAAAGAAAAAAAACCCCATTGGTTATGTTGATGTTTTAACCTTCTACTCTGAGACTCCCTTGCCTGTCTTGTGCCCCCATTTCCCTCCTCCACATGGTGCTGTGCCCCTGCTCTTCCAGCCACCTCTGCCACTGTCCACGCTGGTCTTGCATGAACCATGGCTCAGCCCCAGTCTGGGGCGAGTTATAGGGAATCATAAAGATGCCTCCCTTAAGCATGAATACACATATATAGTGATCATGTGTATTATGTCCTGAAATGCATCCTAACTGGCATATTCATTATGCATATCAACATCACCCTAAACATTTCCATGTTAGTTTAGGGATTTACTTGCAAATCATTGTGGTAATAGTTTACTGGGTTTTTCCTGCATATATTTTAAACATGGTGCATACTGTGGATGTGAGAGTACGTTCCTGCAGCTGGGTAGATGTGCTCCAAGATTACGAGCACCTCCATATGACACACAGACCCTTCTTTTACTTTGCCCTATATGACTCCTTTCTTCTCTCCCCCACAGGAAACAAACCCAAAAATTTCCATCCTGCTGCTTACAAATAAAACCAATTTATTTAGATGATAAAAGAATTGAAAATAAAAGGGCATGGGTCCCATCTGAAGATCTGTGTGTTATGTGTGAGCAGGAAAAAAGATATCTTTCACAAGCAGCCATAACTGCGTCTCTGACATTTGATAAGGGAGAGAGAGAGATCTGTTTGTGTGCAGAATTCTAAAGCCATTTAATGATCAAAGAGCAATCCTGATTTTATCTTCCAGTACTTCCTCAGAGGTGATAAGATTAATTCTTTGAATGTTACATTAGACTGCTCTACCCATAAATAGATGTGTAAAATTACAAACATGCAAGACTTGAAAAGGAACGAGGAGAATTACTTCAGTGGGCAAAAGAAGAACACATTTAAAATATGTATATAATTTTTTTTCCCTCTAATTTTGAATCTTCATTACATTTTAAAAATAAAAACATGTAAAATGACAAAATTATTGTTTGCATACAAGCCAAGAGCTGCTTGATTTTTTTCTTTCTGTATCTTCCTTCTCTTTCATCAATGGAATGCCACGCTGATTTCAAGATCTTCTGACGTCTATTCTCTATCCTACTGCTAATTCTGTCTGCCTTCTGCTTGATAGATGGGATGTTGGATGTGAGCCCTTCCCTGCAGGAACTCAGTTGGCACTTACAAAGATGGCTGTCCCCAGCAGACATCCATTCTGGAATGTTGTAGGGGATCCCCTTCCAGAAGTCAAGTGTGATGCTGGAAATGCAAGTGGCTATTAATACTGTCTGTATTTTTATGATGAAAAATTGAGAAGTGCAATGATTTAGATCCATTCTGACCCAAAGTGTGATTGTGGATGTTGGCGTGACACCAAGTTGGTGACTTGAGTCTAGCAAAACTAACCCTGTTAGTTTTAGTAGACATAGTGAGACATGAAACTTATGTTTTACTTAGGCATAGTAAGACATGAAAATCAAGTCTGATATATTAAACGTGCATGGTGTAAAACACAAAATGTTTATTCTGTCTCATACAGGCAAAAGTTAAAATCGGTAACCTTCATGATCTTGGTGACCTTCCTGTAGGGTTGCATGATTGAATTGTTTACAAGGCAGTTTTTAGGCGTCTCTTTTTGAAATAAATTCAAATTTTGCATGTATAATGATACAGTTGTAGAGGTGAAAAATTATTTACAAATGCATTGGTATGCACACTGTAAGATCTGAAAATTTGAAAATTGGTATGCTGGTCTGCTTTTCAGCAGAGTTATTTTGGCAGCTGCATGAAGTGTCTGTTCTAGAAAGCACAACATTTAACTTACACTCTAATGATTCTTACCTGCCATTAATGATTCTTTCCTGCCATTTTTGTCCCCACAGTATCACATCAAAGATGCTGGTGGCATTTTGGGTGTCAGGGTGAATACAATATTTACTAACTAGAGCTATTCCTAGAGTCATGTAGCCAGAGGGTAGGGAAATATGGGCCTGTTCTATACTTGGATGGGAGAGCATGAGGAAAACTGGATATAGGATGAATATTTATCCACAGGAATCAGGCAGAAACATTGCACCTAATTCCATTGTCACTGCTGATCTGAAGGAATAGGAAAGAGATGAAAGTAATGCCTAGAGATCACAGGTGGGTTCAGGGTTCTTTCTTAAAAGATATGATAACTTTAAGTCCTGTTTTTATAGAGTTAGATAATTGTGGGAGGGAAAGACATTGAGGAAACTGAAATGCATTATGATTAAGTTACTTTTGGAAGCAGAAGAACAGTCAGAGATGGGATTATAGTCATAATCTTCACATGCCTGAGTGAACAACAATTTCATTAGCCTGTGCTGCCACTTCATCAACTATATCAAATGCACTTCATCAGCTGGCTCCCTGTTAGCAGCCATAGCATGGGGGTTGATTGCAGCAATTCCACTCTGTAATACTACTTGTTGTCTAGCTTAAAACCAGAGAAATAAGGAGGCAGCTCTGCATCAGAAACCATTCAGTTCCACAAGCTTTTAAAATTACAGTCATCTCTGAAACAATCTATTTTCTTGGTTTTGTTACAAGTTCTTCTGGACTCCAACCCCTCAGCGCCCATCACTACCAGCCCTTGTTGCTCCTTTCCTTAAGAGCCATGCGTATCAACCTCACATTGTAGAGGGCTTCTCTTCCTTTGTTTTCTCCTCTCTTCTGTCTTAGGCACAGGCTCAGAAGTCTCCACTCCTGGGAAAGGACAATGGTACCAGAGAGGCAAAAGAAAACAACAAGTTATTCGAGATGAGCAACCTGTGCAATGCTTTGGCCAATGTTTGATGCATCAGAGACCTGTCATGGTTTAACCTTTTCATACACCCTTGCTCAGAACAGATGCAAGTCAGTTGATGGCGGTTTAAAAATGAGCCAACCATATATGAAGAGGGTGCAGGAACCATTCGGAGTTAGAAAGGTTGAGTAAGGATTGAGGAAGGACAAATCAAAGTTTACTGCAAAAGGATATTAAAAGATGTCTCAGTTACTGGCTACTAGAACCAGGATGGAAAATTGATTGGTATAATATTGTTGGACCTACTATTTAAAAACATAATATGAATGGATGTTCAGCTCAAGCTGAATAAATTCAACCTAAAAAGAGAGCACGTATTTTTTAACCATGAGTATGAAATTAACCTTCAAAAGAGGTTTCCAGGAGATGCAACAAGTTACATATTCTGGATGTCTTGTTTTAAGCAAAGCCAAATTATTTACCTAGGTACAGGCAAAATACAATGGCCTGTGATATGTGACCCTGAAGTTCTGCCTAACACCAGATACACAAGGGAAAATATTGTATGAGTCTGTGATTATGTGATGGATTCCTGGGACAAATAAGTTAATAAGTGAGGCAGGAACTTGGCTGTACAACCTGCTAGATGACTTTGGGACGTGGACCTGGCCTTGTTCTTCTCTGTGTCTTTTACGTTAGCAGGTCCTGGGGACAGAGAAATCCAGAGGACAGATCCTACCTAGATGGAAGCTGTGGCTGCTAGATCTCACAGACGGGTTCTTTTTTATACACTTTCCTATTTCCCCAAGCTGCACAAGGTTCTTCATCCTGAAGGGAGGGACATGTCATCCCTGCCCTCTGGGTAGTATAGTATGGTAGTTTAGATGCACCCTTAAGGTACAGAGGCAAGTACAGATGAGTCTGAGTCCTAGGTTTAGACAAAGCTTCACGTCAAGTCCCTGGTTCCCTGAATGACTGCACTGACCAATAAGTAATTATGTACAAATGGATATTGCCATCAGCATTTTTTTTTTTGTTAATGAAGTGGTGAGTTCCAGATTGAGGTTAAAGTACCTGCCTCTATGGTCCCTCTGTAGTCAGGGTACGTCTAATCAGCACAGTCTCACTGGAGCTGAGAGTGATAGTCAGCTTACCAGCCATTAGGGATGCAATTCAGTTGCCCACACAAAGCCATTTAGGATCCTCAGAGCACCTGAATATCTGCAGACGGCTGGTAGAAATGACCTATGACTCGTAGGACATACTCAACTCCTGGAGTGGCAGCTAGAGGTCAGGGAGGATATCCCACAACAGCCAAAATAGCACCAGACATCTATATCTGGGCAGCTCAGTCCATTCCAGGGTGTCACTCTCCTGCCTGTTTAGATGTCTGATGAGTGTGACGGGAGTTTTGACACATAAGTAGGCATTCACATTTAGGGGTCCTAATCTGAAACGGAATGTTACTCAGACTAACTGTAGTTCTGGAGCTCCATGTTGTGATCACTGGTTTAAGTCCCTGCAGAATGTACATCCTCAGGGGTCACAGGTTTTTGCCTAAATGCTACACTGAAGCCAGGCTCATCACATGTGAGTAACTGCACCCAAGGACCTTATGGTGCTGAGAGCCCCAAAGATTGGACTGGACTTTCCCTGTGAGTTGTAAACATGACTGAAATAAACCAGTGCCATCAGAAAGACTTTCCAGATCTGCTGTTTAGGGTCAATATGCCTAAACTACTCTGCCATCCTAGCTTGGATCACCTGAATCTTGTCCTATATGTCTTATTTATCACCCTGACATCACCTAAAAATGTATGTATGGTGTGGCCTAAGTCAGAATATACATATAATAGGCAACAAACTAATGTTAAGACCATCATCTACGATGGGGAGAAAACCATTTCTATCACTAATGAAGAAGAGAGATGTTTTGAAGCCCGTAAGGCAAAGGAAAGTTTTTTAATCACTGTCCTGCTCTTAAGAATGCCTAAGAGTATCTTTAATGAGAACTACCTTTTAATGTCTGTAACAACTATGGAGTCCTTTCCATCACAATACTAAGGTGAGAGAATATAATTGAAAGTTTGTAACAAAAGTTTTCACTTCAGTTAAGGAAAGATCACTGAGGCAGATAAACTGGGTAATGAATTATTACTGACATTAACTTCCTCATGACAATAAAAACAGAAGAGTGTGGGTCTTCCACTGCAGACAGTTTTATTTTATATAATATCTACTACACAGTGACTGATGAAGTGAACAGAGAAAGCAATTGTAACAAAGCCTACTGGGAAGAGAGCTCGCAAGAAGGAAAAATGGCAATAATTTTAAGCCAGAAAATTCACATTTCTTATGCCCTACCTGCTAACTCCTTTCTTTTCTGCCTTCACTGGCACAGCTGATCCTGGTCTGCTAAAATTCTTTGTGAAACACATATACCAGACCTATTTGTTCTACCCACATTGTAAGCCCCAGTGAAGAAAAAAATTGTTTAAAAAAATGTAACAAAAGTAGATTTATTTGGCCCATGCTACAATGAGGAAGATGAGTCCTTGGTTTGCTGCCCTACCCCTCTTGCCATTATTGCTGCAGTGCATGCTGTCCCTGCGTAGCCATGGGCCAGTGGAGCACAGGCAGAGCCCTGTGTGCCTCCCACATCACTGCAATCTCGTCCTTGAGCAGCAGAGCTGCAGTGCGTGCATCACATGGAGTAGCACCACATGGCTTCATCTACATTATGCTCCTTCAGGGCAGTTTTGTTGAGGCTTTGTCCTGCATTAGGGGAGGAATGCAGATGGAACTGACTAAATGGGTGTGATGTGGTTAGTGGATCCAAACCCATTTCCTGTTTTACTTACCTGCTGTGATTTCTTGCCTCTTGCCAGCAAAAACACCTTGCCAGGGAAGCAAGTTCTCAGCCCTAGGAATAAACATATCTTGTGTCTCAGGGGGCTTCTCCCCTTTCTTTCTGGGCTGTTTAGAGGACAAATACCTCCCAGACAGGATCCATTTTTACTTCCATGATGTGTCTGTGAGAAAGGTGTAGCAGAGCACTACAGTAGGAGAGCTGGACAACACACTCTTTGTTTCTAGAACAATGCAGCCTTTTTCTGACTTGAGCAAACACTTTACCCAGCAATACTATCCTTGGCAGTACTACAGAGTTCCCACCTTCCATGGCCTAGGAAGGTAGATTAAGTTTCTCACCTGATTAATCACTCCAGTGGCCCTTGTCCAACCCAGGTGTCTCTTCAGAATAAAATATCATCACTTGCTGTAGTCACTGATGTTCTTCCCTGCTGCAAACTTTTTGAGAGTTTTGATAAAACCCTTTTTTTTTTGGATGCTCATTTCCCAGTCACTGCTAAATCACTTACTTGAATCTATTTGTTCTCCAGACCAGTCTCACTGCTGCAGATCTCAGTTGTTCCCATCAGTCAATCCAATCTTGTCATGCTGAAGAACTGTGTGCTATAATTTTGTTTCATTTCTTGTCCTCCTCCCACTGGCCTACCTACCAGTCTAGAATTACCTCGCTCATTCCCATCTTGATTTTGGACTGCTAATTGTCATCTCAAATGATATTTAAGTTGCTACAAACTAATAGGTTTTTCCCATCAGCATTTCATGCTTTCCACCTTCCATGAGTGGAGATGGTCTGTTGGATATTTTCTTCAGACACAGCTCAACTTGGTGGGAACTCTACCTCTCCCAAGCCAGTGGAACAAGGGCAGTGGGCTTTTTCTGAGCTGCATAAATGGGATCTAACTCTGTTTTGAAGGCATAATTGGAGGAGAAAATAATGATTAAGATTCATAAAGCAGTGTGGGAGGGTATAAAACCTTAGAAGGCACTAAACAGTCCATTGAAAAACAGGACTCACCAAAACTGAAAGAGGAACACATTTTTAGTAATCTGCAGGGAGAGGCAAAGCTTTCCAAAAATTTCTATTCTCATATGTTTCAGTGAATTATCCCTGGAGAGGCAGCACATACTGTAAAGGCGACTTTAAACCCTGCTTTCAAACTGAAAGTCATTTGCACTTAAAAAACTTAGCCCCAGCTCTGCACACCATGCTTCAGAGGAGTAAAGTATGAGGGGTACCAGATTCAAACCACCCCTCTCTAAACCTTCCCTCTTCCTATCAAGTTAGAGGAAAGCTTTATGGACTTCTTCTCCCTGGTGGATCTTCTTGATGGATGTGGCCCATCTGTTCTTGTCCTCCCAGTGATGGAGGCCACATCAGATGTCCTTCCCCTCAGGCATCAAGCCAGTTCTAGGGAAGGTGTGTCCAAGGAAGGCTGCAGAGAGAAGCTGCATTTCTATTTCCTGGTTGGAGCTAACTGGAAAAGGTCAAAACAGTACTGTTAATTACCCTGTCTTGTGATGGATGGTGATATCTACTCCTTTCAGTGATTTCTGTTACAACTCCCTCCTTATATCAAACCAAAAGCAGCCAAAACATAATGTCAGCCAGTAATTTACTGAGAGCTGCAAGATAATTCACTCTGTTAATAAAGCACGATCAAGTGGTTGACATGATCAGGATGCGGCCACAATAAACAAATGAAGTCTCCTGACAATAGAATGGATGAGGTTGGTTTCACTGGACATTTATCAGCAGCTCTCTTCCTGAACCTCACTTCCCCTCATCACAGAGCTGCTTCCTCCTTCCCAAGAGTCTCCTTTCAGCTTCTGCCTGTTTGCTGCTGGAGCAAATTCTCCATTTCCAGCCTGCTGTTCTGGTGTATCTCACTGCCTTTGGCGGAGTGGGCGGTAGTATTTCTGTCAGTATGGAAAGGCTGTCAGGAGCCTTCCCAAGCTCTTAGGAGACACAGAAATTGCAGGCGCCTGTGTGCTGCTTCAGCATCTTTTTCTCCTGTGGGATGGGGAAAAAGGGCTGGTTATGACGTAGAGCTGCAGAGTGAAAGGAACAAGTGTGGGATCCCCAATTCGTTTCACAGCGTATGACATTTAGCCAAAGAGGGGAGCATTGCTCCCCCCTTCAGCTAAAGAAGTCTATTGTAGAAACAAACATTAAGGCTTTGAGAACGCCTACCCCAGCTGCAGTGGGGGCCTTGGTGACACCCTCTTGAAGCACTGCACTGGATTTAGGAAGAAATGTCTGCTGTGAGAAGCCTTTTCTGAGGCATAGCATTTCTTAGCATGACTATAAAGAGGAACTTGTGTGGACCGGACGTCTCGGGCTCCCGCCCCACCATCCCGCAACTTGCTGAAGAGGCTCTGTGAAAGTGACTCGTATCTGCGGCCCAGCAAATCTATGTAGGTCTTTGTACAGCCCCACAACCCACTGGCTTGTAGATACTGTGGGAGTGCTTTCCTCTGGGTAATATATCTGCCGGGCCTGAAAGAGTGTTTTCCTTAATGCTACTTTGAATCAATTTTATTGTGTAATAAGCTAATAATACATTTGTTTAAAAATGTAGATTTTTAAGATTGGGGCAATACGTCTGAAAGACCATCCTTTAGCACTTCTCTTTCTTTTCAGTTCATATTTTATCTTAAAATTGTCATTAAAACTGGCAAAAGAATATGAGGGAGAAGGTCACTCACTGGCAAACAGATAATATCAAAGTTTTCTACCTTATCTACCTTGAAGTATATCTTGTGGCTACACTAAAATATTATACAATAAATTGTTTTTTAGCAACCAAAACCAGGGTTCTTCCCATAAAATTTCTCTGACAGAAGAATAGAAATAGTTGCAAGCTTCTCTGCTAAAATGCTAATTACTCCTTAGGGAATCATCCAGTTTTGCAGAAACATGTGCCTGTTTATGTCTTCTGTATAATGCATATAACATTACTAAGGCACCTTTTCTGCTTCTTGCACAGCAGATCTGTATATCTGAGTTAATATTATGGAAGCTGGACTTTAAGAAGTTACAGAAAAAAGAAACAAATGAACGCTTTTTACAGGAATGCACAGAAATCACCAGATTTCAAATTACAAAAATTTTCATTCTTTCTCTGTAGACCAGCCACATACATATTTCTGTCTTTTACCAGCTGATTCTCAGGGGATTGCCATGTAAGTCCAACGCGGGCTCAGTACCAGCTCAGAAACAGGCAGAATGGATGATGACATGAAGAGATGCTCCTCTTTCATTCCTCGCTGAAGGTAATTTGAGGGAATGGGAGTTTCTGTGTGGGAGAATATGTGATGCAAGAACAATCTAAAAATATTTCTTTTTGCTTCCATAGCAACTCCCATGCTGGCATGTCTTTGAATTCATTAATTCTTTCTTTCAGCTCTCTTTGTGGGCTTTGTCCAGTTTGCAGAGGTGCAAAATTGTCTTTACAGCCTGTGTTTACAGATGTGTGCCTGAAGTCTGCCCTGGCAGCAGGGTACATCCTACATCTCCAGGGACACCTCACTGCACCCTGCCAGTACTTCAAGGAGGCTTATGAAAAAGAGGGGGAGCGACTTCTTACATGGATATTTAAACTAACATGGAAGAGATTTAGATTAGATGTTAGGAAATTTTTTTTTTTACTCAGAGAGCAATGAGACACTGGAACAGATTTCCCAGAGAAGCTGGAGATGCCCCATCCCTAAAGTGTTCAAGGCCAGGGCCCTGAGCAACCTGGTCTAGTGAAAGGCATCCCTGCCCGTGGCAGGGATGTTGGAAATAGGTGACCTTTAAGGTTGGTTCCAACCCAAACCATTTTGTGGTTCAGTGATCCTCTGCTGGAAACAGCACTTGATAGGGGAAAGGGTGATGGCCCTTATTACACACAAGAGTCAAAGGGCAGCAATTGTCTTCTGCAAACTGCTCTCTTCTTTGCATTCTGACTCATGCTCCAGCTGACCCAAAAACATCAGAAGGAAGGCCCTGACAACCCTTATCTCATGGTACTGTCTTGCTCACATTTTATCTCTATCTCTTCTGTGACAAAAAGGTGCAATTCTGAAATTTATGCTTGTAAATGCTTCTGCCTTGTGTCTGATGGCAGCAAGGATATAGTATATTTCCTTCTTTATAAGTTATAAGCAGACACTTGAGTGAAAAGTGGTGTAGCAGGAAAGGTTTTATTGCTTTCTATAATTTTGTTTTTCATATTTTCAGAGTAATTTTATTATTTTAGAGGAAGCGTGGGTGTTCCTGGAAATTCATCGAGGGTTAATAACAATTTCATCCCTACAAGGACACTTGTAAAACTTCTATGTTGACAGGTGAAGCAATGCTGGGTGAGCAATTGGTCTTGTTAGCACATGTTGTGCTTCTCTGGGATATGGAGGGTTCAAACAGCCACAGCATGTCCACCTTTCCAAAGGCTTTGGTGAGCAAGTGCCTTAGGCTCGATTTGGACTTGTGTGAGGAGCAGTTATCTTGCACAGTGATAACTACAAGGCGAAAACTGCTGACAGTTCTGGTGGTGGGAAGGTGCTGCCAGTGAAATGTCCCCAGCAGTGCATGTGAGTAGCTCTGAGATGAGGGTCCCATTGAGCTCAGGGGGCCATGCCCCAGTCAGGCCCTGGAAGCAGGAGGACTCATTCTCTATTTCTCGCAGCCCAGAGCCAGCACTCTTCTTTTCTAATCCCAAACTTTTGACATCAAAGCTATGAACATTTCTTTCAGAGTATTGCCCAAAATCTTCTCGTTCCACAATTCAACAACTTCTCTCCAGACTTTTATATCCTCCTTTGTCAAAGGAACAGAGATTCAACTGATGTGGCCAAATGGCTGACGGACTGTCCTTTCTGTTCCCCTTTCTTAATCTTTTGTCACGCATAGACTAGATTATAAAATTTATTTTGATCCTTTTATTCTTTTGACTTCAGTCTTCAGCAAAGAAACTCATTGACATCAAAAGCCAGCTAAGTCAACACAGTTTCAAACTGTGATGTCATAAAACAAAGTAACAGCAAAGCTCTCAGGAAGATGCCATTTTAACTAGTTCAAAACAGCTGCTCTGCCACCTAGTGTCATTGAGTAACGTCTGCTAAGCCCCAACTTTCACCCTAACTGCTGAAACACCTCTACCGTGTACTTTTCCTTCCAGGGGGCCTTTCAGGTCAGGAACATGCCCCTGTCAGTGGGTGACAGAGAGAGGGATGTAAGTCGGGAGTAGTTTCCATTAAGAAGCTCTCCAGTGGCATTAAGGTGAATGCAAGTTGTCTCTTACATAAAAGGACTGTTCCTTACCTGGAAAAGTAAGCTGCAAAACTAGGCACATCTGAAGAGCTGCTGACCTCCCAATGATTTGTTAGCTCTATTTAGAATGTTATCCACATTCTTTATTTTAGGCAGGAAAACAACAAGCCCATGAGGAAAATTCAATCTTTTCAAGTCTACCAGATGTTCATTTTGCCCCAGGTATTTTCTGCTTCATAGTATGAGGTCAGCTCCAGAAGTGAAAAATTGCCTAAATTAGGCCGTAGAGGTCTGAATGCTAGAGGTCTTTGCTGGATGAAGACTAATTTGGCTTTTTGTCTTGTTTTGTTTTGTTTTTTTCTTTGGGCTTTTTATCGTTTCTTTGTATCAATATCTCCGACAAATGAACTTATATTCATGAAGCTCAGGGAAGTGTTTGTTTTTTAAACATGTTAAAAACCATAACTGATAAATATTTTTGTCTAATTTAATGCTATAGGTATGTACTTAGAAATAGTTTAGAAATAATTTTTTTTCCCCAGGGCCTAATACCATTCTTCTCTGGAATCAGATACATGGCAATTAGGAATTATTCACATATTCTCTTTTGTTTCTTACCCAGACCAAATCTCCTTACTTAAATGTTGTCTTGATAAATCTTTAGAAACTGACTTAATTTGCCAGAGTAACTCCAAATTAAGATCAGTGCTCACTACTTCAACTGATAACAGATGTTTGGCTCCAGTGAAAGGAGTATGACCTTACACATCTTTTGAAATGTCACAGCTCTTTGTACTCATAACTAGAAGCCATGCCAGAGCAAACCAATGCTGTCAATAGCACTGCTGAAAGAAAACACACAAAGCACAAGACAGTGCATTCCAGAAACAGTACAAGTGTGGTTTGGAAGAGCTCAAGTTTGAAGCCACTAAAACCATGATATAAATCCTGCAGTGCAGTAATGGCTTGCTTAATTTAGGAACTGATGAGAAATACTGCCTTAAATCTTTCTTCCTCAAGCAATCCCATGAAATTACCACTTTGTGGGGACAGAAGTGCAATGAGGCAGAACTTGGCTACTTTTACCTAAAGGTTTCTTTGAGTTTTTGAATTCCTAGACCAAATAGATGTTCATCCCAAAATAATGAGGGAAAAAAAAGGAAATACTTTAGGACTATAGACACTAATTTTATTTTACTATAGCATCTCTAAAAGAAACATTCTTACAGACTCCTGTTTTGCTGGCAGGGTCTTTAAATCCACATTTGTTCCTGAAGCACTCTAGTCTGAAGTGTTATGCAGAAGACTCTGGAGCCTCATGAGGTGGCTCTGTGAACGTACAGAACCTTATTGTGTTGTAGATGAATGAAGAGATCCAGATTTTCCCTTTCTAACTGAAGGTGACCATAAGACAACTAGGTTTTCAGGTGTAAAATAGCAGCCAGAGATCAGCAAGCTTGGTGCTGGGTGTTGTTTACTCTGATGTGCTCCAGTTCTCAAAACAAATAAATGATCCCCCTCTCACAAAAATTGAGTCACGTTTTGTTTTTATCACAATTGTCCCAGCTGTTTCAAATAGCTGGCACTAATAATCTGTGCTTTAGACTGATTAGCATCCTATATCCCTTCATTTCTAAAATGGAATTTTAATCAGATTGTAATTCCTTGAAACCTCCACGTCAGTGAGTACTTCTCTAACCATTAATCAATTGAATTTTGCCCTCTATTAAGATGCTTAAATCCCCTTCATATTACTGATTGATAACTTTCATTGCCTCCAGCATGTCGCTGACACGCTGTTAGGCATTTTTTTAACATCAGGGCCATGACACTATTATAAAACTGAGAAAAAGAGCAGACGTTTGCATTGCTGCTGTTGTGGCTTTTCAGCTTTCTCATTTTAAATCCCTGTTTTCTTCAGGGATTTGAAAGTGGGTCATAAATTCATTCCAAAGAGAAATCACTTTCATTGGTCTAATCATGCAAGGACTCAATGTCTCTTCTGGGAGGCCAGTTCTTAGTGTGGAAGTAGCTTAGCTCCTTCTGCTCAACCCCCCTGCATTCTTTTTTTCTGGCCTCTATGCTTTTTTTTGTTGTTTTTGTTTGGCTGGTTGCTTTTGATGCTACTCTGCTGAAGCATAAATAAATTTTTCACAGGGAAGTTAGTAAGTCGTGACTCTACAGTACAAAAGGATAATAACGGAAAGAAAATGAAGTTATTTGGCTTGAGCTGAAATGCTTCCTATAATACATTGCAAACTAGTTTACTGGAAATGTGAAGAAGCTAAGTTAATACCTCAGATTAGCTTTAATGATTTTTCAGGGCAACAACATGCAACCTAAGGGAAGAGTTCTACAACCCTTACTCAAGCCAAGGATATTTAAGTCTCTGGGACTGGGTTTTGTATCAACTGGCAATAAATAAAGAAACACAAAACATGCTTCTCAGAACAGAAGGTTTTTTGGGTTAACTAAGAAGTCACGTTGGAGAGACTTAGTCAGGCATGTCCTTTCTTAGGTGCCACTTATTAAATATTTGCTTTCCCTGAAGCAAAATGGGTGCTTTGCATGTTAATTTACAGCAGAACATGTCTTGTGTTTCAGTTTTAACCTGGTGGCATGTTCCAGATTTGATACAGCCATGCATTTAAGTAATTATCTGGAAGGCAGAGCCAGGGACAGTAACACAGTCTGGAATTTAGCCACCAGAATACACCAGAGGAAGACAAATCCTCAGAGCCCCAAGGTAGCACAGAAATCACCTTGAAAGAATAAGCTGAATTCTCCTCATGTCTTGCTACTGATGTAAAACAGAAAAAAAACCAGACCCCACAAACCCAAGCATTTCTATTATGATTACTACTGCTAAACCTAATTAACTCTCAGTATGTGCCAGACATAGCAGACCTGATTAAAGTCTTCTGTTCTGGTGTTAAAAGATAATCCAAGGCCTTTAAGCTTTTATTCAGATGCCTATGATTTTGTTAGAACACTTGCTGTACAGCATATGCTAATTAGAATTTTTGGTCTACATCAAGGAAGGAAGGAAGGAAGGAAGGAAGGAAGGAAGGAAGGAAGGAAG